>NC_081842.1:179316598-179675348 GCF_963259705.1 Myotis daubentonii
ACTATGGCTGGTACTTGTACATGTTTTGGGTCAAGGAAGAAGCTGTTCTTCAACTACTTCTAGAAGGAAGGGTGCTGGAGGACAGAAGCACAGATGACCACTCCAAGCATCTAAGTAACACTACATCCTCTGCACTAGGTTTTGAAGACCAAGACATCTGGACATTTTAGGATGGACCCTCACTCCCCTATTGGAAGTACTTCAGGAAAGAGACTGATTGATAGCGAATTAGTCAGAGTCCTGGCAGGAAACATGGTGCAATCAGAAGGGGGATCTGAAGAGGCTTTAGAGCAGGGACTATTTAAGAGGTGTGGGAAGGGTGAATATCCAAAGGCTATCACCAATGGGAAGATATTTCTGTCCCTTGGCCTTAAGGGAAAGCATGGGGTGGGTTATCTGTACCCACTGAGACACATAGCTGTAGGGGAGGGTCTGCAGAAAGGAGGTCTGGCCTTCAGTATAGGGACACAGCCCTGAAATTAGTAGCCCAATAGAGAAGGATCTGGGTGGAGTGCAACAACCTTTACCTCCTTCCACCTGCCTGTCCATTTTATGCTTCTAATTGGCCAATTCCAACTAGAAGTCAGAAGTTAAGGTGCTGAACATGTAGATTCCCAGGTACAGAGCAAGGTGGGAAAGGATGGAAAAATGATCTGGAGAGGCCGAGAGAGGGTATGTAGCACAAGGATTCATCTGCTCCCTTTGGCTCAAAACACAAGCCTAGTTAGAGTCTACCTGGTAAAGTGGGATTTTAGGCTAAAGGGAGCCTTAGGCTCACTCAGAGGAGAAGTCACAAACTTGTCTATATCTAGCTTTTAGCTATATTTTGCATGACCAACAGAGCTTTGAAGCCAAGAACTAAAAATGAGTAAATAATAGACAAAAAACACACACCCTCCAATCTTAACATTCTTACATTAAGGATGTACTTTTCAGTTTCCCATGGTCATCATCATTCCCTGCTCTCTAATACTTGCCACTGTATCCACTCACATCTCCTAAAGTTTTTGATTGGAGGACCTGTGATTAGAAAAGTCAACGTTCTTCATTTTGTCAGGTGAAGAAACTGGGCCTAGAAAGGAAAAGTTGTTTGCCCGTGGTTGTTTGGCTTTGGTGGGAATTCTATCTGCAGAGAGAATTAGAAATGTGTGAATAGGAGGAACAGGTAAAAGTTATTAGTCTCCACCTTCACACATGGGAGAGGTTGTTATTTGAAGCAAAGATTATTCAAGGATTGGACTTTTTCTGTGTGGTCCTAGGAGTTGGGGCTAGAACTGTGGGAAAGTGATTATGGTCAGTGCAGGTTGAGGTTTACAGGCAACTCTTCAGGGTGGACTGGCTGCCTCTATTTATCCTGGATTCCCATCTGTGCACATGGTTCCCTCACAGAAAGGGAACTTCCCCTGAGTGAGGATGTACTGGTCTCTGTCTTCAGAGCCCTCCTCCTGCCCTAGAAGTTGAGTTGATGCTGAGTTGAATTGGAATGAGAAAAATGTGTCTTTTTTGCTCTTTTTCCTGGATTGCCTTAATTGTATTCCATTCTTCTTGGGTGGATGTGGTGGCTCTATTTTACCCTCAATTCAGAATCCATAACCTCCCTCCCATCAGGACTCTAGGAGAGAAATGTCATCTCTTTACTTTTATCTATTCCACTCAGATTAGTCTCTTCTCTGTCCCTATATCCTAGGCTCATTTCAATCACCACATATATATTCTCAGGGTGCGATTAGTTAGGATATTTGCTTGGTTGTAATAATAGAGCTCAAACAGCAGAGATTTCACAAGAAGGAAGACACATTGCTTTCTCCTGTAGAATTGGAGCTGTGGCTGTCCACATGGGTAGGGTGGTTGTGTTCCCCCAGGTTGCCAGGAACACAGTTCCTTCTGTCCTGTTGCTCCAGCATCTCCCCTGTCTGCATGATCAAAGATGATTCTCCTCTACCATATCCCCATGCCCTTCTCACAAAGGGGGAAGAAGACATGCAGAACCAATTCATCTTAGGAAGGTCTACAACACTTTCTGTCATATCTCATTGTTCAGAACTTGGTCATGTGGTCATGCCTGGTGACAAGGAAGGCTGGAAGCAGCTTCCAGCTGGACAGCCCCCTGTCCAGTTACATAGAGGAGGAGCTGTGTCAGTAAAAGAAGGAAGGAATGCATGTTGGGAGCCTGGTAGCACATGCATGTTGTATTTTCTAACCAGAGAATGGCCTCCTTTTGCCCTCTATGAAACCAATGCTCATCATCTTTTAGATACCAATATAAGCCTGCTACATCTTAAAGCTTTTCCAATGTCTTCAGCATTGTAAGAGGACCAGGCTGAATGCCGTGCCTGTCCCCAAGGAATACATGAAGAACTGGCTCAAATGCTAACCCCTCCATCACCACCTTTGTTGTATATTGGGCATCTACCAAGTACCAGGTGCTGTGCTATGTTACGAGCATCACCTCACTCGATCATTGCAACTGCCCTGTGAATTATACTGTTGTCCAGTTGCTAGATGAGGAAGCTAATACTTTATGATATACTTTTCCAAAGCTCTCCAGCTGGCAAGTGCCAGATTCAGAATTCAACCATAAAACCTTCTGGCTCCAAGGTTTATTGCTCCTTTAACCCTATTGCAACTTTTGTATAAAGAGCTTTGCAGGAGGAAGCTTCGCAGGACTGAAACTACTGGGTAACTCAGTGTTGAGACAGCGTGCAGACTGGTAACTTGAAGAAGATTCACAAGCTAAAAATTCCCAGCCAACTTGTCCACTGTGCCCATTGACTTTCCAACGGGAGTGTACTGCCTTTTCCCTCATGAATTAGGCTCCTCTTTCTCCATGATACGTTTTAAGAAAGTAGTACAGAGGACTTATTTCTTCCTCCTGTTTTTATTCTTTCTTGATTCCTTCCATGATTTTCTCTTGGGGGAAAGGAGCAGATTGAAAACCGTGGTTATATATGTAACCGTTGAAATAGATGCTCTGCCTATAAAAATGAACTCATGCCAGGGCCTAATAAATTATGTACTAATATGCCAGCTCCCCAGTCTGCAGGGAAATTACAATCATTCTGATCAGAGTAGCATAATTCCAAGCCTCTCTATTTGTTCGTTCCTCAACCCAGTGCAGCTGAGGACTCTATCTGCATTCAATTTAGCAAACCTCCTTGAATAACACGAGGTGCCTGGTTGTGAACTAGAAAGTGCAGATGAGTCATGGAGAAAATGCAGACCTTGCCCCCAAGGAGGTAGGATCACAGGAGGAGAATAAAACAAGGGAAACAAACAATGTAGTGCCATGAGATTTGTCCAACAAGTGACAGGGGTTCAAAGTGCTGTTGGCTTAAAAGAGAAAGGTTTGCCTCTGAGTTAAAATGAAGAGGATAGGCAATATCTGAGTTGAGTTTTGAAACTATGAGCTAATCAGATACAGGTGAGAACATTCCAGGCAGAGGGAACATAAATAGGCAAAGACAAGGAGGGATAAAATACATTGTGTATTTTGGGAACCATAAGCAGATTAAGAATTTGCAGTATACATTGATCATGTCTATTTAAGGACCTCATTTGGTGGGAGATAGATAGTGAGGGGGTTTAAGCAAGATAGTGAAGTGATCACATTTATGTTTTAGAAATATCCCTCCTGCCAATGTCAGAAAGGCTTGGAGAAATCAGGGAAACCTGATTGGAAAGTAGTTGCAATGATCAAAGAGAAAATATACAAGTTGTGCACTGTCTGGGAAGTGAAGCTGGACAGGGAAAACAGATGGCATTGATTGAGGATGTACCATGTGCCAGGCACTGTTCTATATTCTTTGGTATGATAACTTTTTTTCATCCTCGCCATACTCCAAGGAGGTAAATACTATTATTGTCCCCATTTTACACATAAGAAAACTTAGGTATTGAACCCAGCTAAAATATGGTGGGACCAGAATTTAAACCCAGTCTAGTCTTACAGCCTTCTCTTTTAAGCACTGAAAGGAGATACTTTAATATGTTTTCCTTATTAAAATTTTAGGCTAAGTTTCTCTCTGAAGGGCATAAAATAAGCTGTCTGGAAGTGAATTAGGGAAAGGATGAACAGAACATCCCTGTATTTGACTACCTCAAGAACCTTGAAAACATAGCAATCCATGCCCTTTTCTTGAAATGGAGATGAACCTATGCACATCATAGGATTATTCTGAGGATCCAAGGGGCAATGTAACATGCGGAGACACCCACAGTGCCCAAAACTTAGAAACAATCCCAACTTCTACTTTCTTTTTCCTTCCTCCCCCTTCGAGGATGCTGGCACTTTTGTAATTCCTCTTTAAGTTTTCTTTAAGAGAGATGAAAATTCTTAGAGTGCTGAAGATAAATGAACTACAGCTCCTCAGGGAGGTAGGAATCTGGGAAATTAGTTTTCCCAGCTTCCTCAAAGAGGTGAGAATCTGGGAAATTCCTCTAACAACATAGAGGAATCTGGGAAAACTAATGTTGGTGAGAAAAGCAATTCTCAGAAGACCACATATGGTATGATTCCATTTTTATAAAGCAAAAAAAAAAAAAAGCACCATATCTAAATATTGTATTGTTTAGGGGTATGTGCATGTGTGGTAATTTTTTTTATAAAAGAATGGTGATGGACAAAGGGAAGGGGGGCTGGGGCTAGGTGGAGGGGGGCAAAGTAGGAGAAAACAGGGACATCTGCAATAGTATCAACAATAAAGAAAAAGAAAATGTTTAACAGGACTTTAGGGAGGAGTATTGGTGCTGGAGGGGAAGCGGGGAGACAGGCTAAGGAGTGGCACATAGTTGGTGCAATGGGGAAGGTGTGTTGGTGGTGAGCAGTGGATGTTTATTCTTATTAATCTTTCATAGATATAAAGTATGACATGCATTCTATTTAAACAGAAAATGAAGGGAAACATATTCAAGGAGGTAGATTAGGCTTTCATCCTGGCTTGATGCAGGACCCAAGGCCCTGTCTCTTGGCTCAGCTTCCTGTAGGTTAACAGCTCTTACCCTGGACAATAGTGGCTCCCCTTTCCCCACAGCGTCAGGCTCAGGGAGTTCTAGCACCCAATCCAGCAGAAGAGAATGCATCCACTTTCTCATCAGCTAAAGTAAAGGACTTAGGGCTGCATCTCACCTGCCCTGATTGGCCTGCTGTATCATGTGAGTGCCAGAACCAATCCTGAGGCTCCAGCTCACATAGATTGACTTAGTCTGGATCAGATGCTGGACTCATGTGGCCTGGGCTGGTACCAGCCTGACTCAAGGCACTTTGGTTATGAATGAGGAAAACTCTGGCTCACCCGAACCAAATTAGATGTTAATGCCACACCAAGGAGTAGATGTCAATGGTAAAAACAGCAAATGCCCACAGGAGCTGTTTAAAATACCTTGTTATATTGTCTTTTTATTACACAAGCAATGCAAGTTTATTATAGTTATTTTTTAAAGTTTAGAAAATTCCAAAGACGAAAATAACAGCCCCCAGCAACCTTACAACTCTGAGAAAAAAACAGTATTAATGTCTGGACCTGTTTCCTTCTGGTCTTTTCTCTACGTGTTTTGTTGTATTGGTGATTGTGAATTCATTTATATAACCTGCCTTTTTGTTCAGTTAGTAAGTACATCATTACTATTTTCAGCAGGCTATTACAACTTTCTGTGAAAATTTCATCCATCGAACTTTTACTCAATAGCTGTTAGTGAGCCCCTGTTGAGTTTCAGGTGCCTCGTTAAGTGTCTGGAATCCTGACATGACTGCCATACTTGGCCTCAAGCTAAGCAAATGGATGGTCTACTACTGAATAAGCAGTTGTGGGGAAATTATATATGAAACCTTATTATGAAACCATAGAACAAGGCCTCCCACCCCACAAGGGTTCCAGAGCTATGTCCTGGCTCAGTCTTTAGGGCAGTATAGGATTTGGGGCAGGTGAGAGGGGAAGTTGTAGAGTAGAGAAGTATCCAGGTAAAGGGCCCAGCATGGCCAAGGGCATAGAGATGAGAAGGCCCATGGTGTTTCTTGAGCCCATAGAACAAGGCACAGAGTGAAGAGAGATGCAGCTGGAGAGGAGGAATGGGAGAGCCTTACGTTCCCTAAAAGAGAAGCTGGACTTTTCTCAGGAGGCCACAGCTTAGTCTGGTTTGGAGATGTGACCTGTGCTTCTGTGCAGGCCACGCCATGACCTTAACTGCCTTTCCTTCAGACCCTCTGTGTGACTATCAGCATCTCGCACATTCTTTTTTGCTCCTTTTTAAAAAAATGTTTATTGAATTTATTGGGGTGACTGGTTAATAAAATTATATAGGTTTCAGGTATATCCTATATAATAAAGAGCTAATATGCAAATGGTTGTCATGCCCTCATGCTGGGGCTGGGGCATCTGAAGCTGGGCCAGGGGATCTGAGGCCAGACTGGGGGACCTGAGGCCACGCCCCCTGTCCTGGAAGGGCTTGACGGGGGACCTGAGGCTGTCCTGCGGGGCTTGATGGGGGTGGAGCCAGTCGGGTCTAGGTCTCGCACGATTTCAAGGTGCACACAGGTGGGCAAGGACTTGACTCTGGGTCCTGTGGTGTGCCCCAGACTCTGACAGGAGGAAGATTTTCATATACATTTTACTAATTTTCTTTTATCTCTGACACTTCTATTATAGAGAAAGGGCAAATAACAATATTAAAATATTTCCTCTAATAAATTCCCTTTTAATGTACACAAATTTCGTGCACTGGGCCACTAGTAATTCTATAATACATCATCTGTATATTATATTATGTATTTACCACCCCAAGTCAAGTCTCCTTCTATCACCATTTATCCCCCCTTTACCATCTTCTACCTCCCTCACCATCTTTCCCTCTGGTGATCACCATACTGTTGTCTGTGTCTATGAGTTTTTTTTTTTTCTTTTGCCTAATCCTTTCACCTTTTTCACCTAGCTGCCCAACTCTTACACATTCTTTAAGGCAAAGCCTTCTTTATCCAGCTAAGGGGAAGCCAAGTCCCTCCAACCTCCATAGGCACCGGCCTCTCCTTCTTCTGCCATCATGGGCACTTTGATGGTGTGTGAGCGTTCATTGAGTGCAGGACTCTAGATTCTCCTCTGTAGATGAAAGGCACGCTGAGAGCCTTGTTTATCTATGTGTTTCCTGCCACATCTGACACATGTAATGTGAGTCAGTTAGACACAATGGAAATCAACTCCGTGCTAGTGGTTTCCAGAGAGATCTTTTCTCTCCATGGGATATTTGGCAAGGTCTGGAAACATTTTTGGTTTTCATGACTAGTGAGGGTGCTAGTGGGCATCTAGTAAGTAGACCCAAGGATGCTGCTAAACATCCTGCAATGTACAAGACACCCCTGCAATAAAGAATGACCCAATCCCAAATGGCAGCAGTGCTGAGGTTGAGAATCCCTAAAATGTCCTGATTAAAGTATAGGAGTCACTAGGTGGTTTATCAGGAGCACTCGTTTCTGGTCTGGGCCCTGTGGTGACTTCCCTAGGAGACCGTAGGCAGGTGTGCTCTCTCTGGGTGTCAGGGCCCACATCTGTAGGAAGTCTAGTACAAAGACCATATGCAATGGAGTCAGATGAAGCTGGGCACACATTTTCAACTCTCCACCATCTCATAGGGCAAGTTATTATTTTTTAAAAATATATTTTATTTGATTTTTAAAGAGAGAGGAAGAGAAAATGAGATAATGATAGAAACATCAATGGGAGAGAAACATGGATTGGCTGCCTCCTTCACGCCCCCTACTGGGGATTGAGTCCACAACCTGGGCATGTGCCCTGACCAGGAATCGAACCAGTGATCTTTTGATGCACAGGATGATGCTCAACCACTGAGC
This sequence comes from Myotis daubentonii, assembly GCF_963259705.1. NCBI lineage: Eukaryota > Metazoa > Chordata > Mammalia > Chiroptera > Vespertilionidae > Myotis > Myotis daubentonii. The sequence continues at coordinate 179,324,436 of NC_081842.1, forward strand.
AACACCAGCTGGGCAGGGCAAGTTTTATTTATGCTTCTGTTTCCTATTTTGTAAACAGGGGTATGGGTTCTACTTTGGAAAAGTATGAGGAATAGAAATAATTGATGTAAACCAAGACCCATGGCACTCGACATGTGAAAGATGCTCAATAATCAGCATTGCTATGACACTACTACTGTTACTATAATAGAATAGAGGGCTTGGCACGGGACTCTAAGGACGTTTCCAGCTCTAATAACCTAGGGCTTCTTGATTTGCTTTCCCAGCATGTAAATGCAAAACATTTTCACTCAGCTGGAATAATGGCGGTGGCCAGGTATGTGTATCAGATGGGGTCCTAGCAAATAACACATGGCACATTCAAACTGGGAAATGGGAAGAAGATTGATTAAAGGGATTGTTTGTAAAGGTGTGGGCAATGTTTAGGAAAACCAACAAGGGATAATAGTGCAGGACCTCTGGGCTGCACCCCCTATGTCTGAAAGAGTAAAGAGAAGGACACTTCCCAGAACCCAGAAAAGGTAGCTTCTGGGGAGAAGGCCGTCTTACAGGGACTGCAGTGAACCTTTGTGAAGAGAGCCAGGTCATAGATAACAGACTTCACCCTCTTCCTCCTCCTCCTCCATCACTTGGTGATGCTTCCCATTGTTTGAATCCAACAGGACACCAGGGGGCAAAAGCCTATTGTTGTGCCTTTCCCAGGACACAGGTCCTGGTGAGAGGGTGGAGAGAGTGGATCTGAAAATGCCAAGAAAATATCAATAACAGCAATGGAGTAGCAGCAGTCTGAGTCTGGGGCACCATAGCCTACTATCAGAATGCTCTAGCTCTTCTCAGGGGAGACGCTGCACCATGTGTGGCTGTGCACCCGGCCCCTCTCCCCACCCCAAGACTCTGTTCTGACAAAGGCTTCTGTGACTTCTTTGAGTCACAGGGAATCTCCATGCCGGAAGGTGGAAAACAGTGGAGGCTGCTTTGAAAGCAATATGACCTTGATGGAACCCTGGTGACCTGGGTCCCAGGTCTGGCTCTATCACTTGCTGGCATTGTGATCTCTGGGACTCAGTTTCTTCACCAGTAAAATAGGGTAGCAGTCTCTAGTTTATAAACCTTTTCTTGTAGGTTAGAAGGACTTGAAAGAATGCAGTCTAGTCCTCGGCACGTTATGGTGCTCACTAACACCATTTCATTTGATGAGCGGTTCCTGGGTGCCAGCTTTGTGCTGGGCCTCAGAGCAAAATCATGATGACTCCAGTAATGTTCCAAACTGATGGAACTCACAGCCCAGAATGAGAGTTTCTGTTCTGTGACTGATCAGGTGGCTTTGGAGAGTCCATAAAGCCCTTAAAATGAAATGCAGGAGTTTGTATATATGGAAGTACGCATGTGCATTTTTCTAGAAAAATTTCACTGGATTCTCCGAGTTAAGAATCACCAAGGGAGAACATTTAGAGGAGAATTCCTAAGAGAGTGCAAGGTTATAAACCCCTGATTCAGTAGAACAGTAATAAAAAACAAAACCCAGATAGTATTCAGTGTAGAGAAAAGACTACCGAAGGATGACTCCATAACCACCTCTTTGTGGCCCTGCATGGAAAAATTACGGCCAGAGGATATAAGTTGCAAGAAGGAGATGCCAACTCCATACAATAACTTTAATAATCAGGTTTATCAGAAAATTGATTGGGAGGGACTGACACATTCACGAAGATGCTGAAAGATCACTTACATGACATTCTGTGTGAGAGTAAGTAACCTGTAAAGTCTCTGTAAACTCTCAGATTTCAATATGTCACCAGGATAAAGTGTAAAGACATTGGTGACTATGGTAGAGAGAAGACGTGTGTGTTTCCATGTGTCTGTGCTTGCTCTGCCTTCTGTGTGAGGCAGTGTGATTGCATGATTAAATGAGATGTTATAAACTGAGAGTGGATCACTGGCCGAATACAGGGTGACAGATGAAATAGCACTTTTTGGGGTGTCTTACCATGTTCATGGGTTTGTCCATGTGGAAAAGCTGTTTCCACTAACACAAGCAGATGTTCTTAGACTCTTCCAAGCCAGCTTGATAACCTTGGCTCTGACCAAGGCTAGGGACCATAGACACTTCTATTCTTGGAGGTCCCCTAGTTCTGAGGATAAGGGATCAATGACAAGTCAAACTTTAAAACATCTTTACGTGAGAAATCCCAAGTTGCAGGTGAGGTTATTGATATATTCATTCATTGGATATTTATTGAGCATATATTATGTAGCATAAATTGTACCAACCTTTAAGATACAGGCCTTGATATGGGGGAGGGATCAATTTAATGTTAATTAAATGAAAGGCATTCGATAATCATCATCAATCAGATAAGGATACCAAACTTGCAAGATGGATATCATCTTCATCTTACATTTAAGGCAAACAGGTTAAGCAACTTGTCCCAGGTTTTGAAGATGTTGAGGGCTGGACTTTTAGTTTTAAATTCAATGTGGAATCACTCCACAGCCTGTGCTTTTCTCTACATGGAAGTCTGCCTTTATGATGACTATAACATTCTGTGGGGCACACACATGTAAAGAAACACCTGCAGGCTTATGTGTAGTGTAGTAACAGGGTGAGGTTTGCTGATGAATGCCAGAGAGCCAGATAGTTCTAGAAGACTTGCTTGAGGAGCCAGGATTTGAGCTGAACTCAGAGGGAGGCATAGATACAGACAGGGTAGAGAACAGGAGGGTAAAGTGGGGAATTTCAAGCCCAAGCACCAGGGTAGCAGGTAAGACATGTATGTGAAAGGCAGTCCAAGTTTGAGGGAAGACAAAGCCAGTATGGTGAGCGTGGTATTTGGCTGTGGGATTTGAGGCGGGTAGAGTCAGTTGGGAAGAGATTATGAAGCACTCCGAGTGCCTTGGCTTGCAACATGGGCTTCAATCTGAGCCAATAGGAAGCCTGAGAAGGTGGCCAGCATTTGTCTGACATGCTCAATTTGTGTTTTAGAGAGAACTACTTCCTAAGTCTTAGCATGGTGGACAATAGAGTTCAGCATTACCCCCATCTCTATCTGTTCCTCAGGCAGGAGCAGGCTGGGTCCCCATCAGCCTTATTCTTTCTGCGGCAGAACTCTCTCTGGCCCTTTCTCCCATTCTGTATGTCTTCTTATAAATCAGGAAAAAATGCCCCAGGCCCAAGCATGGTTCTCTTGTTACTATAAATTTCAGCGTGAGTGTGGTGGATGATAGATTTAGGTAATTGTATAATACAAAACTGTTCTTGCCTTTCTCAAGTCTAAAGAATTGTTATCTGTGTATCTCCTTCTGCAATTTATGGCCATTCTGGATGATGGGGAGCATTCTCACGGCCATTGCCTATAAATTATGTGCTTTCCCACTGGTGAATATTCCTGATGGTTAATGACTCTTATTTCTACTTCTATAGGCTGAACTCATATATACATAATAAATATAGGCATGTTGGATGATGAGGGCCATTTTATCATGACTCCTTCTTAGAGGGCAGGGCCCAGGGGGGTCAGGGGCAGGGGCAGGGTTTGTGCTTCTCTGAGTAGGCTCTTCCCATGAGATATGGGCCTCTTCCAAGGGAGCCTCAGGAACCCTTTGCCATCGGACATGTACCAGCTTATTAAAAATTGGTTCAGTGGTAACAGTCTAAATGATAATTGCTTGTGTTGATTTTTACCCCATAATTGACTGTGCGATTGGATTTACTCTTGAATTATATTCTCAGTGTTTCTTGGTTCTTAACCAGAGCATTATTTCTTAAGAAGAAAATGATGTCTTATAATTCAGTATCTCCAGCTCTTGTTTGGTGCTATGTAGAGATAGTCAAAGGACTTTAGCATTTTGTAGATAGAAATCAGGTTTTCATTTTGCTCCCTGACCAGACCTTTATTAGCTGTGTGACCTCCAGCAAGTTACTGTATACCTCTCAATCGCCACATCCTCCTCATCTGTATAATGAGGATGGCAGTAATCTTTGGCTTCACCTTGTTATAAGAATTAACTGCAATAATGTATGTGAGAATGATCTGCCTAGTGCCTGATACTTTATAGATGCTCAGAGGATATTTAATGAATTAATTAATTAATGATCCATGATTGCTGGCTCTTTAAGCTTAACATATAACATATTATGTTAGGACACAGCTCAGCCCAAAGTACAATGATTCAAGTGAGAGAACTTTCTCTCTCACGAAACCAGAGTAAGCAGGCCATTAAAGACAGATAAGTTGCCCTGTTTTATGTCATCCATGGCCAAAATTCTTTCCATATTGTTGCTCAGCCATTCCCCAGGGTAATGCTCTCTTCTGAATGGCCAAAGTTGGCTCATCACTATAACAGCCAGGTTCCAACCCATGGAAAGAAGAAAGAGGAAGTGGAAGGCAAGCAGTTTTTTAAAAAAGAATATTGCACACATCATTTCTACTTCTTACTAGAACTTAATCTCATGAGCATACTGAACTGCAACATTACTGGGCAATGGAGTCTTCTGTTGGGTGGGCATATGCCCAGCTGAAACTTGAGAGATCATATTAGTAAATACAAGAAGAGAAAAGGGAAATGGGGATGACTTACACTCTATATCCCATATACTTACCAATACTTCCATTTGAAGGTCAGCTTTAACTCTACCTGAAGATAGAGTGCTACCCTGTATAATTAGTTGTAGTTTCAAATGCATCTCTCTTAACTGTTCTCTAGAGTAAAGTATTCTTGGAGGTTTCGATCTTACTTATTCCTTTTTGGTATACTCCTATGCTTCGCATAGGATCTGACCCATTGCAGCTGCTCAGTGTTTGTTGACTAACCTACTGATTGATTATAGTGTGTCCTGGGATGGGTACTAAGTCAGCCCACAGAATAGCTTGTGAAGAGTGATGCAAGGGTGTGCATTGATAGGAACTTGGGTCCACCTTGCACTTAGAGCCAAGCTGGCCCAGAGGATCCTGATAGCCAAACAGCTCCTACTTTAATGGTAATATATTGAACATCTGGGTAACATCTGTCCACTTGATTGCCTCATCTACCCAGAAAAAAATGGCAACACTTGACCTGTTCCATTTAACAGATAGGAAAACCGAGGCCCTAAATTGTTAAGTGACTTGCTGATGGTTACCTAAAGAGTTATTGCATTATTGAGATCACTATCCCATTCTCCAAACTCACCAGTACTCTTTTCACCACCCCATTAGACTTTTTACACCAGAAAAAATAATGTTGACAACAGCAAGTGCTTTGCTCTTCATGATTTCTACCATGGGTCACAGTCATGGTCTTATTTACTCCTTATAGCAGATGTTGGAATTAGCATTGTTATTAACATCTCCCTTTAATAGACAAGGAAATAGATGCTCAAAGAGGTCATGAAATATTTTCTACCAGTAAATGAGATGCCAGGATCTAGACTCAATTATTTGTGTCCTAATCTTGCTGGACCTTTACCCTGCAGATCAAGTGGTAAATACCAAAGTATATTGTAAACTGCACAGCATTCCGGCATCAGGCACTGGTATTGTTGGGAGACCCAAATCTGCACTTGAGTCCACAACTGGGGAACCCTGAAGTGTATTTTAATCATAGCTACTTGATAATCCTGGGTGTTGTGGGGGTGGGGAGCTGTCCTCTATCAGGCCTAAGTGTCCTGAAGGAGGATTGCTCCAGGGTCATGAATATTCATTGTTATGTTAAACCACAAACTGCAGTTCTTCCACTCACAGTCATCAGATGCTCACTGAATTGCTGGAACTTGACAGTCAGTAAGCAGATGGATCATAAGCAAATATTAAGCATCTCTGCTCAGGTTTTCTCTCCTGATCACGTGGCGATTTTAGTAACTAAACCTAGTGCTCCAGAAAGGAAAAGCTGCCATTTCTTTGCAGGAAGGTTGGCAGGCAACTATTTATAAGGAACCCCACACTCCTAAAAGGACTTCCTGAATTGGGCATTGCAGGGACTCAGTCCTTTTATTCTTCTCTTGCCTTTGATTTTTACATTCGAGGGAGTAGGGTGGGGAAGGACATACTAAGGACAGAACCTTGCTACTCAAATGTGGTCCATGGAGCATGGCATTGGTGTTACCTGGGAGCTTGTTAGAAAGGAAGGGCCTCAGGCTCGGCCCCAGACCCACAGAATACTAATTTGGCTGTTAACAAGGTCTAAGGTGTTTCCTTTGCTAAGTGGAAGAAGCACTGGGCTAAGAATCTGAGGTTCTTACTCTGTTCTCCGCCTGTCACTGGCTGGGTCACCTTGGGCAAGGCAGGTCACCTCTCCGGACCTCCGTGGCTGCCTTTTCTGTGAAGTGAGAGGGTAAGGTACAGACTTTAGCAGTTCTGAGCTTGTTTTGGGGGAGGTGGTTTTCACATAAATCCAGTGCAGCAAATATCAGCAAAAACCTCACCTTCCTTTGAATCTCTAAATTATCTGCTTTTTGGAAAAGATAGTCATCCAACACATGTTCTACTGAGTGTCCATATGCAGCAGGCAGCATGACCCTCATCTCCTGAAGTTCACTGCCTTGGACGTAGAGGGACCTGCCTCCCTCAATGAAACCAAGCCCAGAATCTCCAAAGATTGTGCCTAGGATCCCCCAGGTGTGGGTTCAATGAGGTGAGACATTTAGCATTTCCTGGAATTTTACTTTCTTTGATGGTCATTTCAATAATCTTTTATTATTATTACTTCTGTAGGATCAGTCTTCTGTATAAATAATAGTAATATTCCAACCTGTCATGGTGCCATGTTAGACTCGCATAAGGTAGACACAGTTTTTTAAAGTCTGCTGTGAACATGCTCATTTATACAACTGTTACGGAGGCCCTAAGGTACCCCCTAGACCCAGTGCAAGGTGGGCAGGACAAAGCAGTGGTAAGACACAAGCCGGGCCCCAAACCAGACCTAGTGGGAAAAGTGGCCCCACTATTTACCAGATGAATGCTGGGGCGTGCTCCTTGGCCTCACGTGGCCTTGTGTTCTATATCTGTAAAAGGGGATTGTGATGCTATGTGGAGAACAGCACAGGTTTGCTCAGTATCCTCAAGGACTGGGGAGACAGGTCCAAGTTTGGGGCCAGGCTGTGGATTCTGCCTCCTGTCCTGTGGTGTCAAGGTTTCCTGGAAGAAATGACTTCTAGGCTGAGACCCGGAGGACAAGGACGAATTGGCTAGATACAGGTAAGAGTGGAGAGCAGGTGGGAGGAGGAACAGCATCTCAGTTTTAAAAATGAGAGAGAGTGTGCTGAGTTGAGTTAAGCTGAGAAAACCTCAATATACATCTGGTTTATTAGATAGTTCTTGGGGCATTCTCTGCTGTGGGCTGAATGTTTGTGTCCCCCACCCCCACCCCAGCCCAAATTCATATGTTGAACATTTGAATTTTTGCCATTCGTCTTCTGATACAAGTGGGATGCTAGCTAAGAGACTCCAGGCTGGAGAGCGTGGTGGGCGTAACTTATCAAATCGATTTCAGGCTGCTCTCACCACACCTCATCCTCATCCCAAGATAGAGATCAGGTAGGGGGAGTCATATGGCAGCCACTACCATGTAGTCCCAAGATTAGTAATACTTATTTGGACCCTCTATAAATATTTACCAAGCAAAAACTCTGTGCCAGACCCAGTTTTAAGCACAGGAGTATGGAGACTCCTGAAATTTACACTGTAGTCAGGCAGGTCAGAAATTACGGAAAAAAAAAAAAAGATTAACTCAAAACAGTATCCAATAGTGGCCACAAATAAATGAAATGGAGCGATTGAGTTTTGAGAACTCATTTGGGCCAAAACTACAAACAAGAGGGTACAGCAGTGTGAAAACTTAGGGGGAGTGAATCATAGACAGAGGGAAGGGCTTGTGCAAGGGTCATGAGGTGGGGGCAAGCCTGGCTGTGTCCCAGAAGAGAGGGAAGGCCAGTGTGGCTGGAGCAAAGGGGATCGACAGCAGAACGATGAGGTGAGGTTGGAGGGGTCAGCAGGGCCCGAACATGATGGTGATTTAGGTCCTTGAAAAGAGTTTGCATCTAATTACAGGAGCAACTGGAAACCACTAATAGGTTCCAAGCAGACGGGTGACATGATCTACTTTATATGTTTAAGAGTAAAAAGGGTTATAATGAGATAAAGAGGCAGAGGAGAAGCAGGAAGACCGGTGGGACCTAAAGCAGAGATGTAGGCAAGAACTGATGGTGGCTTGGGCTGGGAGAGGCAGAGGAATGGGTCAATTCAGAATTAGTCTGAGTTACATGAGACAGAGGCCCAGGCTCCAGCCAATGGTCACAGATGGAAAATCAATTAGCAAGCATGTTTGGCTGTGAGAGCCTTCCACTCACAAGGCTGGCTGTTTAAGGGCTTTTGTTTTCTTCGAAATAACTTGCCTGCAGAGCTTTATCTTTCACTATGTAGTTGTCTTTTCGATCCTCCAGAAATGTTCCCATTTTCTAGATAAGAAAACCAAGGTTCAGGATGATCAAGTCCTGGTCCCAAGGTCACACTGCAGGAAAGATATGAAGCCTGAGGCTAAAAGCAGGTCTTTCAATGGCCGAGCCCATCCATCTTTACGTAACATTATGCTCTACCCACTGCAAAGATTGAGATCTGTTTTTAATTTTCTTCTCCACCGGCCCCGTCAGAGTTTGTCCCCAGCACTTCCCGCAGCCATGGAGAGTTCAGTACAGGATCTGCCTACACAAGTTTTTATGTGCTCATTTTTTCTTTCTGATGGTGATACTGACTATGACTCCTTACTGCCCTTGGCCTTTACTTAACCATTTTGTGACTTGTTTTCCTCATCTGTAAAATGGGAACCCTAATCATTATAAATACAGAATCGTCATAATATTAATGTAGCTAATACAGCAGTGAGTTGGTATCGAATAAATGTTCGTTCTCTTGTACTCCTAACATTGACCTGTAGACATTCACTACCCCTGCAGTAAAACTCATTTTTGTTAATAACCCCAAATGAAGACGGGCAACATTAAACAACCACTATTATAATATTAGATGTTTCTTGAGCACTAGGTTATGAACCGTGGTGAATATTTTAGTCATTACCTCAATTATTCCTCACCAGAGCTCCACGATGCATATATTAGGGTTGTTATGCCCATTTTACAGATGCAAAAAGTAAGGCTCCGCAAGATAACACAATTTACCGGAAGTTACACAGAGTCAGGAGTCTGCTGCAGGTCTCAGGCTCCAGAATAGATGCTCCTAACCACTCATCCCCCATCTCCTGTGCGATGCTAACTGTGCTGTTACAAGCGCCAGGTGTCGCTCTGTGGCAGACTGTAGACAGCACAGGGCCTGAGCTGGTGGCAGGAGATGTATGTCTCAATTAGGCCTTGAGCCTAACTTCCAGAGAAGGGACAGGAGATGCAGTCTCAGAAGTTGCCAAGTGAATGAAATTGAAACAGTCAGAAATGACTTGCCTTAGGGGAGGCAAAGCGTTGCTTCCTGGGTCACAGAAATTTTGTTTCCTCTCTCCAGCAGAGCGCTGACCTAGCAGATTTGCACCCTGCCTTACAGTGTGCTTACGTGGGAGCTTTAAAGAGGCTTGGAAGTTTGAGCTAAATGCAGAGAGAAGGACTCCTGGCACAATGTCTTCCGCCTCAGGATGATCCTGCAGCAGTGAGGCCCGGCACCGCCGTGTCCTGAGTATGGGTCTTAGTGTTAGACTGATCTGGGTTCAGATCCTGGCCCGTCATTTTCTGTCATTTTCTAGGCTGGGCCAATCAGATTCCTCATCTGTGTAAAATGACATTCAATGCTAACTCAGCAGAGTTGTAGTGAAGAATAAATTAGATCAGTAAAGTGCTTGATGCTTAGCACATAATAGTCACTCAGTACATGCTAGTTATTGGGGGTTATACATGTAAAGAGCTTAGAAGAGCCCCTAGAACAGAAGCATATTACCTCAGCTGTACTTTCGGATGTTGACAGAACATGACTTTTCTCCCTCTTAGCTCTCTAGTGCACCAGACATTCAAAAATAATACAACTAGAAATATAACTCTCTGAAAAATTCTGTGACTCGTAGATATTTCACTTACATTATTTTCAGGTAACACTAGTCTTTTAAAAATTCATATCATACAAGGAGCTACACGCCCACCTAAATGGCTAAAATTAAAAAGACTGACAACACCGAAGAGTGTGGAGCTACTAATGTACTCATGCCTCGTGGGTGGCAGTGTAACCTGGTGCAGCCACTTTGAAAAAGGGTCTGCTAGTTTCTTAGGAAACTGAAGATACACCTAACCTATGACCCAGAGGATCTGCAACTTGCCACTTACTTAAGTGGTAGGTATATGGATGTTTATTATAAAATTATTCTGTGCATTTGAAAGTGCATAATATTGGGGGGAAAGCAAAAAAATAAGAGTTTGTAAACGGGTACTAGCCTTTCAAATAAAGGCATAATTCTAATGTCATTTTGGAAGCCTAAAACATATGCACTATTTTAAGGAATGTATTTTCGTGTTTGTTGTTAAGTTTTAAGTTGGTAAGCCCTGCCTTACAGGCCACTTTGGATTAGAATGAAATGTGATTTGGTGAAAGAATTGGATTGGCAGTTAATAGTCCTGCATTCTAGTGTCACTAGAGAATTTATATAAATACTTTATTTTTAGAGCAGGTTGAGGTTCACAGAAAAATTGAAAGGAAGGTATAGAGATTTTCCTGTATACCTCTTGTTTCTACACATTCATAAACTTTCCCCTACCCACCTCCTCCACCAGAGTGGTGCATTTGTACAACTGATGAACCTATACTAGTGATGGCAAACCTTTTGAGCTTGGCGTGTCAGCATTTTGAAAAACCCTAACTTAACTCTGGTGCCGTGTCACATATAGAAATTTTTTGATATTTGCAACCATAGTAAAACAAAGACTTATAGTTTTGATATTTATTTTATATATTTAAATGCCATTTAACAAAGAAAAACCAACCAAAAAAATGAGTTCGCGTGTCACCTCTGACACGCGTGTCATAGGTTCGCCATCATTGACCTATACTGACCCATCATTACCACCTAAAGTCTATAGTTTACAGTAGGGTTCTCTCTTGATGTTGTATGTTCTGTGGGTTTGGGCAAATGTATAGTGATATGTATCCACCATTATAGTATTATACAAAGTAGTTTCACCGCCCTAGAGAAGTTTTTGCCACTAGTTTGCTCCTGTGAATGAGGAGGTGACACTGGTAACTATGGCTGTTTCCTTCGAGCCTGATGGTTACTATTTATTAATCATATGTCTAGTCAATGAGGGAGACTGAGGCTGGAGCTTGCACCCCATGGGGCAGATGTCCTCTACCTCCAGATCTCAGGCTGCTCAGGAGAGAATGCTATAGAGCTGGGAAAAGGTATCTTTATGCAAATAAAGAGAGTTAGCAAGTGCTTTAGGTACAAGAAGGGAACTGTCCTGAGTGTAGTACTTACTGTGAGCTTTATTGAATGGTCGCAAGGTAGTCATCATCCACTACATCTCATATATGAGGAGACTGGAGATCAGAGAGGTTAATTCATTTGCCTGTAGTCACATAACCAGGGAGTAGCAGAGATGAGACTTGAGCTCAGCCTGCCTGGTTTCCAAGTTTGTGACTTCTGGTTACTTAAGGCTGCTGGGAAGCAAGATGTTTTCTGGGCTTAAAATATGGAATGCAGGCCCTAGCCAGTTTTTCTCAGTGGATAGAGTGCTGGCCAGAAAACTGAAGGTCCTGGGTTTTATTCCGGTCAAGGGCACATATGTGTCTCATATCGTTATCTCTCTCTCTCTATCTCTCCCCCTCAACTCTCTCTAAAAATCAATGGAAAAATATCTTCAGTGAGGATTACCAAAAAAAAAAAAATTATGGAATGCATTTTTCCTGAGAAATTATATTATCAAAGGTAATTGGGTATAATGAAAATTATTCTGTTATCCCTATGGGGTTTTTATTTTTGAATTTGGGACCAATACATCCTGTAATGTATTTTTGAATACCACAAGGAGTTCTTATAAAGGAGCAGAAATGGACATCCCATACGATGGCCTTGAAATTCACCAGCAAGCCCTATGTCAAAGGTCAAAGGAAATCAGGGTAGGCCCCAGAGAAACCCAAGACCTCTGTGTATCATTAGCCTGTGAGCATTTCTCATTTTAATCTGGGAAGGATCGTAACTATGCTTAAGACATTTAGTCAAGCCTGCCATTGAGTGACCTTAATTGAGTCACTTTACTTCTTTGGGCCTCAATTTACTCCTCTGGAAAATGACAGTGGACCAGATGCCATATATTTTTTTGAACCGTGAAGAAAGAACATCGTTGCCCAGAGGACTTGTGAGTATTTTTTAAGTCTGAAAGTCAGAGAGCAAGGGTTGTGTTCCGTGCTCTGTGACCCCAGTGTCTGGCCAGTTCCTGACACATAAATGAGGCACCACCCCTATGCTTAGGAGAAGCAGTGTTTCTGTAAATATATAAATCATGTGCATCGCCTGCATATATTTCTGGTTGTGAGCATTTCAGACTGGAGACACTGGTTGTTCATCATCCTGGAGACCTGCCGGAGTTCAATCACTGGCTCCAAAGGTCCTGATGATGGGGAAGGCCAGGGCTTTCTCTGTGACTCCAGAGTCTGAGCAATGACTGATGGACAAAGTTAGAGAGTGGCGGTGAAACTCAACTGAAGCCACACTTTTCTAATGGTGACAGGTGCTTAAGGGTTAACTTTTAAAGTGGGGACTAAATGATCTTGATGAGAGACAGGTGACCCCTCATCACTAGGAGGGAACCTGGAGCTGATGACCACTGAGTTTCCTCCCAGGATTCTCTTCCATGGTTTTGTGTTCATCAAACAACATTTCTACATGGGAAATGCACAGCTATTGATCTCAGAGGGTATTGTTTTGAATCCCATTCTGAAATTTAACAATCATGTGACTTCAGGTAAATCTAATACTAGAACTATGGATAATAATCCTATATAATAAAAAGGTAATATGCAAATTGACCCTAACAGCATAACGACTGGGAATGACTGGTCACTATGACACACAAACCACCGGGGGGCAGACACTCAATGCAGGAGCTGCCCCCTGGTGGTCAGAACGCTCCCACAGGGGGAGCTCTGCTCAGCCACAAGCCAGGCTGATGGTTGCCAGCACAGTAGTGGTGGCAGGAGCCTCTCCCACCTCATCAGCAGCACTAAGGATGTCTGACTGCAGCTTAGGCCTGCTCCCTGCTGGCAAATGGACATCCTCCAAAGGCTCCCTGGCTGCCAGAGGGATGTCTGACTGCCAACTTAGGCCCGATCCCCCTGGGGAGTGGGCCTAAGCCAGCAGGTGGACATCCCCTGAGGGGTCCCAGGCTGCGAGAGGGCACAGGTCAAGCTGAGGGACCCTCCCCCCCCCCCCCGAGTGCACAAATTTTTGTGCACCGGGCCTCTAGTGTTAATAATAAAAGGATAATACAATAACTGGAATCTAAGGAGGAGCTGTATATGTCAAGTGTTTTGTTAACTTTTTCTTAAATCTTGTATTAACTCATTTAATCCATTTGAAGGCAGACTGATCATTGCTATCCATCAGATGAGTAAACTGAGGCACAGAGCATTTAAGCAGCTTATCCCAGGACCCTCACTGAGAAGGAAGCAGATCCAGTGCGTCACACATCTGATCTGACTCCAGAGCTGAAGTTCTCCATCAGTAAAACTCTGTCCCTCAGTCTATTAGACTGTAAAATTGACATTATAATATCTGATTGTTTTTACAGGGCAGTTACAAACTTCAAATCAGGAAAGTTTCAAATCATTTGTCTCTTCCATCAGCCAGTCAGACCCTTGAGGTGTGTGGTGTACTTGGGGACCCTTCAAAGTGGCTGATTCATACTCAGTGCTCAGTAACTGCTTTCTGAAGAGACACACAGATTAATGGGGAGAATAATAAGAAACTGCTTTTGAAGAATCAAGGTGCTATCAACAGTGATTTATCTATTTATTGATGTTTCACTCGTACTCAGCCTTGTTCAACACGTTTTGAATGTGCAAGGTGGCCACTGAAAGAAAGGTGCTTGTTAGCCCAGTGACTTTAGTGCCCAAATGTTTGTCTGCGATGGAAGTTCTTGCTAATTCTTCTCACCTTAGTTGGATTTTGTTTGATTTGCATTTGTATGAAATTCGGAAGTGAAGAGTGTGGCCTGTGTTTGCACTTCCTCCCTTCCTACTGAAATTACCTTCCACGTTTTGGAGGCATTTATTATTTATGCTATTTATTATTTACTAATGCTATTTCTGGTAGAAAGAAAAACCAAAAGGTTTAACACTTAACAAAATCCTCATAATAACCCTGTGAGGTTTATGTTTTAGCCTGTATACACAGGATGACTTGAGACTCAGATTCATTCCCTTCTATTCTTTATTCACCCATTTACATTCATTAAACATACCTCAGGGACTGCGCCAGGGTCCAACCTATGATGTCATGTCAGACTGGCTCTCTGTTCTAAAAGAATTTGGTGGAGGACACTGAGAGTTCAGTGGGGGAGCAGTGTTTACCTCGCCTAATGAACTGCTAATTGCCAGTCGCTGATCCAGGACCCCACCCATGACTGTGCCTGATGACTGTCACCAGTGATGCCCCTAAGTCATGGACGCATAAGTGGAGAGGTGTGGTTTGCCAACCTGGTGCCATTAATTTGGTTGTCTCAGGAGCTGGCTCCTGGGTGTGTGAACACATATGGCCCATCTGTCTAGACAGTGCATGTCACACTTGTCCCTGGGAGACACACTTATTCGCTCTGTCCTTATTTTCAGGCAAAATCATCCCCCGCTTGTACTGAGCATCAGCAGGAAATGGCTGTTTTAGCCCTTGCATGCAAAACTGACACAAGCTTGTAGACCTCTGTTCCTTGTTCTTCCTGTCCACTCTCTATAGACCAGAGAGTCAGGTTGAGAGCCAGGCGGTGGGGACTTATTGCCCATGGGCTTATTCTCTGGTTTCAGCCTGAGTTTCTGCTCTCTGTCCTTGTTCTGTAAATTATATTCTGTCAATAGGCATTTATCAGTGACTCCATGTGCCTACCATTGTACTTTGTGCTGAGAATGATGCTGAAGTTTGCTCTCTAGTGGAGGGTGGGGATAAAACTACACAAACAAATGAACAAAATAGTTTCAGGTGGGCATAGTGTCCAGTGGGCATAGTGTCAGGTGGGCACAGTGCCATGGAGAACTAAGGGGATGAGGGAACCCAGTGATAGGGGTGCTGATTTACAATAGTGGGGAAGGCAGGGATAGAGTGACCTTTAAGGAAGTGACAGCCAACCACACGGAACTCTGTGGAAAGTCCCTTCCAGGCTAAGGAAAGGGCTGGTGCCAAGGTGGGAGAGAGTTCAGGGAGCACCACGGGGCCAGTGTGGCTGGTGCAGAATGAGCAAGAGGAGTGAGTTAGGAGATGGGGGTCCAAGGAGTGGCTGGGGCCCTAGCCTTGTGCATCCGTAGGGCCATGGGAGGGACATTTGTGCTATTTGGGGGTTTTGAGTGCAGAATTGACCTGATCTGACTTAGGTTTTAAAACAGCTCACCTGGGCTTCTTTCTCTGTGGGGAGGAGACTTGGGGAAGTGAGAATAGCAGCAGAGAGACCACGGGGAGGAGAGCACAAAGGGAGTGAGAGATGATGGGATCATCCCAGAGTGGCGGAAGGAAGCAGAAAGGAAGCAGACCCTGAACCTCTGTGAAAGTGCAGCAGACAGGAGTTGCTGAGAAGCAGGGTGAGAGAGAAGATGGGATAGAGCGAGCTCTGAGATGGCCCTGTGGCGTGGGGTGGCCTTTTCTGAGACGAGGGGAGGGGTGTGCTTTTGCTCCCTGGGAACCTGACATCTAGTTGGAAAGTCAGCATTTTCATGGTGCTTTCATTTCTGCTGCTATAAAAGGAACCCATATTCTCGTAAAACAATGAAAACAGTACAAACACACACAATAAAAACTCCGTTCCCTGATTTCCTTTCTGAGGGGCAACACTGTTATCAACTTCTCATGGGTTTTTCCAGACACAGTCTAAGAAGAGACATGTGTGGAGGTGAGGCTATTTTATATTCACTTTATTTTTTAATACAATGGTTCAGACTTTGTATCCTGTGCTGCAGCTTACATGTCTCACTGAATAATATGTCTTAGCGATTACTCCATACCAGCACATACAGAGAGACCTCATTCTCCTACCAATACAGCAGTACATTCCATTGTATTGCCATATCCTACTGTGTTCAATTAATTCCTTCCAAAGGACATTAAGGCTGTTTCTGGTACTTTAAAATTACTAATGATGTAGCAATGGATAATAGCTCTGAATGTGTATTATACGCACGTGGAAGTGGATGTGTAGAGTGAATTCCTAGAACTGGAATTTGTGACTCCAGAGGAATGTGTACACTTAAGCGCTGGTAAAAGAAGATGGGCTACTGTGTCCTCACAAATGCCAGTTTATAGCCCAGCAGCGATGCATGATGGCACCTGTCAAGGCGAACAGCCTTTATGATACTAGAGAAATGAAGGATAACCTGCAGGTGTGTTGCTTCTATTAGCCACTGTGCCTTGATATCTACTATGTACTTAGAAACAGTTTTAGAACGTAGATATTTTGTATTCTAGCTTTATGCAGGAGGACATGGAGACTTGGAGGGATGGACCAGCTAGTGAATGGTGGGGCTGGGATTTGAACCCAAGTCTCTCGCATGTCAAAGCCCAGACTGACTCCAACATAGCCTTGCCACAAAGGGGCTTTCCCAAATCCACACTTAGAGTTCTCTCTCCTGCAGTGACCTCCCTGGGCCTGGACAGGTGCAGACATTAGCTGGATAAGACCTTGTCAGGAGTGCTGTTGAGAGTATTGTAGCCTCAGCACGAGGGTCAGACTAAATTATTGTCAGGGTCCTTTTCTGTGCCAAGTTCCTAAACTCAGCTAGCTCCCCTCTCAGCTTTAATAGCTGCCTCGATAAAATGAAAATAATATTGCCTGCCTCGACATCGGCATGTCATAAAGGTAAATCAGGTAGTGCACCTGAAGCACTTAGAGCAACATAAGAAAAATAAACTCTATAAATCTGTGTTAGGCAAGAAGGAGGGTGGCTGCAGGGATGTGGGGCTGGTTAGTCCACTTGGCCTCCCCTGGGCCTTTCTTAGGAATAAGTTCCCTCAAATGGATTTGTTTAAAATATAAACAGAAGTACACACATGTGCTCATTCCCACATATACACTGAACTACTTCTTTCAACTCATTGGCACATCATGTTGAGATTCACAAACTTTAAAATTTTTGTTTCATTTTTTTAAACTTATTTATTTATTTAATTAATTTTGTTTTATTGCTTAAGGTATTACAAAGAGTATTACATATGTCTCCTTCCCCCTCCACCCTTGACCTTCCCCCCAGTCTTCCCTACCTCCCAGTGTCTTGTGTCCATTGGTTATGCTTATATGCTTTGCATCAGTGGACCCCTCTGTAACACTGGGGCCAATTTAACCATTTCTTTGGGCTGTTGTGAGGATTATATTTAATAACCCATATAAATTGCCACACCCCTAGAAAATAATTTTTTAAAATGGAGATAAATTTTTAATTTTAAAAAGACTCTCCCTAATCTGATATCTATCGTAGTCCCGAAATTCACTCCAAGTGAATCACAAAACTTTTGTTTTTTATCTCCTGTGAACTTCACAACGGTACTGCAAGTGAAGTGTTATTACCTCCTTTTCCAGATGGAACAGACACTGAGGCTCAGAGAAGTAAAGTCTCTCTGTTAAGGTCGCCCAGCAAATAGAGGCAAAGTACGAATTAGAACCAGGTTGTCTGCTGTGGTCTGTATCCTTTCATCTTCCATGGCTTAGCTCAGACTTTCTCCTCTGGGCTCTGGGAAGACACCCCTGTGCCTGCTGCCCCTCTCACTTGCTTTGTCAGCACCTGCCCCACAATGCTGTGTGCATGTGTGTATATATGGAAATGCCCATTTCTATAAGCTCCAATACACTGAGGAGCTACTTGAGGGCAGGGGTGGTGACATCTTTTTGCATCCCTAGCCCTTAGTACAGGGCTAAGGCACAGTGCTGCAGATGGAAAGGAACTCCCAAATTTGAGTGCTGATTTGTGCCAGGCATGCTATGAATGTCTTGAACTTTAACCTCCCCCAAACAGCAGGTGGTCCCAGCACTATTTCCTAGGAGAGAAAACCCAGACTTAGGGAGCATAGTGACATGTCTGGGGGCACAGAGTGAAGGGAAAGACACAGGATTCAAACTGAGGTCTGTCTTCCTCTAAGGCAGAGGTGGGCAAACTTTTTGACTTGAGGGCCACAATGGGTTCTTAAACTGGACTGGAGGGCCGGAACAAAAGCATGGATGGAGTGTTTATGTGAACTAATACATGTTAACACTGCTGCTGGTGAAGGAGCGGAGGGGAGAGCAAGAGAACCCTACGCTCTTTCGGCTCCGCGGGCCAGGTAGAACAGCCGAACGGGCCGGATCCGGCCCTCGGGCCGTAGTTTGCCCACGGCTGCTCTAAGGCCTGGGGGCATGGAAATACACAGTCACCCCACACCCTCATGTAATTAGCATGAAGTTTGAAAAGCCCTTCTGTAGTAGGGCTTTACTGGAACACAGACACTCCACTTGTTTACACATTATTTGTGGCTGCTTTTTTTTTTCCCCAAAAGAAAAAACTTTATTGAGATATAATTCGTAGAACATAATTTACCATTTAAAGTATAAATCCAATTGTTAAAACAGTGTGTTATTGGAGACAGACACCTCCATCCAAGACTGGCCTACCCTGCAGAGAGGAGGAGAGTAGCTGGGCCCTCAGAGCTGGCCATGGGCCTGGGCTCTGACACATCATGCTTACTGAGTGTAGAGGAGGGGAACACAGGACAGCACAGAGGAGTAAGACAGACACACTTGGAGAAAAGTGTTCAGACTGGACAGACTGAAAGTGGGGACTACTCCTTCTAGGGATGATGGGGAGGCACAGAGCTTAGTTGCTAGAGTGCATGTGTGGGTTATGGTGTCACACTGTCCCATTCCAACTCTGGCTCCCCTCCTAATGAGCTGAATAACCTTAGGCAAGTGCCTTGACCTGTTTAACCTGACTGTGCCTCAGTTTCCTCAGCTGTAAAATGGGGCCCATTATTATTTTTTGTAGGGTTATTTTTTTAAAATATATTTTTATTGATTTTAGAGAGGAAGGAATAGGGAGTGATAGAAACATCAATAATAAAAGAGAATCATTGATTGGTTGCCTCCTGCAAGTCCCAGAATGGGGATCAAGCCTGAAACCTGGGCATGTGCCCTTGACTGGAATCGAATCGGCCCTTCAGTCTGCAGGCCAACGCTCTATCCACTGAGCCAAACCAACTATGGCTTGTAGGGTTATTTCGAGAACTAAATGAACTACATTTTGAAAACTAAATGAACTACATTTTTAAAGCCCTAAGAACATTGCCTAGTGCACAGTGAGCACTCCAGCCTATGTTGATTGCTACTGTTACACACTAAGAAGTATTGCTCGGAGCTAGACTATGGAAGGACTTGGATGCCAGGCTGTGAATCCTCGATTCTGTAACTCTTGGTTTCTGGACCTGATAAAATCTGGGCTTTGGAAATGTTTACCTGTGTTAGAATATTTTAAAGTAGCAGGAAAACTAGAGTCAAGAGACCAAGGAGCGGCTGTTGCCAAAGTCTTTATGGTAATTTCATTGTCTGGGAGCACAGAGGGCCAGCCCTGCTGACTGCATTGGGCTTTGCCAATGCCTGTCACATGGCCAACTCTGAGGCGCTGCAGCGCGGTTCCAGCCCCCGTGCCCCTGTCAGGGAGCGCTTCTGCCTATTGCTCTGGAGGACAGGGAATCACTTTCTCTCACCTGGTTGGGCAATGACTGTCTTTTTGGAGCAGTGAGGGAAGGCCCGGGGTCTCGGCACAGAGTTGCCAGCTCAAGAACTGGCAGCAGGCTGGAAGTGTAGTCCCCACCAGGCAGCTGAGCTGAGCGGGGCCCTATTTTTAAGGATGTCAAAGGGCTCACCTAAAAATCTCCTCCTGCAAGACAGCCTAACAGCATGTGATTATGCTGTTTCTGGGTAATGGTAGGCTCCAGGCTCGGCTGCAAAGACAGTCTCTCCCGAGATTAACTCCTGCCACCCGTGCCGTCCTCCCTCTTCCTCCCATGACGATAATTGTACAGTCTGTGGGGAATTGGACTCCAGGGGCTCTGAGTGGTCCCTTTTCCCCTCTGTGTCATGCACAGACCCAAGCCTTTAATATACTGTGCATGGGCTCTCTCCGACTTTTCCCCTCTGTCCTGAGTGGGGCTTTGGTTAAATGTGATGCCCAATAACTTCACAGGATCAAGAGCTTTCATGAAATTTTTCTCCTAAGAAGATGAGCTGGGGGGAAATTGAAAGCAAGGCTGCCAGCTTTGATGTCTTAAGTATGAAATTTCATTGGCTTACCAGGCGCCGAGCTCTGGTTTTAGTGCCGACAGGGTAAGACTTAAGGAAGGAATCACCTCCTATGCCCTATGGGTGAAAAGAAACCCAGGGAGTAGAGGTCAGAGAGCCTGACCTGGCATTTCCAACTGGCCTGGGCGAACTGCTTAGCATCTCTTTTCTTTTAAGGGATAATATGGTTTGGTATTTTTTTCTGTTGCAGAATACATGCATATTGTCAGAAATTCAGAAAATATGGAAAATCAATTTTGCCATTCCCCATAGAGAAACATTTTGATTCATTTTCTTTCTTTTTCTCCAATTAAAAAAAATGTTGATATATTAGCTTTTTTATTTACACACCTTCCTCTATGTATAGCTACATGCTTATCTAACTTAACTATACGATTGTCCTTGGTTTTTGTTTATTGGGTTGGTTGCTTTTATTTTAGTTTTGCCCAACCACAATGGCAATTTTTATTTTTCAAATTAGTGCAAAATCTCTGCAATTTGCATGAATGTTTACTTGTTGGACCAGAGATTCCCAAGAGCTTAGGCACCTGAAAATCACCTGGAGAACCTGTGAAAATGTGGGAGTAGTGTCTGGGACTCTACATTTTAACAAACATTCTAGGTGAAATTGAGGCACCTGGCACATGGACCGCACGCTGAGAAACATTTACATCAGGCGAACTATTGTGGTCATGTTGCTCCATTGAGTGGATTTTTCTAATGGGTATTTAGGTCATTGATAGTTTTTCATTAAGTATAACTAGTGCCATGATGACCATCTTTGACCATTTATTCATTCATTCAATCAGCAGACATTTTTTGAGCACCTGTACAAGGTAAGCATGTTTCCATGTGCTGTAAAGACCAGTGATCAGACAGTCATTTATTATTCCTGCTTTTATTGAGTTTTTGCCTAATGGAAAGAAAGACAAACAGAATTATATTGTTGCAAATTGTGGTGAATGCTGTGCAGGAAAGAAGTCTATGGGGAGGCAAGTCATTTTAATGCCACAAGCAGGAAAGCCTCTGTGAGGAGCTGACATGTCGGTGAAGCTTGAAGGAGGAAGAGGAGGTAGCCTAGGTCACTTTTAAGATCCACAGAAGTAGAATTGTTAGATTAAAGGGTATTGATTTTCAAAACAGCTTTCTTAACCTGCCCTCCCCCTCAGGTTTCAATGTCCATGTTCAAATGTACAGGGTGCAAATTGATCAGGGTCCAGTAGAGAGAAGACAAACCACATTTGGCATTTCATACAGGGGCTTAGTTATAAAATAGTTTGAAAAAAATGGGAAAGGTGAGGTAGGTCAGAGAATAGTCATTAAAGGAAGCAGGTACCACACATGCTGAGTGAACGTAAGGAGAACTGGGGTGCTTCCAGTGCCCGGCCGTTCCCTCCTGCCAAACTGCACTGCCAAGGGCCTGGGGGACCAGCCTGCTCTGGAACCAGCGAGAAGGGTTTCCCTAGGTGCGTGCTGCATGGCTTGTGCCGGGACATCCAGATGCTGGGCCTTGGTGCTGAGCTGCTGTGGAGGTGCACCGGCTGGTGATGAGAATGTTATTCTCACACTGCCTGGCTGAGGTTGAGGGCCTAGGGGCACCCCGTGGCTGGTGCTGAGATGGTGGAGGTGCTGCTGAGCTCTGGCCCTGGGATCCAGGAAGAGGCTTTGTCCTCTAAGGGAGGAAACTGCCAAAAGATGCCGGAGATCCTAGCTGTCCATGGCTGCTAAAAGGATGCTGGCAGAAACTGAGTTCCTTCTCCTTTCTTCCCGCCTTACGGTATCCTACCAGATCTCTCTATTGACAAACCTAAGCAACAATCTCCAGGCAAAAGAATGTGGGAAACGCAGTTCCCAGGAAGAAAGGGGCAGAAATGAGACCTGAGAATAAGCAGGCCTATGCCAAGCACACAGAGATGGGAGCCATCCTCTCCCCTGTCCCCCTTCATCCCCTGGCCCTGTGCTCTGCTCCTGGGGTGTTAGACCAGCTCACTGGTTATCCATCCCACAGTTTCTCTATCCCCAAAAATGTATTTATTTTCTAAATGTGTGCATGCATAAATTGGACACTAAACTATTGAAGTCAACACTCCATAAAAGCTGACTGGATGGATGGACAATGTATAGATGGATGACGAATGAATGAATGGTGGTTGCTCCTAGGTATTGCTGAGGATCTGTCCTATGCTAAGTGCCTACAATAATTTTTTGAAACAAGCCTCACATCTGCTCCTCTAGATCGGCATTCTCACTCCCACTTGGCAGTGACAGTGAAGCTCCAAGGAGGGGAGTGACCTGCTCACCATCACACATCTTCGAAGTAGTCATGAGACGCAAGTCCAGGTCTGTTTGCCTCCATCGCTGATACTGCTTTAGGAACTTCTACAACACTAGAGGCCCGGTGCATGGATTCATGCACATTGAAAGGAACTTAATTAGAAGAAACCTCTCTGGTTCTGGGGGTGCATCACCTGAATACTGACACTGCCAAGTCACCTCAGCTCGGCAGCTCCTGCATTGAACGTCTGCCTCCTAGTGGTCAGTGCATGTCATATGTACCAGCCGGTAGGATAGTTGATCGGTCTGATGGTCACTTAGCCTTTTATATATATAGATGGGCCCACATTTAAAGGTGGAGAGCGGTTGTCGAGCATACCCAAGTTTCCATGAAGGCATACTGGTAGCAGCATAGACACTAATTGCCCCTGGGAGTCCAGTGGACGTGACAGCCTTGCCATTTGTGGCCAGGATGTGGCTCCCGGCTCCTGTCTGAAAACCCTCTCCTGACCTTTTCCTAACACTTGGCATTTTAGTGTTCCATTAGTTACAGATCACTTACATGCAGCACACAGTTGACTGTTTGTTGAAATGGAAAGTGGGGGGTGGAAGAAAGGAAAGGGAAGTTCACGCTTACCAGAGCAGCGCTGTGGAACGCTTGTTCCCTAGGTATTCATCTCAGCATGTCTAAACACCTATAATTAAACCAGCTTTGGAGCAGTGCCTCCTGGATAGGGTGGGAGAATCAATTCTGCGGCGTTTGGCTCCTGTTCTTTATACACACTGCTCAGCAGTGAAGATGTTCAAAAAGGGCCAGATGCTGGGGCTCAAGAATGCAATTACCCACCTATCAGGGCGAACGGATGATGATCTGGTCATGGGGACTTCCAAGCTCCGGGCAGCAGAGGGAGAGAGACAAGTGATGAATATGGTGACCTCCGATTCTCTGTGCCTGTTCCTCAGTCTCATTTCCTTGCTGGGTGTTTTATTTTTCATCCCGGATGCTGCAATCGCTGGGTAACTTTCCGTTAAACAGCTAATTAATGGCAACTCAAGTCAGCTGTCCTATTTATGAGACTCTGGAGCAGGCAGAGACACTGCTCATCTGGAAGAAGAAGTTGGGATCAAGCTGCATCTTCTGTATAAATATTTGAGCACTGCTGTCAGACGCCAGCACCAGCCAGTGCTGTCTGCCTTCACATGAATCACTGAAATGACCCGAACCTTCAGTCTGAGCTGATTGTAGCTAATGTGAGCCATATAATCTCATGTGCTCGGAATGTCTCGTGAACCACACACGCTATCAAGATACAGTTTTAATTAACATTTGCTTTTTAGATAATATACGCAATTTATTTTGGCAAGAGTTCATTGAATGTAAAATCTACATAATTAAGATACTAAACCTTCAATATATTTTTTTCTTTGCAGTATTTTTTGCTAAATGACACATATTCGGCAACAGTTATTACCCATAGATAGCTACAATGGGCAATCATAATTTTATACTTTCTTTTTTTTTCACATGCTTCTCTAACCAGAGGATACAAAGTCGTATAGTCAGTTTTGTTCACTTCTTAGATTCAGGGGTATCCGATCTTTTAGTTTAAGTTAACACTAAAAATAAAGCAAAGAAAACACATCCATGATTCTCCTGCACACAAAAATTTAATATTTTATGAGTTTATTTTACTGTTTTTTTACCACCTTAATGGGACTCTGGAGCTTGATCACCTGAGAATGAGATGCTGGAAGAGACCTCAAAGATTATTAACTGCTCATTTTATGAAGATAGCCATGGCCACTGAGTCTCAGAGTGGGAGTGTGACTTGCGCAAGGTCACACAACCCAATTGAGCCAGAAGTAAGCCTAAAACCCTTGACTAGCCCAGCTCATTTTCTCCCATGCCAGCTGGTTCCCTTTAAATACCATCTGCCCTTTACCCACTAAAAGCCTCTTCCTCCTTCATCAACTCTGTCTTCTACTTGGAAATGCCTCTGTATCATGTGAAATAGGCATGTTTAAAAAGAAAATAAATGGGAGACCTGGTTCCCAAAACACTTCCCTGAAGTGCCAAGCAGCAGAGCAGCACAATAGCCGAATTCCAACTGCTTTGTTCTTTGTGATAATCCACATAATTGGGTCAGAGGGCTAATGACTTGGCTTCAGGAATCCGAGCCATATGCCTCCATGATTGGCAGCCAGCTGCATGCCCACAATGAGGGCTGTTGCTGATGGAAGCCCAGGGCCTCAGCTGAGGGGACCAGCAGCCAGACCAAAGCTGGGAGCGAGAAACTGGAACGGCCCCTGGTTATGAGGCCATTTTCCGTATCCTCCCGCCACCCCTTCCAATCTGCTCGGTTTGGTTTCTGAGATGCCAAGTTCTGCTCAGACAGGCCTTTGACAGGGGCCTTTCCTGAAGACGCCAACGCACAGGGATGGGGTAGGCAGGGATTGCGCCCGTGTCAGTCTCTTCCCTTAGATCTGTAGTAAGCTGCTAATTAGTGTCAGTAATTGCTAGAGGAGAGGATAGCCGGCTGCCCGTCAGCGTGGGGAAGGAAGGGATGCTGGCTCCCCCCTATCCAGCGTTGAGCCATAAATCCATATCGGTTAAATCGGCTGTTGGGAGGCTGGTTGAAAAGGATGTCAGTGGAGTCCTGTCAGGTTAATGGGTTTAGCTAATATATGGGCGTAAGGATGAGTAACCCGATCAGGCATCAGAGCCAAAGGCAGGAGGATGGCAGTCTGAGGGAGCCACCGTGGCAGAGGGCTCACAGCTACCCTTTTGAGTGAGGCCCTGGTCTTCTGGGAGAGATGTTCCAAAAAATCTATTTCTTAGGCAACTCAAAGGAAGAAGAAGTTGGTGCTTTATCTCTGCGACCCACATGCCAACAGATGGTGGGAGGAATCGAGGACTCAGATTTCATGCAGATCTAGGTCCTACTCCTGCCACCAACAGTCTTATTCTGGGGCAGAGGATGAACTCTGAGCCTTAGCTTTCTCCTCACTACAATGAGTCGTCCAGAGGTAGAAATAAGCTAATACACATACAATGCTTGGCATATAATCACTGCTCTTAAAGTGAGCACTTATTAAATCCTACAGATTAGGTCAGAATATGTAACGCACCAGGCACCTGGGAGCTGGTGCTGGTAAATTTCAGGATGCTTTCATATAAATCCTGGGGGGCCTTTGCAATCAGGTCAGGAGACCTCATGGTTTCTGATTACCCCGCGGTCAATTCTCTCCTCACCACACCTCTCCTATGTGTTTAACCTGGGTGTGTGAAGGAGATGTGAAGGAAAGGTGGCCACCAGACAGCTGTGCTGTGTGCAGCCCCCTACATCTATATGGGCACCATGCATGAGGTAGTGGTGAGAGCCCGGCTTATGTGCTGGAAAAACATGCCAAGAGTACTGCAAACCCCCCAATAATTTGGATACAGAATATCCAAGTCTATGGAGCAGTTGTGTTTTTGCTTTATATGCATGTGATGTAATGATAAAATAATACGGTTGATGTGTGTGTGTGTATGTTTTTACCTTTCTCTTTCCAAAGATCTAGGTACTCTCGTTGCCTACAATATTCATTTGCTTCGCAAATATATAATGTTATCACATTCTTATTTATATATGTTTGCTAAGAAAATGTGTATTGCCTATATGCATACATATCTATTCATTTATTCATTCAACAAATATTTATTGAGCACCAAGTGAACTGCAGAATTTTAGAGCTTAAAGGGGCAGTCGTCCTCTTCAAAGTTCTCAATTTAGAGAAGAACCTGGGATCCTAATATGACTAGGCCCACACTCCTGCTGGGAATCCTCCTCCCGGCCTTCACTCAGAGTCCATGATCCATCAATATTATCACTCTAGCAGTAGGCCCCAGTAACTTTTCCTCCCTACCTCTATCCTACTGTGCTGTCCAGACCACAATTCAGAGGAATCAAGCTGTCTGGCACTAGAGCAGCTGCACATGCTGAATAAAAGCACACAGTCAGGCAGCCTGATCATATTCCATGACAAAAACCTTCATCTCAGGGGTATGGCAGAGTAGTTCCGAGCTAAGCCACATTGGCTGGGTTTGTATACCAGTTCTAGCTGTGGGACCATCAGCAAGGTACTTAACCTCTCTGTGCCTTTTTTATTTAATGTAAGATAAAGATAATAATCTCTACCTCATAGGGTTTCAAAGATGAAAGAATTAAAAATATATAATGCAGTGCCTGGCACTATATATATATATATATATATATATATATATATATATATATGTTCATTATTAGTATTGGACACACTATGTTGTTGTGCAAACTCCTCTGCATACACAGTGACTGCTGGGGCTCCAGCCATTCAAACCACATTCCAGGCAACACTCAAGGCAAAGGGGTTTCTGCCTGTTGAGTCAGCTCTTGTGAGGATCCTCCTCTGCAGATCCTCACAACACTACTTGTTTACAGAACCTGGCTTCCTGGACATATGTGACTGTAAGAGAGACTTGGAAATGACATTTTTATTCTAAACGGTATCATGCCCCTGTGGAGAAACTGGTCGTAAGGAAGAAGAGAGCGTGGAATATGTTTATGCCATGGCAGACTCTGTTTTATCTACATACCCAAAGTTAATGGATTCTTCTCTGCTTTGCTCTCACTGCCCAAGGCCATTCTGCCTCCCCTTCTACACACACTTGTCTACCTTGGCTTCTCTAATACCACACCTGGTTTTCCTCCTACTTCTCTGGCCACTGTCTTTTTATCAAATTTTCTGGCTTCTCATGCTCTTCCCAGGCTCTGTATGCAGGGGACCCCCAGTTTTACCACAGACCCTTCCTCTCTTCTCCAGCTGCACCCCCATGGTGGTGAATACCCCCTCATGCGGGTGATTCCCTCCTGTGCATCTCTACCCCAGACTTCTACTCTGTACTCATGCCTGCTGTCACCTCCTCTCCACTTGTAGAATGAATAGCCATCTCAAAATTTACTTTTCTAACCATAGCTCTTGATTTCCCATCACATGTGTTTCTCTCTCCACTTTCCCCATCTCAGAACAGGGGCCCTCCAAATCCGCTTGAAGTCCAAGACTCTAGAAACCAGTCTTGATGACTCCTTATCCTTCAGCGTCTCCCACTCCCATTTCCAACCCTGAAATAATTTTCGAATCTGTCCACCTTGTTCTACCTTGGCGATCACTGCTCTAGTCCAAGCCAGCAACATCCCTCACCTTGACTACTGGGAGTCCCTCTAATGAATCCTCCTATTTGCGTGCTTTCTTCTGTGGTAGAGCACAGTGGTTTAGTGCAAGGACTCTGGAGCCAGACAGCCTTGGTTCAAATCTTAGCTCCAATATATATTAGCTATCTGACTTAGATAAGTTTATTAACACTGTTTAAAAATCTCAACTTCTTCATCCTAAAGTGAGAATAATGATAGTACATATTTCATATGATTATTATAAGCACTAAATGAGTTGCTCTACAGGTTTGGCAAAAGTAGGCTTTTAGTTGTGAGTACGCAAAGCAGAGGGTTTATTCTTGTATTATTATTTATTAATTCTTATATCAGTTTTCATATGAACAACTGTAAACCTGCTCTTACCCCGCCCTGTATGTCAGTACTCAGAGCAAGGCCTGGCATATAATAAGCACAATCAATAAATGTTAGCTTATTATACTAGCTATTATTACCATACATTTTTCGTGGAGCCACCAGAGTGATCTTTTTAAAACATAAATTAAATCCTATCGTTCCTGTGCTTAAAACTCTCTAGTGATTTCCCATTTCAGCTGCAATGAAATTTTAATACATTACCATGGCCAAAGGTCTTCCATTACTTAGCCCTTGACTCCTCCCACCTCTGCATATAGCTCTCTATCACTATCTTTAGCCCTGCCTGCTTTATTTTAATTCCTCTAACATTCCAAGCTTATTTTAATTTCTTTAACATTGCCTCTGTTCCTTCCTCTGCCTGGAATGCTCTTCCCTCCCTCCAGCGATTCATAAGGCTGACTCATTTTTTTCCAGATCTCAGCTCAATGACCTCCCCCTTTGAAAGGCCCACTGTGACCATGTGCCTAAAGGAGTGTCCCTGCCCTTGTAATTCTCCCCCTTCATTTATTTTTTTTAGATGTACTTTTATTGATTCTGAAAGAGGGAGAGAGAGAAGCATCAATGTGAGAGAGAAACATCAATCAGCTGCCTCCCATACTCACCTGGACTGGGGATTAAACTGGCAACCTGGGTATATGCCCAGACCGGGAATTGAATCAGCGACCTTTCAGAGCAACAGGATGATGCCCGGCCAGGGCTGCCCCTTCCTTTTCCGTGGCTTTCTTGTTGGTTTGTTTGCCTCTTTTGTGGCCTCTACTAGAGTATGGGGTTTCTGAGAGCACTGATCTCATTTACTTATATAGTTGTGGATCCCAGGACCAGTGATGGCACATAGTAGGTACTCACAAACCAGCTGGTGAATGAAAGAAGAGATGACCCTTGAGCAAGAGTTTAACGAATAAATAGGAATGTTCCAAATACACAAGAAGAAGCAAGGATTGGAGGCAAAGGGAGCAGCATTTGCAAATGCATTCAGATATGACGTAGAGTAGTGATTTGCTATTTAGAAATGTGGTGTGGTCTTCATACCAGAAGCACCAGCTTCACCTGGGACTTGTTAGAAATGCAGGGTCTTAGTCCTCAGCCCAGACACACTGAGTCAGAATCTACATTCTAAGAAGACTCCCAGGTGTTTCATTTGAGAAGCACTGGAGTAGTGTGTTCAGGGAACCAGAAATAGCCATCATGACTAGAGCACTAGAACATAAAGTACAAAGGGGAATGTTTCAGCTAGGATATAAATTCAGCTGCACATGACAAACCCGGGATGATAGTGGCTTAAAAACACCAGATAATCCCTGGCCAGGTGGCTCAGTTCATTGGAGTGTTGGCCCGTACACCAAAAGGTGGCAGTCTTGATTTCTGGTCAGGGCACATACCTAGGTTGCGGGTATGATTCCCAATTTAGGCACATACAGAAGACAACCGATCTCTCTCTCTCTCTCTCTCTCTCTCTCTCTCTCTCCCCCCCCCCCCCAACCCCTTTCTTTCTCTCTCAAAATCAATAAAAATATATCCTCAGGTGAGTATTAAAAAAAACAACACCCCATCAGGTACATGTATTCATATCTCGTGTAAAAGTCCAAGCAAATATGGCTGCTTTTTTGCTGAGTCTCTCAGGGGCCTGATCCATTCTAAGTAGTGTGGAAAAGTGAATTTTCCTTCCCCGTCCTGTGATAAAGACTGCCTGAGATACTGAGATGCCACTTTATGCTCAGTTGAAGTAATCCTTCCTGGGCTGCATCTCACAGTAACTAGTGAGCACCTGCTACATGCCAGGCACCTTGTTAGGGGCTGAGGACACAGAGATGAGGAGATATGACCTCATCCCTCAAGGAGCTCAGCATGAAAATAGGCATCATGAAGCAGTGTCAGATTCCTCTGTGTGACCTCTCAGGTTTCCCTCTCAGGAATAAAGTCAGCAGGGAAAGGAAGGGGCC
Source organism: Myotis daubentonii (assembly GCF_963259705.1). Classification (NCBI taxonomy): domain Eukaryota; kingdom Metazoa; phylum Chordata; class Mammalia; order Chiroptera; family Vespertilionidae; genus Myotis; species Myotis daubentonii. The sequence goes on from NC_081842.1 coordinate 179,354,711, forward strand.
AGGAAGCCTCAAGTGGCCAAAGTTGGGCAGAAAAAGAATGGGGAAGGAGCTAGAAGACTTAACATTTTATCCTTTTATTCAATTGGAAATAATAATGCTAGCAATGAATTCTAACACACTGAATAATACAAAAAGGAACCCATGGGTCTAAAGCAGGGCTGGGCGACCTTTTTTCTGCCAAGGGCCATTTGGATATTTAGAACATCATTCAAAACATCAGCTTAAAAATTAGCTGCTATATTTGGTCAAACATTAAATTAATTCACCCCTAATTCCTTGGCAGGGCTGGACCAAATGATTCTGTGGGCCTAATATTGCCCTTGGGCTGGACTTTCCCTATCCCTGGTCTAAAGTGATAATAAAAATTGGAGAGAGAGAGAGAGAGAGAGAGAGAGAGAAAGCTCTTTTCTTTTTTTAACAGGGGAAACCAACTAATGCATGAGGAATGGTATAATTAGAAAACTACTATTATGCAACCACTGGTATAATAATTGATTTAGATAAGCATAATTAACAGATGCTTAAACCATTGTATTAAAAGTTGTTTGGGATAAGAATAGTTATACAGTCTCATATAAAATCCCACAGAGTACTGATTAATTACACAGGGAAAAGGTACCATTACAACAAAGAAATCTGGTGAATACCATATTAATCATATGATAAATGTAATGTCACCAATGATGGGGCTAATTGGAATCATGTGACACAAATTGAGAATCATTCTGAAGAACAACTGGCTTATGCTATTCAAAAGTGTCAATGTCATGAGAAACAAATGGGCTTAGGACCAGTTTCATATTATAGGCTAATAGGAAATGACAATTAAATGCAACACATGATTCTGGATTGAATCCTATATGAGAAAGAAACATTGAGATTATTGAGACATTAACATCTGCATACAGAATGCATGTTAGATAACAGTTCTCTAATGTGCCACGTCAGATCATAATATTGTGGCTATCCAGGAAAATGTCCTTATTCTTAGAAGATACATGTTAAAGAATTTAGAGTTAAAGAGTCATGATGTTGCCAACTTACGCTTAAATGGTTTAGGAAAAAAAGAAAAGTACACAAGGAAAGAGATAAGACAAGTGTGGCAAAATATTAAAAGTTGGTGAACCTAGGTAAAGAGTAGTATTTAGATGTTTATTGTGTTATAATTGTGATTTTTAAATAGGTTTAAATTTTGATTTAAATAAAAAGTGTTTTACTATCCCTGGTGGCTGATCCTATGCAGACCAAGTCTTGTATATATAATGGATTCCCCAAAATTCACATTGTTACTGGCAATGCCAGCTCTTCATTCTTGAGTTCGGCAAAGAAAGAATTCAGAATTGAGAACTCTAACACAAGAGGAAGTTTATTTAGCATGCAAAGTGACAATACACTTGAAAAGAAGATTTGAGTGGGCTGCTCAGAGCCCTGCCTTGGCCTTTTAGAAAGAAAGTCACAGAAGCAGAAGAAGTGAGCCAGCTTGGCTGCGTGGACTTAGGAAATAAATAACAGAGGCAAAAGAAGGGCCCTTGGTAACAGGTTTAGGGATTAATTTAACCCTGGAGGAGCTGCTGCTGTTCACTGCTTGCCTAGTAGCAAGTCTCATGGACCCTTAGAGCTTAGGAGAAAGAAAGAAAAAGAAGACATGGGAATGTTCTAGAGAGAGAGTGTGCACACTGGGTCCTTTGTCTGAAGAGTTTTTATCTGTTCTCTAAAGGCAGGAATTTTAGGGGAAGTTTCAGAGGAGGATTTCAATAGAATATTCATCAATTTCAAAAGTGTATCCTTTAATATGCTGATGCATCAAAATGAATTGCCCTGGCTGGTGTTGCTCAGTTGGTTGAGCACCATCCTGTGCACCAAAAGGTCACTGGTTCAAATTCCTGGTCAGGGCACATGCCCAGGTTGCAGGTTTGGTCCCTGGTGAGGATGGGTACTGGAGGTAGCCAATTGATGTTTCTCTGTTACATTGGTCTCTCTCTCTCTCTCTCTCTCTCTCTCTCTCTCTCCATCTCCCTTTCTCTAAGATCAATAAAAACATATTTTTTAAAAAATGAGTGTATAGGATCAGGGTCATGTTCTCTATAGATTGGTTGGCACTAGGGTAGGGGGTCATTGGTCCTTGCGGCTAGTCCTGATGCCAGCCATGGTGTTACTTTATCTGGTTTTGCTGCTATTCTGGGCCTGGAGCTGAAACACCACTGAGGTCTAGATGTTATCTCTAGTTTGACCAAAACTCTGCTTCAGTGGTCAACAGACCTGAGGCTTTGTCCCCAAGAAAATGTAATGCTAATCAGAACCTCATTGTTCTGAAGGCTAATGTTTAAGGGCGTGGCTTTGCAAGGGAGAAGGAGGCAGGTGAGTCAGGGTGCTTGCTGGATGAGGCCAGTTTGAATCAGCTTTTGTTCTCAGTTTCCCTATTCCACTTGCCAAGTAACTTTCCTAGCTTCCTACTATCCTGCCACAATAGCCTTTGGGATTCTATTGAGTCTGGCTGCTGGTCCATCAGCCTGTACCCCAGGAAATGGGGTTGGTCCTGAGCAAAAGCAACGGGGGGAGCTGGGGTTTGGTGGCCTCAGGGTTATCCTCTGTCTGATTCATATTCACATCATCTACCTTCTCTCTGGAGTGTCTGAACAACAAGCCATGAACACAGCACCTGACAGACTGGAAGCACTGATGACAAAAGTCTGCTTTCGTTTTTGGTAAAACTGTGAGACCTAAAGCTGCCCAGATCTCTTTCCTGCTGCCTAGAGAAGGTTTGGGAAAGAGGAGATCACCAGGCCAGGTGGGGTTCTGGGGTTTTAGTTGCAGGGATGAGAGTGTTAGTATGGGGAAGGGAGATAAAGATGAGATGAAATTATAATTGTGAGAGTTGGGGAAGAGTAGATTTCAAAAACATTTTTAGTCACAGATGGTTGAAGAGAAATACAGAGAACAGGCCCCAGCACCTCATCTTCCTAGCTGATTGCAGGGAGGGGGAACTCGCTAATGAACACATTGACTTCCCAGCTTCTCAGAACAATAGCAAATGCTTTTTGCAGTTATCAATTGGGATCCACAGCAGGTGTGGGGGATGGAAGGTGCTGGTGATTCTAAGTTTATCTTTAGAATTTAGGTGAATAGAGAGAAAATCTAAAGAGCAAGGAGGAATGTCACATAATTGTAGCAAGAGAACCAGACTGGGCGGTCTCAACTGGACTAATTCTTAACCTTGCTACTAGGCCACTTACCCTCTTTAATTTTTAGTTTTTTTCATTGTTAAAAATTAGAATAGTAGTTTCCCTTTCTATAGATCATGTGAGAACTTAACAAAATAGTTAATAAATATAAAAAGTACTTTATCTTATTGTCAGTCATTTATGCAGAAAGTATTTATTAAGCACCTACTGTGTACCAGGGCTATGCTAGGCTCCATGGGTATAACAGAGAAGTGGAAAGTATAGTCCCTGCCCCTATAGAGCTGGTCACCTATCAAGGAAGAGCGGGGTAGACCAAGTGATTACAGATGAACTGAGGTATACCAGCTGTGAGTGGGAAGTCAGAAAGTCCTTCTGAAGAAAGGAATAGCATTAAGGAGACCAATTATAAATAGCAATACTCCTTCTCATCCCCAAGGAGCAGGGTCAGAGACTTAAACACTGACCCTGGTTGACCAGATGGATAAAGGTCTGAACCCTGGTGAAGGAAGCATAGGTTTGCACTGAGGAGAGGCAAGCCAAGGTGTCCTAGGAGTTACCTCTGCAGTCTTGTTAAAATTGCCCAGCCTTGTCTGCTGTGTAGACTCCATGGGGCCTGGCTGATGTCCTGGGCATTCCTCACTCTTGGGGGCACCTTGATAACAAAGCTTGAGCTTTCCCTAAATGATTAGGTGAGTCCTATCATGGCTCCAAATAAAGATACAGCAGGGAGCCCAGGTCTTTTCCGGGGACACCTAACATCCCACAGTGCACTGCTCAAGCGCCACTTCCCCGTGGGAGACTGCCTCCATCCCATTAGCCCAGTGCCTGCCATTTCCCCTAACAACTCTGCCTTGATATGGATGAATAAAACCATTATAGAAATGTTATTTAAGTTAAAACAAAATAGCTCCACCCTTATTTCCAATTCCTTACCCCAAAAGGGCATGGGATAGGTAGGGAAAGATTTGAGTGTGTTTTCTGAGTTAGTATATACACACAAAAATGTAGATACCCGCCTGGTGGCACTTGTGATATTTATACCCAATCCTAGCTCAGTACTACTTTTTATAAACCCACCCTTGAGCAAAAGGACTTTTGGGAGCTGGCAGGATAGTCTAGGATGGAAAGCATATGTTGAGATGAGAGGTTGGCATTCCATTCCACTGGGAATGTGTTTCCTGAGCAGCCTCTGAGAGAAACTCAGTTTTGGCCACGGAGTGTCCAGAGTTAAATACACTAGTTGAGTCAGGTTGCAGGATCATGAAATAAAGGCGGTGCATTGTGCAGGAGCTAAAGTAAAGGTCGAATGAAGGTATCATGGGGGTTCTGAAGACTCCATTTTACCTGTCATTCACTCCTCGGGTGGCCTTTGCAGATCAGCACATCATCGTCATTTTATGGTTTCCGGTTCCCCCCTCAAGTGGAGGTGGCGGTGGTGGTCTGTGTATGTGAGTGGTTTGGGGTTGGGGAGTCCAGCCCAGTGACACCTAAGACACGTTCAGTTGCTCTGCCCTTTGCTCTGTTACACCTTCATCTGCCCTAATTATTTACCAGTAACACGGGCATAAACACAGCTTGTGTTCTTTGGAGAAGTATTTGCTGACTATGACAGTGAGAGGATTTTCTAAGGGCTTCCACATCTGACAAGGAAGTCAGATCAGACACTTTTCATTTTGCCTGCAGGATCCAGAAGCAATTCCCATTCCTGTTGGTTTAGAACATGTAAACTTCACACGTAGATGAAATGAGAAAATAGATTCTATTTCATGAGGAAATTTTTTTTTAATCCTGCACTCTCTATTGGAGACTTTATAAAAGAAAGAAAGGAATAAACTCCCCACATTTGCAAGAAACTGCTGGTGTCCTTGAACATCTTCCCCACACGCAGGGTAATCTGGTATTAAAAAAAAAATTGAATTTTCTACATCTGAAAGAACCCATTTATTGATTATATGGATGAATAAAACCATTATGCAAATGTTATTTAAGTTAAAACAAAACAAAAAAAAAACACCTTTATTTCCAGTCCCTTACCCCCAAGGGCATGGAATAGGTGGGGAACGATTTGAGTGTGTTTTCTGAGTTAGTATATACACAAAAAATGTAGACACATGCCAGGAATATCAAAGGTCAGCTGGTTATATGTTCTAAGCACCTTATGTGTATGAACTCATTTAATCCCACAACAGTCTTATAAGTGAGGTGGCTATGAGCATCCTTTTATCACAGATGTGGAAACAGAGAGGCCAGAAAGTCCCTGGAATCACAATGTGGAGAAGTGGTGGTGTGGGGATTTGAACCCAACGCAGAGCTTAAAGGCCTACAGACTTAACCACCTTATGTGCTGCTTGACACTGTTTTTCTTTTTTATTAAGTCGCCTTGGTCCAAAGTCTCCCATATTTGATACAAAATTTTCATCAAAAAGTTGACTATAGTACACATGGGACCTCACTGTTATTTCTTAAAACTTCATGTGAATCTATAATTGTCTTAATAAAAAAATTCTTTTAAGAAGAGTTGACTAGTGTATAACCAATTTTTAATGTATGAATGAATTAAAAATTAAGGTATAAAATGACTGATTTTTCAAGCTATTATCACTTTGTAAATGTTATATATAGAATGTTTTTATTTATTTCAGAGAGATGTAGGGAGAGAGAGAGAGAGAGATAGAAACATTGACGGGCTGCCGTCTGCATGCTTCCTACTGGGGACTGATCCTGCAACCTGGGCATGTGCACCTCCTGGTGCATGGGACAAGCCTCAACCAACTGAGCCACACAGGATGGGGAACCTTTTTTTTAATGGAATTATTCCAGCAGTTGGTTGTGGTAGGCATGAAAACGAGATGGGTTAAAGTCCTAGTCACATTCTGTCTTGGGGAAAAAGCCCCGTAACTTTTCTGAGCCTCAGTTTCCTAAATATGTAAAAGGTGATAGTGCTGCCTATGCCACAGCATTGTTAGGAAAAGGCAGGTTTGAAGTCAAGTTAGTGTGAGTCCTAAATTGATTGCTCTTCCCCGCTAAGACACCCCGAGTGGAGACAATATGTGCCACCTACAGGGAAGGGAGCCTAGGGGGCTTGTCTGCAGCCCCCTGCCTGTTACCCCTTCAGCCCTTTCTGCAAGTGGCCTGGGAATCCATGTTCTTCTGAAGGACCAGTTCTCAGATGGTCATGTCAACTTCACTGGGATTGAAGTCCATGCTCTACCCAGTTCAACTTGCTTCTCCTCCCCTTCCCAAATCACCTGGATTTGGAATCCAAAGATCTTTCTTTTAAGACTTGCTTTTGCTGTGTAGCTTCTGGTAAGCCCCCTCCCTAGCTGGGTCTTGGGAGTCCCATCCACAACAGGGTGCTTCTCATCTACAAGCTTCCCAAGGCCCCTCTCCTCTGATGGGCCTCCAGGGCATACATGGAATGAGAAAGGGCTCCTCCACCTGTCTGTGTCATCCCCAAGCTGCATTCTCTCACACTTCCCTATCCCCTTTAAAGATATGGGCCCAGGGGAGGGGAGAGGCACAGTTATGAGGCTGTAATGTCTGTGGAAGGGGCCTAGCTGGGCAGCCCAACCCTACTTGGTGTGAGCCTTCCGTCATAGAGGCATGAGGCAGGCTCTCGCTATGGAAACCAAAATGCTATAATTGGAGGGACTCGGCGCTGCTAAACTGAACATTTTGTGAAATCAATTGAGAGAAAAATCAATATGGGATTTTTTTTCCCCCCCACCACGAAAAGACAAGATTTCCACACAATTAAGAATTGGGCTGCGGTTTCCACACTCTGCCTGTCATGTTCTCATGTTTCTGTGCCACTACTGTTCATCAGAAATAATTAAACATTTTCCCATGGGCAACAATTACTTGCTTAAAATATTATGAGTAAGGAGAATACATTTATAATTACCTAACCTTTCTGAAGGTGAAAATATATATTATCCTTTGAAAGAACAGGAGAAGGAGTCCCGGATATGTCTGAGCACTGTGCTGTAGCTCTCCTGATTACACTAATTGCTGTAAGGAACGGAACAATACGTTTTTTACACACTCAGACCTTCTCTTTCATTTTATGTCACTTTTAGGCATCAAATGATGGTTCCTCTTTCTTGTTGTTTTTGTAAGTCATTAAATAGCCAGCCTGTAGCTATTAGGATTGCCAGACAGCATCTCGGAATTGCCCAGCGCTAGGAATAATGAGAGGGGCGAGCCTCTCTTCTCTTTGGAGTTGGTTACATTGTTAACCACATGCAGACGAACCAGGAGCCCAGTGTTTCATGCTTCTGCTAGTTTCCTGATTTTGCCTTAAACACACACACACACACACACACACACACACAGTGAAAAACCAAAACAATAATCACAATAGTTAACAATTATTGAGTGGTTGCATACTGTTAGGCACTTCTAAATATGTTATGCATGCTACCTCATTTAATATTCAACAATTCCACGAGGCAGGTTACTGTGAACACTCCCATCTTACAAATGAGAGAACTGAGACCCGGAGATGTTAAGTAACTTTCCCAGGATTGCATAGTGAATAAGTGGTGAAGCTGGGGGTTGATTCAAAGTCTGCCCCTTTAACTGATATGCTGTCTCTCAGATTTCTCTATCAAGTCATGTTGGTCCAAGAGTTTCTGTTAAATGACACAGAATATATTTTCTATATTTATCAAAAAGCTTACTGTAATTGTGTTTTTATGATAAAGTCCCTTTTTCCTAACTTGTTTGGCCTTGATGCTAGTTTTTAAGTCTACAAACATGTAATAATAGTAATGGTAATAGTAATAGTAATCGTGATTGTAATCGTAATAGTAATCGTAATAGTAACCATAATAGTAGCAGTATTAATATTAGTAGTAGCAGTCACCACTCACTGAGTACATACCCTGGGATGAGCATTAACCTAGGATCACTCTGTGCCCCATACACATGATAATGATGCTCGGCAGACTCTATCATTCTTGGTTTATACATGGAAAAACAGGCCTAGAAGCATTAGTGACGTGGCCAAAGTCACATGGCCTATAAATGGTAAAGCAGGGACTTCAGAGATATGCCCATCTCATGCAGCCAGCTTTATCCCATGAGTTGTGTGCCAGGCACTGTCCTTGGCTCTGGTAATATATGGTGAATTAGACCTCATCCCTGCCGCCAGCCAGGAGCTCGGTTGGCTCATACATACACCAGGCTTTGGGGTCAGTAGTTGGTGTAACTACATGCCTTCTTTCCTCCAAAATGTTCTCTCCCTTATTTTAGGAAAACTGAGTCTTGGTAAGAATAGAAGGTCCTGCATTGGGCAGTGTTTGGGAAACCAACCAGAAGAAACCACTGAAAGCGGTTATGAAGAGAGCAGCTTGTTTCACTTAGTCACAAGTTCGAAGCCTGAGTCCCACACCACTCCTCTGGATTCCTCATTTCTCATGTTTAGTCTGCCATCCTGAGTCATCCTCAAGTTCACTTCCTCCTCTCTACCTTCATGGCCTCCCAGTCTCATCTTTTCTTTCAGAGGAGTTCTAAGATCCTCCTCCACTCTCTCCCGTTGGGGCTCTAGCCCACACACAGCCAACGTGATGAGCTTTCTCAAATAAACTCCAACCCTAGCCCTGGCCTTGCTGCAGCAAACCTGGATTCATGAGGCTCAGCCCTTTTCCAGTGGCCTTTCTGGCCCACACCTCCTGTCCTCTCCCACCGCTTCCTGCCTCAGACTCCACAGCCCCACAATGCATATCTACAATGCCTTGGCCTGTGTGTTAGCTCTTCCGATTTCTGCAGCTCAGGAACACTATTCTACACCAGCGTTTCTCAATCTTTAAAGTTTGCTTAAAAGAATTACCTGGGGATCTTGTTAAAATGCAGGTCTTGATGCAGTAGGTCTGGGGTAGGGCCTGACATTCTGCATTGCTATCAAGCCCCCAAATGACTCTGACAATGCTTCTGCAGGGACCACACTTTGAATAGCAAGATCTGCTTTCAACTATGGTGGAAACCTCCCCTGAATAACCTCCCCTCACCTTCTTCCCTCGCCTCCCCACCCTAATAAATTAGGTAGAGCTGATAGCCTTTGCTTGCAATCAGATGATAATAGTAGCAATTGATACTTACTAAGTACTCACCTTGAACCACACACTGTTCAGAGTGCTTTACATTGATTAACTCGTTTAATCAGCACAACAACCCTACAAAGTAGTGTTATCACTTTTATTCTGTAGATGGGAAAATGAAGCACAAAGAAGTTAAATACCTCACCCAGGGTCACACAGCTGGGAAAGAGTGGAGGTTGGCTTTCACTCCGGCCCTTGGTCTCTGGAGTCCAGGCTATTTTCACCTTGACTCTATGCTATTCTCAGCGATGCCCAACCCACAGTCCTGCCTGCACTGCCTCAGCTCCTTTGCTTTCCTATTCCAATGCACAACCAATATTACACGTTGTTTACTTGCTTTTCCCTCTCATTAGATGGTAAATTCCTTAACACTGGGACCTTTTCTGGTGTAATTCTGAATCCTAGGCACCCTGGCAATTCCTGGCATATAGTAGATGTTAATTACATGCTTCCAAACTACTGCACTTCATAAGCATTCATAGAACTTACCAACTTTCCCATCCCTCTCTGACGGAGATTACTTTATGGCAGTGGTATCACCCTCTCAGAGGCTGGGGGAGGGAGTGTGTGTCCATGGTTGCTGTCCAGCTTTCCTCCCCCGCGCCCCCATCAGGCCAGCTCTGTCTCCCATGGCAAGATCCTCAGGGCGGCACCACCACTGCTATAATTACCACTTATCCTCTTCTCCCCATCAGGAGATCCACCCCATTCTTCCTGCTTTCTCTCTTTATTTGGGGGGGGGGGTGTCTGCTTTTCTAGTTGTTGCTCCCACACTTTTTTAGCCTTCTTATGAAAGGAAAGGCTACCCGATTTTTAAGACTATCAACCAATCAGAACATTTCTTTACTCCAGTGATTTCCGGCCCCCCCCCCCCCCCCCCCCCCCCGCCAACCCAGGCTACACATTGCAATAGCCTGGAGAGCCTGTAAAAACTTTCCAGTGTACAGTCTCCACCCCCAGAGGCTGTGACTCACTCGGTCTGGTAGAGCCCAAATTTCAGTGGCTTGTGGTGTTCCCCTGGTGATGCTCACATGCAGTTTGAGAATCACAGCTTCATTACAGGGCAGAGCACTTCGTGTACTCACGATAGCTGTGCAACCTGCTCACAGGCCTGTCCATGCTCCCCTGTCTAACCGTCCTGAGCTACTCCACAAGCCTGTGATGGCAGAAGGCTGGTCGCTTGATGGCCACCAAGACTTTGCTGTCATCAAGTTTATTGAGATAGTCCCTGGCTTGTTACACTGTTGTCTTGTTCATAAGAATTATGTTTCAGCCCTCCCGACATCTAATTTCGCAAATCAGTGTCAGGTATAGGAAAGACCCTGTCACTTGAGAGCAGTACACCCAGTAATTGTAAAGGTCAAAGACCCACATGGAAATTAGCTTTCTGCTATTGAAACACATTGAGTTAAACACACAACAGAAAATGTGACCTTATGGCATGCTGGCTATTTATGTATGTATAAATTAGCCCATTAGATCTACTGAGAACCAATATCCTAGCACTACTCACTTATTATCATGGTAGTATGGCAGGATAAAAGCTGAAAGGTGTTCTAAGACATTGTCATAGTAGCTCTCATTTATGACGTGTCTACTTGATGACAGGCACATTAGTTAGTTCACCTCAAATCCTCACAACAACCTTGCAAGAAGGGAACAGTTACTAGGATTCCATGCCAGAATGTCTGACTCAAACACTCCCAACTCTATGCTGCATACTCCTTATCATCAGTGACAGCAATGTCCAGGGAGCATGCTCCATGTGACTGGACACCCGGGAGCAGGGCCGCCCTCCCCGCCCTGAGTTAGATGAATCGCACTGATTATTATTTTCTTTTCAAAGAGTGTTGCTGACTTAATAAGTGAAATATGATGGCTCATGTTAATTCTTTCAGATGTCGGTTCTGATTAATTTCTTTATTTTTGAACGATCTGACTCAAGTGCATTATATTGGGAGTAATTAAAACACAAAGATGGGTTTGTTTGTTTCTTTGAACTATTAAGTGTGTGTGTGTGTGGGGGGGAGAGTCATAAGCTTGTGAGCACTGATTTTAGTGTTTATAAACCTATCAGTTATCAAGGTAGAGAAATACAAATTCCCAGTCACCAACATCAAAAAATTACAAAGCATGTTTTGTTTCTTTTTTTTCCAGTTGATCAAAATTATGTCTCCTAACTGTTCTGTGTCTGGAACTAAAGCTGAGCTCACTTAGCAAAATGTCTGTTTAGATAAATTGGGAACAAAAAGACCAAAACTAATGACTTCCACAGAGGAAGGTGCCCTGGGAAATATAATATAGACTAGCGGAATCCGGGGCCTATTTGCTATGATTCTGTGTACCCGTCTGATGGGGAGCATGAATAGTTTTCTTTACACAAAGGGACTCAGGGAACGGTGAATCAGGGAATAATTGACTTGTCTTGGTATGTTTGTGAATGTGCATTTTTATCTGATGGCAAATATGCTGTTGGCCTTTGAGTCAGTCACCCACCATAAAATTTCCTCCGCCTCACATGCACCAAGATAGTGTGCCCATACCCTCCCCCCAAGAAAACATTTCAAATTAGCATTAATCAGCCAATGTCCTATTTGGGGGCCAGGCAGTGAAAGCCACCTACTGCAGCTGAATGCCATTCAGCGGGCAAGAAGTGATTTGCAATATAATTTAAATGAAGAGTTGGCTTCCTTTCCCATTTAGAACACACCAGTATGGAAACCTGATTGTCAGACACTCTGGTGATGTGCATCAACTTGGCTATTCACTCAGAAAATGAAGTTTCCGGAGACACCGCACATTTAATTTATTTCCCTTTTCCCTATGAAGTTAAGTTCAGCTTGTTAAATACAATGACTATCCAAACCACAGAAAAACCAATACCATTAATTTTAATGCTCATAGCATAATGGAAAGAGATTATATTTGTTTGGGAGTTTTTCCCCCTTTTAGTAGAATGTTTACTTGCCCCTCTCCTTAGGAGTTAATTATTATTTTCCTTCCACACGCTCTGCTTCTATCTGAGCAGCCAGTGTGCTTGTTAGTGTCTTCAGATGATGAACTGCTGGTGATTCTATACTTCTGCAATGTTGATCACTAAAACATCAATAGTTTGGCAGTGTGGCCTGTGTATGTGTGGCTGATAGCAATGCCTTGGGTCCCTGACAGTACCCTCTCCTCTATTTTTATAAAACATTTAGTTTTAGTAGAGTTTCTTTTCTAAGCTTTGGGAGACTGAATGACTTTTCAGTGAATTATATAGTAGTGAGAATTGGTACTTTTTCCTATCTAATCATTTTAGTATTTATTAATTAACTAGAGGCCCAGTGCATGAAATTTGTGCATTTGGGGGGTTCTCTCAGCCTGGCCTGCACCCTCTCGCAGTTTGGGAGCCCTTGGGGGATGTCCGATTGACAGCGTAGGTCTGCTCCCCGCAGTAGGACATCCTTAGCGCTGCTGTGGAGGCCAGGGCTTCTGGCTGAGCAGCACTTCCCTTGTGAGAGTACACTGTGCACCAGGGGGCAGCTCCTGCATTGAGTGTCTCTCCCCACTGGTGGTCAGTGGGCATCGCATCGTAGTAACAGGTTGTTCTGTCGTTTGGTCAATTTGCATATTAGCCCTTTATTATATAGGATTTATTTTTAAAAGAATAGTTGATTGATTTTTAGAGAGAGAGAAAGGGTGAGGGAGAGAGCAACATCAATGTGAGAACAAAACATCGATTGGCCGTCTCCTGCAAGCCCCTTACTGGGGATGGAGCCCACAACCTGGGCATGTGCCCTTACAGGAATTGAACTGGCAACGTACTGGTGCATGGGATGAAGCCCAACCAACTTAGCCACACAGGACAGGGGTGGGTATTTATTTTAAAACATCTATTTATTCACTTAACAGGCACATAATGAGCATCCAGCTTCTGGTAGCTAGCAGTGTGCTAAAGTATTAGGGATTAAACATAAACAAGACATCATCCATCCTCAGGGAGCTCATAATTCTGAGCAGGAGTTATAACAAGGAATTGCAGCACAGTGAGGTAAATGGTACAAGAGAATTGGGCATAAAGTAATAGAGGAGGCAAAAGAAGGAGTGCTCCCTAGCAAGGGGGCAGAAGATGCTGGAGGTAGATCCCAGAGACTTAGAGCTTATGTTCTTCAAGTTGGCAGTGAAGTTATGGGTGAAGGTGGGAAAAAGTGGCACAGGCGGAGAGAATAGGGATGCAAAATTATGAAGCAAGCATTTTGTCAGAAACCTATATAGCTATTTAAATAATAACATAAGCTGACATTTAAATGCTCACCATTTGCCACACTTTGTTTCAAATTCTTGTATCTACAAACTCAGTTAAACCTTATAATGGCTATTCAAAGTAGGTATTATTAACATCCCCTTCTCCAAATTAAAACTGATGCCTGGAGATGTTCAGTAACTTGCTGAATATGACACAGCAGTAGGACCAAGACTGGAACCCAGGTCCTTTGGATTCTAAACATACATCTTTAAATATTTTGCACAGATTCTCTTTGCCCTTTTGAGCCTTCAGTCCAGCTGTGCAGAAAAGACCTACAAATATGACCAACATTCATGACTATGTCTAAGGGGATAATAACAATGCCTATCACAAGTGGAGAGGATTAACTGAAGTAGAAATATATAAAGTGTTATAAACAGTACCTGGTATGCACTAAAGCCCTTGTTAACTACTTGTATTATGATTATTAATATCTTAAAAGTAGTAGAGTTTTATGGTACTTAGGAATTCAAACCACTTAGGGGTAGGTTTGCAAAGGGCATTGGTGAATACGCGCTCTTTGTAATTGGTGGCATCTGATGCAGGCCTAGCTGGCATAATAGTGGAATTCTTTTTTATTTTCTTTTTTAAATTGATGAGAGAGAGAGAGAGAGAGAGAGAGAGAGAGAGAGAGAGAGAGAGAGAGAGAAACATCGATGTGAGAGAGAAACATTGATTAGTTGTCTCTCACATGTGCCCTAAGGCGGGATTAAACTCGCCACCTTTTGCTGTACAGAATGGTGCTCCAACCAAATGAGCCACACACACCAGTGCAATAGTAGAATTCTTAAAGATAGGACTTGGGAGCGAGTATTTCAGCAAGGACTGCAAAATTCCATCATGTTTAAGAAAAGGAAATACACTAAGTTGATGAAAGCAGAAGGTCTGTAAAGAGAAGCAAGGAGGAATAAGGTCAAATAGTAGGTAGAAATTGTTTGCAACTAATGATATTTATTACATAGTTGTCATAAAAATCTTTCTGGGCTTATAGGCGCATTTATTTTTTTCATTTGAAAAAGAGCGAGTTTCAGGAAAGGTACATAACTTACTTAAGGTCATCCAGCTAAAGAGTGGTAGAACTTGGATTTGAACCCCATGTATGGTACTTAATGTGCCACATTCACTTGACTGTAGCACACACTCAGTTTCAAAGTTTTAACCACTCTAATTCATCATGAACGGGTATAGAATGATTTTCACAGTGAAAGAGATAAGAAAAAATAAGAAAAATGTGTCAACGTGTTCTTAGAGTGCTCCTTATCAATCACTATAGCCCAACATTTCCCCAGTTAATAGCCTGTGTCTACTTTCATTAAGTGGAAAGAACTGGTCTCTCTGATTTCCTGCATACACGCCCCACCTCAACTCTCCTATTTGTGTACCTGTTATAACACATACCATAGATGACATCCAACCTTCTGGAAAAAGAGCTATAGGTTAAGAGTTTGGGCTACAAAGAACTGCTCAGTGCCAGTGTTGGAATCCCAGCTCTGTCATTCATAGCTTTGGCCATGAACAAGATTCTTAAGTTCTCTGTTGCTATTTCCTTATCTGTTTAATGATGATAATAATATATCAGTGAGTTGCTGCTAGGAATAAATGAATTAATATATAGAGAGAGACTAAAAACTGTACCTAAACTGCTGTGATCATTCATTAAATATTAGCACTATGATTGCCGTTTGTATGCCTTATATCTCATGTCTCTTTAAATAAAAAACTGTGATTGGCTCTGTTGGTGAGGGCATGGGAAAGTTATCCTTTCATATATTGCTGTAGATAGTGTTAAATTTTACAACCTTTATAAATGGTAATTTGACAGTACCTATCAAAATTTAAAAGATGTTTCTTTTACCCAATAATTCTCCTTCTAGGTATTTATCCTACAGATAGATTCACTCAAGGAAAAAATGTATAATTTGTACCTGTTGAATTTTAGACTATGTATGTATAACCCAGTCCAAATTCTTAAACTAAAAATTGACGAATGTTTTATGCTTAGTTTGTACCCTCCACGTTGTCTAGTATAAGGCTAAGTACAGAGGCACACATTCCCTTTTGTTTAGCCTGGCATGATTCCTATGATCTCTGTGCCCCAGGCCCACCTCATGCATCACATGTGCCTCAGAATGATGCTCCATTCTGACAACTGTGTACTTCATCCTCCTTTCTCCTTCAGTGGCTTGCTTTTGAAACTGACATATACTTCTTTCAATGTAGCTATGTCCTTGGCTTCTCTTGATGACGATTCCTGACTCGTGTCCCTGGCAATCTTGGGAAAACATCAGCCACTTTCTTCAGTCCAGACCTCAGGACCCGCCTTTCCCCCGCATCACCCCCACCCAGCCTGGACACATTGACCAAACCGTTTTCTAGGACATACGTGAGTAAAATGCTTGGTTCTTTTATGCAAATAATTCAAATCATCCCCATCTCCCCCCTCTGCACCCTCAACTTTTGAGCATGATTTTGTATCTCGCAAAAGCTGCTCCAATTCTCTTACTTTCTGGAACTAATTGCCTGTCCTATAGTAGCCCAGTCTCTCAGGTTCATTCTTTGTTTAATCACTGACTTATCCAAGGAGGTGGTGGCCAGTGGAATCTGAGAACTGAAAGGTACAAGCCTTTGTTCTCCTGTGTGTTTGCAATCAGGGTTACTTGTCTCTGACTTAAATTGGAGACTAAATGGATTAGAATAAAACCAATTTAAGGGGGGGGGATGTTCACAGACACAGAAATGGAGATTCCTGCTATCTTGGCTGCCTAAGATCGGCAGGCCTCACCAAGGAATTTAAAGAGTAATGTTTCTTATCATAAGTGACAGAAATATGTTGCTTTCTGCATCAGTAGATATGAAGATTAAAGGGTCTGACCGTATTAAACAATTTTGCACAGCACCAGGCACTCTGGGCTCTGCTCTCTGCCTTATTACCCTTCATCCCGTGGCTATTTCAGGCCCAATTTAAGAATACAATGCAGTCTGGCTTGGCAAATTGACATTCTTTAATTTAAAGTGTCTTGTGGGAGAATTAAGAAATTATGGAACAATTATTCGCCCTCAGTTGAAAGCTGGGTGGCATCCTGTGATCCTTGTACATCAGCCATTTGAACTGATTAAGTCACATAATTGAATTACTTCTTTGCCGCTCTAATATTGTGTGGCAAATATATCGGTGTTTTGTGTTGGGAAATGCTTCCATATAAATGAAGTAGGAGTTGACGTTGGCGATTGACCTGAACATCAGAGAAAAAACACCACAGCGGAGTGGGCAGACACTTCAAGGTTTTATGGGGGAGGCTGCTTAGCAGAGCAAGTGTTTTATTTGTAGTTTACATGGAAATTCACAGCTCAAGACTGTACATGTGATATAGGGAGGCATGTTTCCTTCCCTCTGCTGCCTTCCCAGCGTCCTTCAGTGTGCAGCTCAAGTGTCTGCCACTCATTCTCAAAGCTTTTTTGTTGACATTCCCCACGAACAAAAATGGTGGGCTTGGGGTACCTCCCTTTGTCCTGCGTGGTTTCCCATATGCACATCCATCCTAGCACCTCCCACATGACAACAAGCCTCCTTTCCCAGGCACTGTGGCTGAGCTGGGGACCATGGCCACATCACCCAGGATGGTCAATAACTGTTTGTCAAATGAGGATTTACTTGGAAATCTCAATAGTTTAGTTTCTAAGCTCAGTTTTCATTTGTGGAGTGGGAATCAGAAGGAGGCAGAATCTCTTAGTGATTTCTAAAGCGTCGTTTTTAAATAGGGGTTTTGCCCCATGTATCCTTAGATAATTTTGTCAAGGATTCATTAAACACCGACTCTGTTTAACAAATGTTTGCTAGGCACCTGTTCTATACAAAAGCTAGGGTAGGTGCTGAGGGGGAAAAAAAATAGCCAAAATGTATTTCCTGTTTCTTACAGGAGCCGAAACTCTAGTTGGGGATTGGAGAGGTCCCCACGGGAAGTAGCCCTGGTGACTGAGAGAGCAGGCAGTGGGCTGGAGAATAGTCCTGGATGATGAGAAGGGGCGATGGTACCTTGCATTGTATTCCTCTCTGGATTTGTACTGCCCTGGGTCTGCCCTGCCAGCGCCCCCTCCCACATCATCCATTTGGGAACCCAGCGGAGAAGAAAACTCTTAGACTAATGTGGTCAGGCTGGATGGGGGCCTTTCATTTGAAAATCCTCCAGAGGAGAGAGATTTTACAGTGCTGTTCTCCCCCTCTCCGCTCCACCCCAGCTCCCAACTCTCCACATACTGTGAAGCCTTCTGAGTCTTCGAATTCTTTGTCTGTTCTGTGTGGCACGAGGATCTCTCTCTCTCTCTCTCTCTCTCTCTCTCTCTCTCTCTCTCTCTCTCTCTCGTTTGAAAGCTCTTTACCTTTTCTTTCCCTTTGTCAGAGAGCACTCCTGGAGCTTTAAAACCCAGCCGCAGCTATCTTCCTGAGTGTCTGTGTGGAAAGGATTAATCAAGTCTGTCAAACATTGAGCTGGGAAACCTTTAATATTTCTAAAAGGTTTAAAGCTGGCATATTTATCACATGCATCATTGTGACTACTCTTTTTTTTAATAAGAAAAATAAATGCTCACTGTAAAATATTGTGGTGATGAGCACCGTGGGTGAAAGGCTCGTGCAGGGGCCCCATTGTGATACTGGAAGAGAGATTCTGGCAAAATCTTTCTCTCACATCACTCCCCTAGGAGCCACCCATCATCTATCACACTCCTATTTATTTGCATGAATGTTTCATATTGTGGAATTCTACATTCTTGGTGCTGAAAGGAATATAGGAGAAAGAGACTCATTTTTGTCGTGTGCCTTCTATGCATTGTGTCTGCGAGCTTTAAGTGGGTTGTCTTATCCTCATTTCCACAATAGTTCCTCATAGTAGGCCCGAGCACCACTGATTTATTGACAAGGAAACAGAGAGTCAAAAAGTGAAGCAATTTTCTCAAGATCACATAAATATTCATTTGCAAATCCAGGACTTGACTGTAAGCCTGTCTGATTCTTTCACTCAGTTTATGTGGCAAGGGCCTAGCTAATGCTTAACAAGTGGTTGGTACCCAGGAAAGGGTGGCCAAAGCTGTCACCACTATTAGCGTGAAGCTGCCTGGGGATTCTTAATAAAGGTCTTTGTTCAGGCAGGGAGGCTGTGGCGATGGTTGGGCACGATCCTCAGAAGCTGAGCTGTGTGTGCGGAGATGTGTAACCCAGCAGTAGTGATGGTATTCCCTGAGTAGGGAGAGGCTCAGGCTTTTTACAAATGAATATGGCTAATACAAACATGGAATGCCATCATTGATAAAGTGCTTTAACAGGCATGGCCTAGCTTAAATTACTCTGTGGGCTTGTGCAGGAATGTCAGCACTACTACTATTTTACAGATGGGGAAACTGAGCCCAGAGACATGATAGGTAATTCCTCCCCAGATCATTCAGCCAAAAGCCACCAATTGGATGCTCAGACTCTTCTTCTGGTGTCAAAGCCACCATCTTTCCACTAGGCTATGATATTTTAAAATTACTCCCAAGTACTCACAAAATAATGTTTTGAAGCATTGAAAAGACCTTAGAGACCCATCAATCCTGTTTCACAGATCCTGGAAGTAGTGTCACAGAGGCCGTGCTACGTCCTGTGACAGCACAGAGGAAAGATAGATTTGCGTGGATGGGGACAAGTGCTTGGCTGCTAGGGGCTACAGATCACACTTAAAACCAGGGAAGGCTGTACGGAGGTGGTGACTCTTAGTGATGTCCTAGAGCAGTGATGGCGAACCTTTTGAGCTCGGCGTGTCAGCATTTTAAAAAACCCTAACTTAACTCTGGTGCTGTGTCACATATAGAAATTTTTTGATATTTGAAACCATAGTAAAACAAAGACTTCTATTTTTTATATTTATTTTATATATTTAAATTCCATTTAACAAAGAAAAATCAACCAAAAAAATGAGTGTCATAGGTTCCCCCTTACTGTCCTAGAGGGAGGAGAAGGATTTTAACAGAGGGAGGAGATTCAACAAGTGATACTAAAATGGAAGAAAGGAATAATTGTGTAGCAAAATGATGACATGGTGGTCCCATGGGCGGGGGCCCTTCAAGGAAGCTCCAGTTTGTTGTGCCAATATAATGAGTTGTGTAACCGCATTCCCAGTCAGCCACCACAGTGCTGCATGCGTGTGCTAGTAATTAACCCCCTGCCAACCCGGCGGTGTCTTCTGCACGCCTCCACTTCTGCTCCAGCTTTGCCTCAGAGCAAGCCACCAAAAGAAAGGGCCTAAGGTGGGGAAGTTGGGCAGTTTCAATCTCACCTTCTCTATGAGTGTACCTCTCTGTTTCCCAGATGCATTGGGAGAAAAAAAAGATCAAAGACTTAGAAGGAGGAGGAGCTTTCTGCTCTGGGTTACTGTGAAGACAAGGAGCCCAATTCTGGAACTCTTTAGGGTGGGCGAGATGTTTCCCCAGTTTGCATTTAGCAAACTGTAATTAGCGTCGGCAGGAGAAGAGAAACGACTGTACTGGGGACACCTCTTTTCTCTGCACAGCAGCCTCTGTTCTGAAGGGCGGTCCCAGCATCAGGCTTTTCTTGTGGGGGCCGTGTACAGAGACCATGGGTAGTTGAAACGGGCTTGTTCAGGGGGTGAAGAATGTACATGTGGTAGGGGGCAGAGGCCAGGTGATGATCCATTTCAGATGGCAGAGTAAACCTTGCTTACTTGTAAGCCAGTTGGAATCACAAGGCTTCTGTATGATTTCATTCATTCCACAAGCATACATGAGCCCACACCCAGGGGAGCCCTACTATCTGCTGGATACTAGGTTAGATGCCAGGGGCTCTGTGAGAAGCCACATGGGCCAAAGGCAGAGTCATGGCTGACACACAAAGAACCAGCTGAGCCTTTTTGATTTGGGGATCATTGAGTAAACCAGAAACTCCCTTTGTTAGTTAGGATAAGCAATAGTAGTTGCCTTAATCAACAGCCTCTCCCAACTTAATATTAAACACAATAAAAGTGCATTGTTGTTCTTCATGCAATCATTTAGGAACTCAGGTTTTTTTCTATCTTATGTGTGTCACCATCATTTTTAATATGTGGCTTCTGAGGTCTCTGAAGGGGAGAAAAAGGAAGATTTTTAGGGGCCTTTTTGGAAGCTGTCTACATTTCTTCCACTCATATTCTGTTGGCCAAAATTCAGTCACAAGCCCCATCTTAATTGTAAGCACTCTGGGAAATACAGCTTAACCATGTGTCCAGCCTCGATAAAGTCAGTTGCTATTCAAACAAATGCAAGATGATCTAGATTGCCCTTCATGACCACTTTGAGGGGACCTTCCAGGAAAAATGATTTTCCAGTGTAGAATTGAGCACTGCTGCTGAGAATTTAACTCAGATAAATTATCTGGAAGAGCCTGAAATGACTTCACAACTTTTGATTTCAGAACTCCTTTTTTAGTAGTCCATCCTAAAAACAGAAATGACAAAGACTTGTGAACAAACATGTTTATTTCCACGTTACTTACAATTTGGAAAAAGGCAAACCACCTAAACTTCCCAACAATGAGCAAGATGTTTATCTGAAGTTTTCCACATTCAAATAATGTAGTCATTAAATAAAATGTTTATAGAGAATTTTCAATGTTTTTAATGGCATATACACATGAAGGCAGACTTCAGAACTTTATGCACAACACAGTTCCAATTTTGTTGCAAACATGTGTAGGAATGTAGACATAGACATCTAAAAAAAGTTGAAGACAATGCATCGAGATAGGGATAAGGACTTTCATTTCCCTCTTTATATTTTTCTTTTAAGTATGATATCATGATGTGTATGCAGAACTTTTTAAAATATACAAATGAATTAATTAAAATATTTTTAAAAATGTGAAGTAGAAAGAATAGCTTTGGATTAGGATTGACTCAGTGGGAGGTGCATGATCCCAACTATCTCAGGAGGGAACAGCCAGAGGGGGTGTGTAAGCCATGTTCTGAAGTGTGTCACGTCCAGAGAGGAATAGCGGGCTGGAGACCAGAGGATATCATGAAGGTCAGGATTTATGCAAATAATTTTCCCAACAAGGCTAGATAGCACAAATCTCAACTTTAACTGGCTTTCAAAATGGGAAAGCTGAATGGATTTAAAAATTCAAGATCAGGGCAATGGGCTCAAGCCCTGGCTCCACTAGCTGTGTGGATTTGGGCATGTGTCCTATCCACTATGAACCTCATTTTAAAAGTGGAAATAATACTACGTTCTTATGGTATTGCTGTGACATTACATGTGATCATATTTTCAAATATTTGGTGCGCACACACAGTAAGAAGGCCCCAAGGGTCAAAATATGAGGGACTTTAATAGTTGGGTCTGTGAATACACTGTCTATGAATCACTTGAAACAAGGTAAGGATGGAATTGCGGTGTCTGTGACTGACAGTGTCAAACGACACCTTTGATTAGCTGTGATTCTTTTAGCATCTAAGGAAACAGGAGACACAGAATCCAGCCTGGTTCACAGAAGCTCAGGTAACACTGTGGAAGCTAAAGCCAGACACCTCCCACCAAGCTCAAAGGGGTGTACTTTGAGATAAAGCTTTCCTCATTGCAAATATTCATAATCCTCTTCAGCCTTCATTCTCTACCTTCATCCCTACCTTCCTCCACCAAACCATCATCTGGACCACTTGGAGCGTTAGCCTGGAGGGCCCTCACCTGAAATTTGGGGATGTTTATCCTGGGGAGTCTCCTCCATTTTTCCTTTGCATGTTAGGCTTGGCATCCAAGTAATCAAGGCCCACTCCGTGTCCAGCCTACACACCGACTGGGAGAAAAGTGAAGCCTCCTGAAGAAACTCTTTCTCCAAGACATATTCAAGGCAACAGCATTGGTTTTCACTAGCTGGTTCTGGGTAATGAGGCACTCAGGCTGTGACACTGCACCTTTCTACAGAATTAACAGAGAGGAAAGTCAGACCAGATGCTGTGACTTCATATCCATCCTAGTCAGCTCATGCTGCTGTACCAAAAATACCATGGGCAGGCAGCTTAAATAACAAGCCTTTATTTCTCAAAGATCTGGAGCCTGGGAAATCCAAACCAATGTGCTGGCACATACAGTGTCTGATGAGGGTTCATTTCCTGGTTTTTGGGTAGTCATCTTCTTGTATCCTCATATGGCAGAGAGAGCAGAGAGGAAGCCAGCTTTCTGCTCTCTTATAAGGGCACTAATCCCATTCCTGAGGGCTCCACCCTCATGACCTAATTATCCCCCAAAGTCCCTGCCTCCTAAAACCATCACATTGGGGATTAGGATTTTAACATATGAATCTGGGGAGTGGGGGGCACAAACATGCATCCATATCAGTATCCTTGCTGCATAAGCAAGAGCTCTTGAACCATTTTCCCAATTCCACCAGAAGACAGTCTCAACAGATCATTGTGGCCCTCACTTCAAGTAATGGACCCAGTTGTGTGCCAGATGTTGTGCCCAAGCATTTTCACACCCATTACATCTAGCTCTTGCACATTGTTTCCTCCATCAAGAAGAGTTTTGTTTTTCTCATCTGCTGACTGCTTTCCTCCACCCCCCCTACCTTACCCGTGGCACATCTTGATTTACCTGGCTGTTAAACTGAGCAAAATGGGATGGAAGTTCCTGAGAAGTTGCTGTTGTATATTATTTTGGTTATCTACACCCTTTCCCTGCACAGTTGAAGAGGACAGATTTGCTGATGATTCTGCAGTGTCCTTGAAATATAGCCAAAAGCTCTTCAGCTTAATTTAAATAGTGCCCAATGACTTCTGAGAGAAAGGTGCATGAAAGGAAATGGCTCTGTTTGCAGCTTAGAGACCCCCCCCACCAAATTCTAGAATGGTCTCTGATTTATGCTGCCAAGAAGCCTGTTGCTGATTATGCTGGATGCCCCCTAAATTAATGAGGGTTGGACTTGGAGGTGACAACGATTGCTGAATCTCTGGAGCAGAAAATGCAACACTGATACATATATTTCAGAAATGTCCTTTTGTCTCCATGTTTGAAGGAGAAAGTGCTGATGAGGATCAATTTCATATTGACTTTAAATTTTTTAGTTGACCCAGGGATCTTTTTATTAAGTAATGTGCACAAAAACATTTCGTCCCAGGTCAACTGGATAGCTTGGAGAATTTCCTTTAGAATATGGCAACCTGGATAGAACTAAAAATGCAATGCTGTTATTTATTCTTTTATTCATTCTTTAATAAATATTTATTGAGCACCTGCTATGCACCCTAGAAACTATGCTACACTATGAGAAAGACACAATCTGACCTCAAGGAATGTAACATCTAATGATCTCAACAGACACATCAATGAACAGTCCTGGCCTAATGGGGAATGTTCTATTAGATGTAATTACAGGGTATGTGGAAACACTGAGGAAGGACTAACAGAAGGTATCGTGTGCACTTGTTGACTATTTAGCTCTTATCGAATGAAAATGAACAAATGAACGAACGAATGAATGAATGAATGAATGAATGAGATGGCTCTCAACCTAAGATTTGAAGGGAAGTAAAAATAGGCTAAACTGAAAAGGAGGCAGAAGGCTTCTCAGGCTGAGGAAAAAGCATGTGCAAAGACAGGAAGGTGTGCTGCTTTAAATATAGCATATTTTTCCTTTGCATGTTTGGCTCGACAAACAGGAGAGACAGAATCCAGCCTGGTTGAAAGAAGGCAGACAGTGGGCTCTAGGTAGGCAAGAAACTGACATAGGAACCTTGCGTGTTAAGCCACCCCTGTATACATATACATATTGACAGAAGGCAGAGTGGACCTCAAGGAACTTGCAGCCTATTAGCGGGCAGGCCTCAGTTTGCAGGGAATGACCACCTGGATGCATTATGCTTGTTCTGTTGGAATGGCGATCACACATAAAGGAGGTACTTGCACATGGGCTCACCTTCTTTGGATGCTTTCCTGCAGAGGCAGCCCAGGAAAACCAAAGTGCCTTCTATGGGACAGACCTGGATCCAATCCTGCTTCTGCCATCCTCCACTGAGCTACACACCAGGCTGCATGTTCAGTTTTGTCGGAATGTGAGGCACCACCATGTGAACTCCTCCTTTTTGTACTTCCTCCTGTACTTTTCTCTGCTGGTCTTTTCTTTCCCACATTCTTAGTTTCTGTCTTTCTGTTTGTTGGTGCTGTAGTTTTGTTTTGTTTTCATGTTGTTTGAATCCTCAAGCCAGTCTGGGGAACATCTGAGCATGTCCCTCTGGGCCACGGTTTCTGGGCCTTGGCTCACAGGTTAGAAATCCTGTCATGCTCCCTTGAACTTGACTCAATGGCCCCAGTGCCCTGGCTGATTTATGGCTGCTTCTCCCCATGTATGATCTTAGCAAACAGACAGCTGTGATGTAGAGGCTTCATTCTACTCACCTGCTGGCATCTTCATGTTGGGGCCTAATAGCTTGTTAACTGCTCTGAGGACAGGCACTGGCCTTCCTGGCTACCACTGGGAGTGGTCTCTATGGTAACCACATCACAGCCGGGTCCAGGCTCATTCTTCAAGGCTTCCCTTCTCCATTTTTCTCTGGTGGCTTCTGGGTAACCTGTAATAGTTGGAGCCTGGCCTCACCCGGCCAGGAACCCACTGCTGATATAAAGCTTTTCGAAGAAACTTAACAAGATGCACTGCCTTTCTCTGTCCTTGTTGCTTATTCTGTGTTGCATTTGGCCCAGGCCTGCAGGGAGCTGTCATTTTCCTTTATCATCTCTCTTTTTGACACTCCCCAGGTATTGCTCTCACTCTTTCTCAGAAAGCTTTGACATGGTTTCTCTGGATCTCTCTGCTCTCTGCTCATTAGTATCTTGGAACAATCCCTCCTGAATCCTGGCATTTGATATATTCTTTGTTTCTTCATTCCCCTTGTTTAGTCATTTCCTCATCAGAAGTGACTCTCAAGTTTTCTGGCCTCCATCTGCACCAAAGAGATTTGTGTCAAAGAGACTCATGTAGACACTTCAGATATAATATCTGAAGATAGAACCAGTTGTTTGTGATAGGACTATAGAGTGTTTGGTCTGTTGATTACATTCAGGGCTCAGCAATGAGACTACCAATAACAGCAAACATTTATGTTGAGCTTATTATACGCTGGTCATTTTGGTAAGCACCTTACAACTTCATAATAATCCTAGAAGGTAAGTCCTCTTATTGTCCCCATTTTACAGATGAGAAAAGAGAGACACAGAACAGTAAGGAACATACCCTGCCCCCCCATCCCCCAGCTGTTCAATGGCATATCTAGGACTTAAACTCTGGCTCCAGAATTGATGCTCTTCCCCACCATACTAAACCATGGGAAGTGACATTTTCCATGTACATATGTTTTCACCACCAGGAATGATTCATTTTTGCAATGCTAAATGTTATCTACAATACCAAGATTAAATGCCACCTGCTTTGTGAAACCACCCACCTCCTCCCACATTCAAGATAAGTTCATTTTTTTTTTCTTCAGGAAACAGCAAAGTATAGTGGTTATAGCCCATTCATTCATCTATTAAATGAGATTTTATCAAATGCCTCAGTGTTCTGTGCTTCATTCAATGGCTACAATGGTAAATAAAGAACAAACATATCCTGCTCTCACCCTACTTACTTTTGAAAATATAAAAATTAACCAGAAAGTACAGAAACATTCTTATAAACTATATCTATCTTCCTATATCCCTATATTTATCTATTGGTCAACCAGTCCATTCATATTAGAGTTTTTCTAATGCATTCCTACTGCCTACTTATATAAATAGAACACCTTCTTAGCTCCTCCATGATCTGTCCCCAGGTACCTTTCCAGGCTTATCTCCTACCAGTTCTTGCCTCCTGTTCTCCATCTACTCACTCCAGAGCCCATCTCCCAGAAAATGTTTCTTCACTGTAAACCATCCAAGAACAATCACACCACCATGCTTTAGCTCAGCCTTTTTACTCTGCCTCAATTACTCTTTTCAATTTTTCTTCTCACATTTCTCTCTACCTGAATCCTTTCCAAACACCAAGGCCAGGTTTAAACACTCTGTGAAACATCCCCAACCACATCCTTATCCACACAAATATATTAAAAAAAAAAAAAAAAAAATATATATATATATATATATATATATATATATATATATATATATATATATATCCATTGATTTCAGAGAGGAAGGGAGAGGAGGAGAGAGATAGAAACATCAGTGCTGAGAGAGAATCATTGATCAGCTGCCTCCTGCACACCCCGCATTGGGGATCAAGCCTGAAACCCAGGCTTGGGCCCTGACCAGGAATCGAACCTGGACCTCCTGGTTCATAGGTCGATCGATGTTCAACCACTGAGCCACATCAGCCGGGCAATCCACACACCTATTAACTGTCTTTCCTCTGTGCTTCAAGAACACTGAACATGCCCCTTTGTTACAGTGCCTACAACCCTAAGTCTTAACTGTCCATTCACATGCTCATTCTCCTGACTAGCATTGTGAACCACCGTGAAAAACAGGCCTTATTTTTTGCTGCATTCCAACAACCTAGTACAGTGTCTGGTGTAGATGAGACTTCTGTAATTGTTATTATTACTTAACAATAATAATTATAACTTTTAAAGCATCTGACTGCCATCACTACCTGACATTGTATTAAGTATTTCAGCTTTTTTGTTTTGTTTTTCCAATATAAGAATTTTATAGTGTAGATTATTATACAGACACTATTGTTTACTCATTCACAGATGAGAAACTAAGACTTGATGAGTGTGCAGTACCAACCCCAGATCACACCCCCATTGGCAGAGCCGGATGAAATCCCACTCCAACTCGCTGCAGGGGATGTGAGAGCAGAGTCTTTGCTCTTTGCTCACTGTTGTTGCCGCAGCACCCAACACAGTAACTCAGAAAGCATTTGATAAAATCCTGTTCTTTCACTGCTACACTTTGCTGTTGGTAAAGTGAACAAATAAACTTACATCTTGAGTCTGGAGGAAAGAAGGGATGTAGGAGTGCTTTCACTGTGAGAGAGAGAGAGAAAGAGAGAGAGAGAGAGAGAGAGAGAGAGAGAGAGAGAGAGAGAGAGAGAGAGAGAGAGAAGAAAACTAGAGAAGGGTGCTATGAAATTCTGGTGCAATGACCACAGACTGCAAGCTGTTATGTTTTTATTTTTTGTAGAATGTGTCTTTGGGTTTAGGTGAGGTTCCTGGCAGATCCAAAACAATCTTTTAGATGCTTTTAGGCCAGCAGAAGGGTCAGCCTCTGGAGTAATAAGACCTGTTTAAATCCCACCCTTGTTCCGACCTCTCTGTGGTTCTGGGCCCCACAGTTAACCCCTCTGTAGTTCAACACAGTGACTAATGTGTGGAATCTACAATCAGATGGCCAGGGTCTAAATAACCCAGCTCTAAGCTTACTAGTTGTGTGTTCATGAGAAAGACACTTAACTTCTCTATGTTTTAGTTTTCTCACCTGCAAAATGAGCATTTGGTTGATGTGACAATTAAATAAATCAACTCATTTGAATACTTTAAAATAGACCAACACCCAGGAAACTATTATTAGCTCTTAGATAATTGTATCTATTTTAGAAGGATATAGCGAGACTTAAGTGATTACTACATCTCTGAAGTACCTAGTCTTCTAAACCTTAGACCCTGTATCACTTCCACTACATTCTGTGAGTTAGTGTCACAAGGCCAACCCAATCCAAGGGCCTTGGAGGTGACGATGTGGAACTATGAGTGCAGGAGGGGTGGTTGATCAGGGGCCACGAAGGAGCAGCCTTCCACAGCATTAGTAGCAGAGATGACTTGGGCTGTAGACCTGGGTTAATGTTAATGGGTGGAAGCAGGCAAAACAGCTACCAGTCAATTCATCCATCAACACTCATTTACTCTATTCTTGGAAGAGCCCTCAGGCCTTCCCTCAAAGCCTCTCCTTCATTCTCTATAACATCTAACCAAGGATTAATGTGTGCTTTCTAAGGCCAGGAAATCAGAAGAATGCTTGAGAGTTGAAACTCTTCTAGAGAGAGCAACAAAAAAGGAAAAATATAACAAAAGACAAAACAGGAAAGATGAAAAAAACAACCCTAAAATGGAGAACAAATGAGGGAATTGTCACACACACAACATGCGCATTTTGCACACATGCTGTTTCTGTCAGCAGGAGCTGAATCATGACTGCAGACTCTAGCTTTCTGACCCTTCCATCAGTGATGATGGAGAGGGGTTCAAACTGCTGTTACTCCTCCAAGGAGGCCGTGTGTCTCATTCATATGGAATCCCCATGACTGACACATCATAGGTGCTTTATGAGTATGTTAGTGGTATTGTCAGTCATTGACTGAATGGTTTACTATTTACAGGTACCACACTAAATGCTTTCCACATATCATGAGACCCCATCTTACAATTACGAATCCTTTTCACCAATGTCAACTCTTTCATCTCCAATAGGATCACCCTCTTACATATGAGAAGGTTGAGATGGAATGATGGGAGTTTGCTCAAGCGGCAAATTTAAGATACAAACTAATATGGCTCTGTCTCCTAAGAAGTGTACTTTTTATTTTCCCTGGCATCCAAGGTTACAGTGAGCTCCATCCAAATCATTACTTATTGAGCAAATTCACTGTGCTCGGCGCCTAAAAGAGTCTTGGACCAACATCTGCCTTATATTCAGCGATTTTGCTCTTGTTGTGTGCTCTACATTTTTATATGTATGCTATAAATTAATTTTCACAATAGCCGTGTGAAGTAGGGACTCTTGCCCATATTGCAGATGAGAAAACTGAACTCTGAGAGATTGAATAACTTTCCCAAACTCTTCCACTTGGAAAGCACCATAGCTATGACTCCAACACAAGTCTGTGTGATGCCTATGCATGGGTCTCCCATCATACAAGATGCTCCCTCCATCTTCCACCCAGAATGGCTTCTCTCTGCACTCCAGCCATCTTCCCATCGTGCTGGTCCAAGACTTCTTTCCAGTCCTAAGTGCAGAGCCTGGAATTGAGGCAGAAGATGTGTCAGCACTCACAGACAAGGACAGTGTTTTCTACGACAAACACCCAGACATCCACATGGGTATAGGCTAACATTCACTGTGCACCTCCTGTGTGCACCTGGCATTGGACATGCCATGAGCATGCACTAATACATTTCATCCCCACATCAAATTTATAAGGTAGATACTGTTGCCCACTCTATAGAGGAGGAAACAGAGGCTGAGAAAGAAGACATATCTTTCCCAAAGTCATGCAGTCTGCCTGTCTCCAGAGCACCATTCTCCCCATCAGGCCACCTCAGAGAGGGTTTGAATCATGCAGAACATCATCTGGAAAGACTTCATGAGAAGGATGAAGCTCAAGTTGCACCTTTGAAAACATACCACACAGGCAAGATGAGTATAGTGAGAACCGATGAGCGTGTGATTATAGTTATGATTAGGTTCCCATGTACTTCTCAAATCAGATGTGTAAATATAATCAACAACATTTCTCTCTGCAGCACAGACCTCCAGCAGGTTCCACCCAGCATCCTATTTCTGAGGAAAGATAATAAATTAGCTTTAATTAGCTTTCCCTGCACACTGAAGCGAGTTTCTCCTGTCACCGCGCTGCAAACAGGAGGGAAGGGCTCTACTGGACTTCTCCTAAGACAAGTGGTCTGCAGAGGGATGCAGGGAGCAGCCCAGCACGTGACTTTCAGGCCTGGACAGGCTATTTGCACCTTCTGGCCTTTGGTGTTTCCTTTGTAAAATGAGGGGCTCAGACCAGGTTCTTTCTTCTGTTACACAGCAAGAGCCCATGAGTCGACTGTCTGGAGAATGTCCCAGCCTGAAGCTTCAACTTCATCTGTGCATACAGGGGAGTTATTCAGTATCCGTTCTACCAGCTCTGACCTCGAAGCTGGGGCTACAATGATGAGTAAGGAATGGTATTTTTATTTTTTTTAATTGATTTTAGAGAGAGGGAAGGAGAGATAGATAGATAGAGAGAGAGACATCAGTGATGAGAGAGAATCATTGATCGGCTGCCTTCTGCATACCCCCTAATGGGGATCGAGCCTGCAACGCAAACATGTGCCTAACTGGGAATCAAACTATGACTTTCTGGTTCATAGATCGACGTTCAACCACTGAGCCACACTGACCAGGCAAATGTTCACTTTCTTGAAGGAACTCTCATTCTGGTAGAGAGAATAATATAACCGCTGCTTATCCCTATGTGCTAAGGACTTGGGCATACCCATCAAATATGTTCTCTCATTCAATTCCTACAAGGGACCTTTGAGGTAGTATTATTGTTATCTACATTTTCGTGATGGGGAAATAATCCCAGAGGCTAAGTCATTTTCCCTGGTTTTATTGCTAGGAACAATGGCACTATTATTTCAATTCAGCACCTGATCTCTTATCTTAACCTCTAGGTTTGTTATTTCTCTCAGAAAGTGTTGCGTGTCACAAAAGAAACAGAGATAGCAGGTCATAGGGAGGCCATGGGATAGTGAGATATGTTCCATGTGGGTGATCAGGGATGGCTTTAGTTAGAATGGTACTTGAATAGGATTTTTAAGGAAAGACAGGCTTTTAATACATATAGATGGAGAAGAAAAAGCATTTGAGGTGGAAGAGTCAAGATCTATAGGAGGAAAAAAAACCCACTGGGCATGGTGAGGAAGAGGACATTGTGTGAATGAAGCCTAGTGGAACATGAGACTAGGTTCCATGCCACACTCTTTCAAAGACAGATTGTCATTGAGTGCCTACTATGTGTCAAGCACAGTTGTGGCTTCTGGAAATAACACAACGAACAATATAAATTATAATACTTTAGTGCAGTGGCTCTTGATCAGGAGCAATTTTGTCCCCCAGGTGACCTTCGGCAGGGGCTGGAGGTAGTTTGGTTGGGTACTGCTCCTCGCTAGTGAGTAGAAGCCAGGGTGCTGCAAAACATCCTACAATGCACAGGGCAGTCCCCCACAGCAAATAATGACTTAGGTCTCATGAAAGTCTGCCAACCCTGGGCCAGCTCCTGGAGAACCTTGTGGGCCATGCCGCTGCCTTTTCTAGGTCAGGTGGCCTCACGCAACCAAAACGTAACAGGAATGACAACTGCAAACCATTTTGGTTGCAAATGATCTCCCAGCACAAAAGAAATCAGTCCACTTGCCTCAGCTATTTTATTACAGGCCCAGGATGGCCTGAAAATGCAATTCTACTCCCTCTGGTTCAGACCCGCTCAGGGCTGATGAGAATATACGGCCCACCACAAGGGTATGTCAGATGGCTTCTTCCTTCTTAATCAAATTAAGTGAATAGTGCCTCTGCAGAAACTCGGCACAACTGAGGAATTTATTACAAACTCTGTAATCACATGGTTCTCCCATGGAAAGGAAATAGACAAAACCATGTCTAACCCTCTTTACCCTGAACCTCTCAAAGTACTGGAGCTGGGCAGAGCCCATTTATTAAGTTAAGTAATATTTACTGGGTCTAGCTTGTGAGTATCAATGTGGTGGAACTTAACTGCCTTTTAAAATGAAAGTCTACTTTTCATGGTTAGCTCAAGCACACCAGTACTATTTAATGCTGGTTGAGAGGAAAAATAGGAATTCAGTTGTGGCTTCGAGGAACCTTCAGATGCCAGTTGAAGAAAGACAAGAAAGCCCAGCCAGTGTAGCTCAGTGGTTGAGTGTGAATCTATGAACCAGGTCGTCAGGGTTTGATTCCTGGTCAAGGTGCATGCCTGGGTTGTGGGCTTGATCCCCAGTGTGGGGCATGCAGGAGCCAGCTGATCAATGATTCTCTCTTATCATTCTTATTTATATCTCTATCTCCCTCACCCTTCCTCTCTCTGAAATCAATAAAAATATATTAAAAATATTAAATTAAAAAAGAAAATGATTAGCGCACCAATGCAGGCACTTGAGAAAGAGCACTGGCTGCAATTAGGCGTGCCTATTTGGACACCAGCTTTGCCTTTAGCTGTGCAGCCTCGAGCCAGTCATTTACTTAACCTCTCTGAACCCCAGTCTCTTTACCTAGAAGAATGGAGAGCCAAATGCCTCCTGGAATTATTTTTAGAATAATTGTGAGGAAATAGCATGAAGCACCATGCCTGGTCCAGAGCAAGCCTCCGTAAATTACAGTTGATGGTGTCAGGTCATTTTCCCGCACAGACCTGGCTGAAGAGTGTGGGGTATGTAAAAAACGAAGATCTGCAGTGGAGGCTTCCTTATTTCTCTTGTCAAGGGCAGAAGAGAGGGGAGATTTCTTATGATCTAGAGGCTTCTTAGCAATTTATAGAGTTCAGGCCAAGACTCTGGGTCCAGGCAGAGGCTGGCAGGTAAGCTGCCTGCCAGATTGGAGGGAATAAGAGAGAAAATCAATTTACAAGGGCCTTTTGGGGAATGAGGGGTGGCAAACACCCAGGGTTAATCCCAATGGGAGACCTGCATTTCCATAACAGGCGAGGCCTTTTCTTTAACCCACTGGCGCTGTGAGTTGGAGTTTTCTGGGGTGAAGTCCATTACTGGCATTGGGTGTGCGCCTGTGATTAATGACCCTGGTTACAGCCAGTTAGCAACAGGAAGCTCCATCCATCTCACTCCATGGAAGCATCACACACCATTTATTGTCCACAGCCAGGATGTGTTCCTTTGCAATTAGGTAAACACCGTCTTTCAGAGTAGATGTGGTAATCCCTCCATTAGTGCCCCCATGCCTCTACCCCATGCCAGAGGAAAAGGGAAGGGAAGGGAAGGGAAGGGAAGGGAAGGGAAGGGAAGGGAAGGGAAGGGAAGGGAAGGGAAGGGAAGGGAAGGGAAGGGAAGGGAGACACCAAAGGGAAACAGATGGTGACTATGTCAGGTGCTATTTCATGATCTCAAATAAATGAGGCCCAGGAGCTTTCATCTGTTCTCAGATACCTCCTTTCAATTGGGGCATTCAATCCAGGGAGTCTGTAAATATCATGGCTTTAAAATCCTTCCAAAGGAAGGGAGGAAGGGCACTGTGTGCTGAATGAATCCTGCACTCACTTCTGTTATAAAAAGAACTAGTGTTCTGAATAACAGCCATCATTTATGGGTGCTTCTCCCATCAGGCACTGTGTTCCCTCATGAAAGTTCTATCAGTCATGACCTGTTCTTATGTCCAACTTGCAGTCAGGGACACTGGGGTGTAGAGAGGAGAAGTAACTTCCTTTGGGCTTAGTAGCAAGGAGACAACCAGGTGGGGACCCACAGTCTCACTGGTGCTGTGCGCTCTACCACTTGGTGATGGTCTCCTTCACAGAACAGGACCAGCACATAAAGTTATGAACCACAGATATGTGTTTCTTCAAGAGAGCCTGCCACACGCAAGGAGAAGGAGAGCATTAGCTGAATCCACAGTGATTTATAAGATACCCACTCTGGCCAGGCATGGTACAAGTATGGAGGATACAATAGAAAATAAGATAAATGGTCAGGGGGCTCGCCCTCTACCTGTGAGGAGGAATGGCAACAGTAATACCTTGTGCTGCGCTAGGTATTTTACATACACAATCTCCTTTAATCTTCACAGCAGTCAGAGAAGGTATTATCATTATCCATATTTTGCAAATGAGGAAATGGTGGCAAATAAAGTTGAAATAACTGGCTAGGTCTTGAGGCCACCAGTCAGTAGAGAACCTATGCCTTGAAAGCTCATGGTCTGAGAGCATATGGGGAGCACATGTGGGTATGGAGGTGACGAGCCCTTAGAACAGGAGAAACTAGCCCAGTCTGGGCTAAAAGGAGAGAGTCCAAGTGAAAAGGAGCCACTTGAAGATGCTGACAGAGGAGAAGAGGAGGAGGGAGTTTATCACACCCAGTGAACCTAGAACACCAAGTACATTTTTAGGCATTTAGAGGCCAGTGTATCTGGATCATTGAGGCCAAGGGGATTGGCATGTGATGAAGCTGAGTAAGAGCCACCTTACATAGCGCCTAGTAGGCTGTGTTAAAGATATTTGAACTTATCATATGGACCTTAAGCAAAAAATGGGGGGACTGTGTTAGAGATACCTAGTTATCCATCAGAAATGTGTGGTACTCATTCCATAATGTGGACTTGTTTTGGGGGGCAATTGTTTAAACAGGGACTGCGCCCCAGCTGGTGTGGCTCAGTGGTGGAACATCAACCAATGAACCAGAAGGTCACGGTTTGATTCCCAGTCAGGGCACATACCTGGATTGTGGGCTTGATCCCCAGTATGGGGGCATGCAGGAGGCAGCTGATTAATGATTCACTCTCATCATTGATGTTTCTATCTCTCTCTTCCTTTCCCTTCCTCTCTGAAATCATTAAAAATATATATTTTTAAAGAACTATTTAACAAACAAAACAAAACAAAAACACACAAAACAAACTGAACTGCCTTTTCTACCCTACCCGCTTACTTTCAAGATGTAGGTACTTGATTATTTCTTGGTAAGGAATATGCATGGAAGTGATGTATATCACTGCCAGGCTGGGGGTTTGCGGAGGCACGTGTGTCTTCTATGGGAGGTTTTTGTGTTTCCACTTCCTAGAAGGAGGCCACTCTGAGACCCACAGTGATGGCAGGTGGAAGGAAGGCAGGTGGGATATCTTTGTGAATGAGAAATAAAACATCTACAGGCTTAATGAAATGTTGAACTTTATTTGTGTCAGTAGCTCACGTTAGGATAACTAAAGGCACATGGTTTGTATTTTAAAGGGATCACTCTGACATGGTCTAAAGAAGGGAGAAGAGCAAGGGAAGATTCAGGAAGAGCAGTGGCCTAAGTAAGTAGTTCAGGCAGCTTGGACCATTCCCAGGGCTCAGATGGTCATGTGCTCCGCTGCAATAATTCCTTCAATCCTCACTCCTGATGGTCCAGTAAACAGAGGAAGTGACTTGAAAAAAAAAAGTCAAGTTCCTTATTTTTGGAGCACTTCTAGGTATTTTCTCTCTATGTAGCACTTTCATGGTCTACACAAAAGCGATGTTATAAGAAGCAATGACAAAACATTGTTTTGTTAGAAATAAGCAAGGAAGGACTTAGAGACAGTGCAGATAACTGGAGTAGAATAATTTATCCCAAATTGTACTGCTGGACCCTCACAATCCTGTGCTCCCTGACTTGCTCGCTGGATGCTTCTGAGCTCAGGATGGGAAGTCAGACAGACCTGGTGGGTCTGAGTCCCTTCCTCAGCTGATTATCACCTCTGTTTTTGTTTGGTGCTTTTTGGGGAGGCAACTTACATAGCCACAAGTCTCAATTTCCTCATTTGTGAGATGAGAATAACATAGCATGTGCCTCATGGAGTTGCTATAAGAATGAATGCTATTGGTCAAGATCGTGGTGCATAGGAAAGACTCATAAGCAGAAGTAGTTATTATGTTATTGTCATTATGTTCCATTAGGTACAGATTTATTTTAGATCCTGCCCTTGCACTTTGTCTCTTCTGAATAGCTCTTATATCTTCTTCTCCCAAAAGAAGTCTTCTTCTTCCTTTTTTAAAATATATTTTTTGTTGATTTCAGAGAGGAAGGGAGCAGGAGAGAGAGATAGAGACATCAACGATGAGAGAGAATCATTGATCAGCTGCCTCTTGCACACCCCCTACTGGGGATCAAGACTGCAACCCAGGCATGTGCCCTTGACCGGAATCGAATCTGTGACTCATCAGTCCACAGGGGCATGCTCTATCCACTGAGCCAAACAAGCTAGGGCCAAAGGGAGTCTTCATGATCACTCTCCACATGGCTCATTCATTTCTACTCCAATGGCTCCTCCAGGCCCTGCACTGCGACCGCCTTCCTGCCCTGCTTTTCACTTCCCCCTCACACACACTGCCTCCTGACATTGCACAGCCTTCCTTTACGTATTGATGCTCCATCTCATTCCACTAGAATGTGAGTTCAATGAGAGCAGGGATCTTATCTCTCCTCCACAGCTGTATCTCCAACATCTAGAATGGTGTCTCCCATGGAGTAAGAGCCCGGAGCACATAGGATGAATAAATAGAAGAGTAAATGATGATTTTATCACAGGCGCACTATGTTCCAAGTCCTAGCTTTACTTCAGATCTTACTTTCTTTTTTCCTCTGTGGTGTGGTGGATCATTTATCACCCCAAAGTCTGTGTACAGATTTTATTCTTTTTTTCTTCCCTAAAAGCTACTTCCACATTTCTAGTTCCTAATCTGCTTCCATGGAAACTGTGCCTAAGACAAAGGGTCTGTTGCCTTCCCAGAAAGGGTGACAGACCCTGTCTTCAGTGCCCCACAGTCCCCTGGTATTCATTGCAGGTGTTGTAAAATGTACGCCCCTCCACACCGTCCAAGTTATCAGAGCCTACAGGTCATAGTTATGGCTCAGAAAACTGGTCAGGACCACATAGCCATCTTTTTATATGGTCACAGGCTTCCACCAGGATATTTAACAGTTTCATTGACATATAATTGATGTATAATGTATTTATATATTTATATTATGTAATTTAATGTGTTTTGACATAAGCATACACCTGTGAAACCATCACTACAATTAAGATAATAAACATTTCCATCATGCCCCAAAGTTTCTTTATGCTCCTTTATAATCTAGCCTCCTTTTCTCTATCCTTCCCCCCAGCAAGCACACAGAACCCCCAGACCCAGGCAGCTACAGGTGTGTTTTCTGTCACTTCACTTCACTTTGCATCTTCTAGAATTTTGTATAAATGGAATCTTATACTCTAAAATCTGGATTCTTTCTCTCATTGTAGTTACTTTAATTTTTTAATCTTTATTGTTGGAAGTATTACATATGTCCTCCTTTTCCCTCCATTGAACCCTTCTAACCCGCCCCTATCCCCTCCTCCAGGCCTTCACCACTCTATTGTCTGTGTCCATAGGTTATGCATATATACATACAAGTTGGTGGAAATACATAAGTAGGTTTTGGACCACAGCTGCAGGATTCCTCTTCTGTTGGCTCAGCAGGTCACCCATGAAGTGGTCAAAGACCAGGGCAGCAGTGCCCAGTGTCAGCCATGGGCCTCGCGCTCCCCGCGACACTCTCAGCTGGATCTTGGCTTCCTGGGGAAGGGCATTCACCATCTCTAGTTGGAACAGGGCTGTGCCATGCTTTCCTTCTGGCATATGGCGAGTTTATTTGTTTTGCAAGTCCTCCGTGGTGCCAGCTTTCTCCTCGCATGGCAGTAGGGAATGTCCCCATTTGGTGCCTGTCCATCCAGCACATACTATTTATGTTGTTGTTGCAAAGCTGTTGGACCCTTGGATCCTAATCATCCAAAGATACTTCTGTGGCTTTTAAACACTAGGCCCAGTATCCTGACAAGTGCCTGCCTCACCGCCATCCTGATTGCTGGTTCCTGTTGGCAAGATAACTACGACAATGTTCACCAGATTGTGCCAAACAGACGTAACCTAGCAACCAGTGGGAGTGCTTGGGATGCGTCTTCGTGTTGTAATACTGTGTGCGATTCTTTAAGCACCTTGGATTTAATGGAGAATAAAAGATGCCATGAGGAAGCCTTGAGAGAACAGACACCCTTTGGAGACACCCTTGCACAACCCTGACTCTGTGACTCCTATGAACTGGGGAAACATTGCTAAACTCTCTGAGCCTCACTTTCCTAACCTAGAAAATTGGAAAAAAACAATAGTGACCACTTTATGCTAATGTTGTGAACATAATGTATGAGTGTAATGTATGAACCTAAGATTCAGGGGATAATAAAAATCCTGTATTAAGTAAGTATTCAAAATATGTTGCTTCCTTTTAAAATATTTTTATCTGTGCTACATTTGATAAAAATATAAATCTAAGCATATGAAGGACCAGGACCCAGTCTCCTCTATGCTATATTCATAAATCACTGTGTCCTTAAGTACATCTCTTAACTTTTCTTTATTTTTCTTATCTGAATTATGGGAACAATAGCAAATGTTCTGGAGCCCACTTGAAATTAGGGATATGACAAAATTCTGAAAATCAGAATATAAACGCAAGAGATGAATTAAATATTTTGCTGATCTTATTTTTAGTTAAGGGAGGTTATCGGCATTGGGAAGCCTAACTAGAGACTTTTGACTAAGAGTAGTTTTTATTTTTACCCAGTCCTGGCCCTGATACTCATATTGGTGAATCAGATATTTGAAACTATGTTGAAGCCTGTTACCTGTCCTTCTCTTCACCATCCTGTTGTCCTCTCATGGAAAACATCAGCATCAAAGTGAACAGGTGTTGCTAATAGTTTTAGAGAATAGGAAAATCAGGAAAGAACAACTTCAAGGCGGAAATAATAACATTTTAATTGGAAATCTACTGTGAAGAGACTAACCTATGTAGATATATGCAAATCCTATGCAAATACACATGTGGTCTTCTAACTATTGTCAGAACCTTGATTTGACCCATGGGAATGCTTAATGGTAGATGCTAGCTTTCAGCTGAGGCTAAGGGCTGTTGATGAACAATTCTAGGTTGTACCTATGTTTAAACCATAATTAAGAAATATATTGATGGCAACCTGAACTTAATTATCTTAATTGAATGTTGGAATTGATTGGGTCTTGAGAGAGCCTCATCTTTGAAGCTAAGCCTTGGGGAGTTTGCAGGGGGTGGAAGGAAAACCAAACTTAAAAGCACCTAGAAACAATGTAAAGGAATAAGAGAGGGGCCACTGGGAGCATTATTAAAAGGAAAATATTTTTATCAGAGAGTTGAAAGCGGAATGCTTAAATTTCAAGTCACGCGTAGCATAGCCATTCTAGGTCAGTGCCTGTGAAGACCACTCAGTCAAATAGGAAACAAACTGATGTTGGGAAGCAAGATTGTGTGAGATACAGAAGGGGAAGTAGGCATCTGTGTGGAAGTGTGGGGGTGTCACAGGAGTACACAGGTGCATCAGACTGTTGGGGATCAGCCCAGTACACCCAGGCTGGGTCAATGGGCTCCATCCGTAAAAAACCTCAAGGTCACACTCTAGCTACTAGGGATGGGCCAGGGTGCCTAATGGTTAAAAACCAAGGATTTAAGCTAGCATGATGTCTTCTTTTGTCTTTATTAGGAACTAATTATGTAAGCTTTCAAGTTACATTTTATAGTAAATAGCCTACTTTTTCACTTAAAATCAACCATATTATATCTGGAGTTAGATTAAATCTCAGCTCTGCCCCTTCTGCAGTGTCTTTGGCACCCCTGAGTTCAGTTTCTTTACCAGATTTGATACAATATACCCAATCCAATGTGGAGGTAGAGAGGAGCTAAACCCCTATGGTGATGATGAATTGGTACTTCATGTTCCTGTGAGGTCCTGGGGTTTATAAGTGGTTGAGCTGGTATGTAAGCCACTGTTCCTGGTCCCAAGCTCGAGTTTTTCCCATTAGACCTTCCGGCCTTCATCCCTTGCCCTCTACCCTGGTTTTCTTCTTCTCAGAGAAGCTCCTTGAGTTACTTGTGCCACAATGCTGTCTCTCCTTCCCCCATCCCATTCTGTCCTTGCTGAGGTCTGCCCACCCATGTCGCCTCCCCTAATGAACAGGGACCTTCTAGCTCAGCCCTATGCCAGCTTTGCTGCCTGGATCTCATTTCCATAAAAGCTCTCCATTTCCACATGCATGATGATAAAATAAACAAGCTAGGATTAAAAACATGAATTATTTTTCATTTTGTTTTTATAACTATGTACCTATGCATCCATACACATCTAAGTATTCAAAAAGAAGAAATTACTAGAAGGAAAAAAAATCTATAATGTTACTTACTAGTTGTTAATTCTGGACATTGTTGAGGTTTTTCAAAATTGTCTGCAAAGGATATATTATTTTTAATTGGGAAAAATAAACATGATTTAAAAACAAACAGAGTACACTCACCGAGGGAGTAGTTAACCTGGGTCTCAAGCCTGTTCCTTACAGCCTGTGCCTGTCCCTGTGAGGACACTCCTGGTGACATGATCCTCCAGGACTGATGTTTGAGACAAACCTAAATTCCTCTGGCCATCTCAAGCATCCTGTCCCAAGTTTTCACTGCATGAGAAGGAAGCCCATTTTCAAGAGAATAGCAGCTCAAACTTACAATATTGCAGGAACAGGATCCCTATTTCTGAGGATGCAAAGATTCCCTTGAGACAACCTCAAACTTTCCAGGACCATCTGCAGACATGAACTCCCATCTCGATTGGAGTTCCCATGGCATTTCCTTCCTTCAGGTGTGAGAATTACATCTGGGGGTATACCCTCTGGGGACTTCCAGGCTCCATTAAGTATTTACCTCATGGGCACCTCTTCTGCAAAACTGGGATCATGTAGTTACCCTACCCCCCATACACACACACACACACACACACACACACACACACACCTCCATACACACCTCCATC
Organism: Myotis daubentonii; assembly: GCF_963259705.1. Lineage (NCBI taxonomy): Eukaryota > Metazoa > Chordata > Mammalia > Chiroptera > Vespertilionidae > Myotis > Myotis daubentonii. The sequence continues at coordinate 179,395,678 of NC_081842.1, forward strand.
ACTGCACCTCCACCCTGACCCTGACACCACACACCACATGCAGCTTCAGATCCAGTGTGAGGTCTTGGATAACCTTGATTTGGGCCATTACAGACCAGCTTAGAAGGTTTCTTCAATCTTAGGTTGTTTTGGTATTAGTTTGGCTTAGATACCCTGATCACTTCTGCATTGCCCTGTGTCTGAGTCATTGTTTCTGGTAACTTCTGTGGAATAACAGTCCTTTCTGACTGGCCTGGACTTTTAGCACCACTCATCCCTGCCCCCAACTTCATAACGTTACAAGTCAAGAAGAACAAGTGATCTGTCAAGGTGACCATGGGGTTTTCTCCTTTGAATTACTGAGGAGAGGCATTATATTAATGAATTATCTCTGTAGCTCAGAATAAATCACATTTGGTCCTGATAATTCTTCTAAATCAGTGGATGAAATGGGTTTGCAAATGTTTGATATAGAATTTTGGTATAACATATCTATGATTAATCCATGCAGTGGGTGTATATGTGTGTCTATGTGCACATGTGTACACATACACACAAGTTATACCTTGCTCAGGTGTTGGTGGCCTTATGTCTAGATTTACTACATTGTATTTAGGTCATTGGACTATGCTTTCTGTCTATTCCATTTCTTGAGGTTTTCTTTATAGCCTGAAATCTGATCACTTAGAATGGTCAGTGTCCTTGTTTGCTTTTAAAATGGCATGCATTCTTTCCCTGAGGTTACTTAACATGGTATTTGAAAGGACAGGGTCCAGAGATACCTGCCTTAGTTTAGAATCATGCTTATCTCTATGGAAATGCATCTGTGTTATAACCTTGTGCTTCAGTTTTGTTATCTTTAATACAGCAATAATAGTTTCCTGACTCCTAGGGTCATGGTGAGATTAAATGAGATGATAGTACATGTAAGTATTTAGAACAGTGCCTGCACATTGTAAGTCCTAGAGTTAGTTTTAACAATTGTTTTGAGATGCATGTAGAACTTAATGATAGTATTCTATTTTTATCTTTTTGGTTTTTGTTAAAACCAAGAAAGTTATTTATCACTATCTCCTTATATTTCTAAGAGTTTTTGCTTCATATGGTGTTCCATTATGTAGTAGTATATCTCATTGCTTTATTGTAAAATGAGGCTTTTATCGATATAAAATAACCTTTTTTGTCTCATGCAACCTTTTTTACCATGAATTCTAGTTTGAAATGTTTCCAGTTGCTGCTTTCTGTTTGTTTGCTTTGTATGTTTGAAAAATATTTGCCCAACTTCTCCTCGCACCTTTTCTTTCTGTTTTTGTTTGTTTGTTTGTGTATGTGTTTTGTCTTTTTACTGTTCATCTCTTGTAAGCAGCATATAGCTGAATTTTGCTTTTAACGCAAACTGAAAGACTTTATCTTTTACTAGGGAACTTAAAGCATTTATATTTACTGTCATAACTAATATGTTTGGCCTTTTCCCTGTCTTTTTGTTCTATGTGTTCTCTTCTTTATACCTTCTTGGGGCTTCTTTGTTTCCTCCTTTTTCTATATGGGCTCTCTTATCTTTGTGCTTTTTGTCTCCTAGTGATTTAAAAGCTGAATATCTGCTTTTAGCCAGTCCTGGGTGAACCTAAAAAGAAATGATCCCTGAGCCATAATAGTGACAGAAGAGTAACGGTGGGTGAGCAGCCAGGCCACTGAGCGTGGAAGTCAATAAAATCAGTGTTAGACCCCGGGGAATAGTGACGGCTGCTCCTGCACCACCTTATTTCAGCTGCATAAAGCCCACTCCTCAGCTCTGGGTCACATTGCTGCACTTCATACCTGGTCCAAGCCTACCTATCAGCCCCACCTCCTACCAGCCTTAGCTAAGTACCGTCTGCTTCCGGCATATCAAGCTACAAACCACTCCCCAAAACAGAGAAATATTTAAACTTCTCCACACCTTGGCTCAGGCTGGTTCCTCTGCCTACAAAAAACCCTTCAAGGCCGAATGCAGTGTGTGTGGAAGGGGGTGGGGGTGGGTGGGTAGGAAGCCCTCTTCTCCTGCCCATTCTTCTGTAGATAAAAGTATGCAGTAGGACTCATCGGGCAAACCTACCTGACGTTGAGTGCCAGTTCTGCTCCTTGCAGCTCTTTGTGCCCTGGATAAAAATTTTGGCTTAGAGTTAATGTTTCCTCGTTTGTACAGTGGGGATGCTGACATTATGTCTCAGAGTAAGGACTGAATGAGGTCATGAGATAACCATGGCGCATGCTTCACAGAGTACATGGTACTGACTAGGTATTCGATATCTTTTTTTAATTACACTTTTTATAAAAAATGTTTGTAATTGATTTTTAGAGAGAGAGGAAGGGGGAGGGAGAAGAGAGAGAGAGAGAAAGAAAAGGGAGAAACGTCTATTGGCTGTCTCCCCCGTGCACCCCTACGTGGGATGAACTTGCATGCACCCTGACTGGAATCGAACCAAAGACCTTTCTGTGCGTGGGAATAACGGAGCCACACTGGCCAGGGTTCAATATCTTTTAAATAAATGAACAAAGAAGGAAAAATACAGAAGGGAGGAAATGAATGATTGATTTTTAAACATGTACAATATACTTTTTAAAAATCAAAGTAAGTGATATCTTGGTTTGCTTAAAAAAGACTAAAACTTATATGTCTGACCACCACTGCTGGCTAATTTTTACATGAGCCCCCCACTCCCACTCCGCACCCCCTGTATCTCTGGGCAGAATGGCAGTCATGTGGTCCACAAAGCATTTTGCGTGCACACATCATCTTTATTTATATTGCCTGCCTTGCAAAGGCCCCCAGGCCTAGGGCAAATTTATTAAAGTGGAGTCTATTTATTCAATTTATTAAACAGGAATATTTGAAGGGTTTTCATTCAGAAGATTTATTCTGCTTGGCTCTAGAAGGCAGACCTAAGTTCATGGAGTGAAAGTTATAAGAGGGAAGATTTTAGCTCACCCTAAGATATAACAAAAGGTGTGTTGAAAGGGGATGCGTGCGTTCATTCATTCATTTGACGTGTATTCATCAATCTGTTCATCAGTCAGGAGCCAGAGAAGAGAAAACTGTGTTTTCTATAGTTCTTGCTCAGCCTAGGACACTGGTAGGCTCTCCCATTGACTCTTCACTGTGTAAAGAAACACAGTGACATGAGCAAGCTGAACCCCAGCCAGCATGTGATTGAGTCTGGCTTAAACTCAAATCTCTCTGTTCTCTGCACAACTCACTCTCTTTCCACTTGACTGTGCTGTCTGCCAAAACAGATAGAGGATCAGATCTGCATGACCACCAGAAATTGGATGCAAGCTCACAAAATCCATCAGCCCACCCCCTCAAACCCCTGTCATTCTGTCTCCTTTACCTTCCTCCTGCCTATCTATCCATCTCTGCCAGCCCGCAGATCAGCCCAACATGCTGCACAAAATTAGACTCTTCACAGTTCTGACCGTCACATTCTGAATGTTGTCAGACCACGTCTCAAAAGTATTGCACATCCCAGGGACACTTCCTTCATCACAAGGCCTCACATGTAAGTGGTTTCCTCATTCAGATGTAAGTGGGAGGTCCTCATGAATGAGACCTGTTCTCTTCCCCGATGATATCCAAGGGAGGGTGCTGCTGCCAGGGCCCTGGTGGGAAGCAGAGTTCATCTCAGGTGGTTCAATGGAGATACTTGAATGCAGGCATCACTGCAGAGCTGTGGACAGGGTTCAAGTTCACATGGATCAAGTAGAGGTGGTGATGCAGCCAAGGAGTCAACAGTGGACAAACATTTCCACTTCACAGCTAGAGGACCAAAGGGAGGAAGTCGTGTTCCCTGAGAAGGGGAGAGTCTGGGCTGTGGGGAAGCAGCTGGCCAGGACCTACATTTGTAGATGGGCACAGCTTCTGCGGAAGAGGCTCCATAGCAGAGAGGGGGAGGGAGGAAGTGCCCTCTCTCTTTCTCACTGCCCCTTGACCTCCTGTCAGAGCTTCCCATGGGCAGAACACAGCCAAGAGCCAAAGGCCAAGGAGCCCAAGTGAAGCTGGTCACAGGCCACAAAACAACGCAGGGACCACACACAACACAGCCTGTTCAGGGGGGTTGAGACTGAATGGAGGGCAAGCCCACATTGAATCACCAGGGCAGAGGCTCTGTGTGTGGCTGGGGCCAGCTTTCGGAAAGGAAGGGGTTATAGAATTCCGTCATGGTTTCTTTTGGAGGCATTTGTCATCTATTCACACTGCAGCCGGTGCCAAATGCCAGGCTGGCTTCCGCGAGTCTGCGCCTCTTGAAGGATTTCTCCTGCATGTTAAAGATCCATCACTCATTCACCAGAGATTTACTGTGTGCCATCCTTTATTTTAAATACTGGGAATACAAAGATGAAAAAGATATGACTCCTGTCCTCTCGCATGTCATGTGTACTATGGGAAACAGATACGGGAATCAATTATTTCAACGTGTTAGATGTACAATGAAAGTGTGAATGCTGGTCTGAGGGACTGCAGGTAGCAGGAGTAACCCTCCCTGAGAGAATTTATGAAGATGGTGCCTGGATCTTAAAGGATGGATTGAAGTTTCATTGTGGCAGGACTGTTCCTGGAAGACAGTATGACAAATGCTATGCTATATGAGGTTGAAAAGAGATGGTGTTTGCAGGGAACAGCTAGAAAGTCATTGTGGCTGGAGCAATGAGCTCAGACTGTGTAATGGGTTTGGTATAGAGAGCTTCCTGGGAGCGTTGAACTTGGTCAGATTCTAGCTTCTTCCAATACACCAAGTCAGGAGGAGATGCTTCCAAAAAGGTCAAGCCTTGCCATTCCTACCTGTTCTCTCCCACAGCCTCTACAAAAGAGCCACAGGGAAGGGTGTCCCAGGGTGTTCAACTGTGCAGGGAGAAGAGCTTAAGGGCACACTGGGGAAGCTCTCAGGTGAGCAGAGCATGAAGCTAGTTTTGTTGAGCTGATCTTTCTCCAAAGCTTTCTGTGTGCAAAGGTTTTCTGGAAAATGCCAACATAGGTGAATCTTGGAAGGCTTCCTGAGAAAGAAAATTTTTAACTGATGCCTAAGTATAGAAGGAAGGAAATTAACAATTTTGAGGCTCTGCTATTGGAGAGTAGCAGATTTGAGTTTTGAGTAGCAGATTTGAGTTGCTAATAACTGCCATATCTGGTAATCATGTGAAGTCGCCACTAGTAGCCCCATTTTTCAGACAGGAAACTGAGGCTCATAGAAGTGACTTGTCCAAGAGCACCCAAGTAGATAATAACCAAAGCTGAACTCATGCTTGCCTGGCCGTTCTTAGCATTGGCTGTGTTTGCCTCTAAAAGACAATGCAGACCACACACAGTCAGGGGTGAAGGATTAGGGCAGAAAGAGGCTTTGCTTCTGTAAAGGATACCATCCACTTCTCAAGGTTGTTGGGATGACTTAATGAAATAAAATACCCCTTGTTTCACACTTCTGCCTGGAATATCCTTCCTCCTATCCCCACCACTCCCCATCGCTCTTATTGCCTGTGTTTTGCCTTCATCTTTATTAATTTAGCTTAGATCATCCTCCACTAGGAAGCCTTGCACTGTCACATAGTACTGGGTGTGCCTCAGCTGTTTGCCTGCCTCCCCCACCCCACACGGAACTCCCTTCTCACTCCTCCATGTGGCTGCAGCACTGTCCACAAAATGTGTCCCGTTGAATGAACACATGGCTATCTGAGAGACCCCTTAACCTAGGAGGTTCTTCTTAGATGGTATTTTCCCTTTTCTTTCTCCTTTTTCTGTAAACAGCAGACGTTTTGAATGAAGACTTAAAGTCAAACAGGAAGACAATTATTTTATTTGAAATGAGCCTCTTCCAGGAAGCCTGGTAACAAGGATGTCCTTTGTCCATGAAGGAAGTGAGCACTGAGATGCTGTGCTTTCTTTGGGCTGACTCTACCCTACAGCTCTCAGGTCCCTCCCCTTAACCTTACATGGAGAGGGTGGAGTCCTGCTGCTCCCAACTACCTCTTAACTGGTAACACATGGAGGCTCTTCCACTTATGTGGCAGGGGCAGGGCTAACTGATGGATTGACAAGAGCACAGTGGCACACAAAGTAACAGTAAGACAGAATGATAATGCATTTCCTAATGGCCTCCTTCACAGCTGTGTACACTGATTTAATCTTTGCAAAGCACTCTATTGTTTATGAGGCCTCTGGGTACAATTTTATGCCTGACTGAAGAGGTTGCTAATAGCTGCCATATTTGTGTTTAAGGACCTGCAAAGGATTAAATGAAGTATTTTAGACCAATGAGCCATAATAAACTAATAATATATTACAAATAATAAATGTTTTCTAGCCAATAATTGACCACAAATCTAGTTAACTTTAAATGACAAAAATACTAATTATAAATGAGTTGTTGCCTGTATCCTTCCATCAGGATGGAAAATCCAAGGATAGGCAATCCAAGACACTTCAGATCATTGGAGAAGGGGGCATGGACCTCTTCCCTTGGTGTCATGGCTGAGAACTGTCAAAGTCACATTAGTTAAATGTTGGGTTTCATTTCCATCCAGTGGGGATGGAGCAAGGGTCTGAGGACTAAGTTACCCATTTAACTCTGTGGTGGTTGTTTTTGTTTTTTTTTTTTTTTTTTTTTTTTTTGTGTGTGTGTGTGTGTGTGTATGTGTGTTTTTTCCAATTCACTCATTTCCAGGCCTAAGATTTCTAATGCTTGGTTTGCATGTAGGGGAATTGCTAGAGAAACCCATCAGAGGATCTTGGAAATAGGAGCTGTGTCTAAGAAAAGGAGTTCATATTTTCGTGAGCCTATACACTAAACCAGTTTCTCTCTCCCTCTCTCTTTGTCTGAGAAATCTAAGACACAGACAGAGAGATGACATCTTTGGCTTGAGGTGTCATAGTTGGTAAGTGTCAGAGCCACAGAGTCAACCACAGAAGTCTCAAGCCCATGCTGTTTTCACCAAATCTTATTACCTCTCTTTTGTGAGCTCTTTGTGGGAGATAGAAGGCAGATCCTTTCCTTGCAATGTTTTTGGAGAACTGTATTTCTGTACCTTCTCAATCTCTCAGTCATACCAGTTGTTATTATCCCCTGGTGGGCAATATACTCATTATCTAAATTGTAGATCATATTTTTAAAAACTCAACATGAAGATTAAAATCACCCATTGAAATCATCTAAATAAAATACTGTCAACTTTCTGTTTGTATTTTCTTCAGGGATGCTAGTCCATATAAGTATAACAAAAATAATGGGATTATATTTATGACTCTCTGGTATCCTGATTAAAAAAAACACAGCATTATTTTATATCATTGATGTTCCCTGAAAAATATTATTTTATAATTACATAATCTTTCATGATATATAGTCCCTACTGATGGATATTTAGACTGTTCCCAATTTTTGCCTTATTAAAAATTTAATAAATATTGAGTCCAACACAAGGCCTGGCAGCTGATAGACACCCAAGTCATGTATAGATGAGCAGATCAATCTTTGCATGTATTTCTGATCATTTCTTTTGAACAATTGTCCCAAAGAAAGAGTTGCTGGATTAAGTTACCTAAATATTGCCAGACTCTTGATATATATTCTCACATTGCTTCCTAAAGGTACAATACCAATTCCCAGTGTGCAATAGGCATTCATAAATTCTGAAACCTGTTTTTTTAAAAGATAACATAATTATTAATATTTTATACTTATCTTTCTTATTGTCATAGATTAAATAACATATAGTTTCTGAGCCTCATTCCTAAGAAACTCACTATCAAAGCTCACTATATATATTAGGGGCCCAGTGCACAAAAATTTGTGCACTCGGGCGGGGGGGATCCCTCAGCCCGGCCTGTGCCCTCTCTTAGCCTGGGATCCCTCGGGGGATGACCACCTGCTGGCTGAGGCCTGCTCCCCGGGGGATTGGGCCTAAGATGGCAATCAGACATCCCTCTGGCAGCCTGGCAGCCCTCAGAGGATGTCCACTTGCCAGCGGGGAGCAGACCTAAGCTGCAGTCGGACATCCTTAGCGCTGCTGAGGAGGCAGGAGAGGCTCCCACCACAACCGCTGTACTGGCAGCCATCAGCCTGGCTTGTGGCTGAGCAGAGCTCCCCCATGTGGGAGCACACAGACCACCAGAGGGTAGCTCCTGCATTGAGTGTCTGCCCCCTGGTGGTCAGTGTGTGTCATAGTGACCAGTCATTCCCAGTCTTTCTGCTGTTAGGGTCATTTTGCATATTACCCTTTCACTATATAGGATAGAGGCCTGGTGCATGGGTGGGGGCCGGCTGGTTTGCCCTGAATGGTATCCTGAATCAGGGTGGGGTCCCGCTTGGGTTCCTGGCCAGCTAAGATGAGGGGTTGAGGGCTGTTTTCAGGCTGGCCACACCCCCTTTAGGGTGGGCGTCCCCACTGGGGTGCCTGGCCAGTCTGGATGAGGGGCTGAGGGCTGTTTTCAGGCGGGCCAAGCCTGCAACTGAAGCTCCCAGTCTCTCCTTTTTTTCTTTTCTTGTTTTTTTTTATTCTGGGATTTATTTACCTTCTGTAATTGAAACTTTGTTGTGGCTCCAGCTCCGAGGCCGGCTGGCTGAAAGCAGGTATCTGGGTTTGTTTAGCTCCTATAATTGCAACATTGTTGCTTAGACTGGAGCTCAGAGCAAGGCTGCGGCAGGCGGGGAACCTTGGCTTCCTCCATCACTGGAGCAAGCAAGCCTCCTGCTCGCTTCAGCTGTCTGGCTGCCGGCCACCATCTTGTTTGGCAGTTAATTTGCATATTGCCCTGATTAGCCAATGGGAAGCATAGCGGAGGTATGGTTAATTACCAAGTTTGTCTATTATTAGATAGGATACACACATATGTATATGTGTATATATATACATACATATGTATATATAATTTATTGAGGATTTACCATATGTTATGTACTTTTCTAAGCACTTTACTTATTTTCATACTTTCAATCTCTCAGTAATCCCATGAGATAGATATTGAAACTCCCAGATGTTTGTAAAGTTGCCTAGGGGTATTATAATGGAGCACACCCCCTATTTCACACCTAATGGTTATGGGTATGAATTAAACAGTCAGATAAAAAGTTAGTTATGATAAAGTAAGGTGAGTGTTCTGGTAGAAGAATGTGAGGAAATCAAAAGGACAAAGAGGAATGTGAGGAGTTCAAGGAATGATTCATGGAGAGTTTGCCAGAAAGACAAAATGCAAACACATAGTAGGCAAAGAGAACAGCAAATATCAAACATGCAATACAAAAAGCAGCCAAGAAAGAGAGGATAGGGAAGCAGGGAGAAATCAGCCTAGGATATCCAAGGAACTACCAGCAGTAATAAAGGAAGGAAATGTCAGTTAAGGTTCTAGGCTCTAGAGTTTCAGTACTGTGATTCATATCCAGCTTTGGCAAACATTGATGTTTGACTGTGTGATGCTTAATGTGACAAAATATGTGAAGGCTTAGTTGAGTGCCTGACACAGTGTAAGTATTTATTGGTGGTAATTTGGAATGAGGGGGATATTTTAGGGCAGGAATCCCTAAGATCCTAACATCTAGGCATCTACCACTCTATATACACTTAAGGTCTGATCTGATTTTGTGCAAAGACTATCTATGTTTCAGGCCAAAGGATAACAACTTGGAAGTTACCTTGGACAAGTTAAGCAGAATGGAGGTAGGGGATGGCCAAAATGAAGGCAGGGGAGAAAGAGACCTGTTTTGACCCTCTCTGTTCAGGAGAGAAACACTGCTTATTTGGACTAGGGTGGTGGCAGTGAAGATGGGTTTGGAAAACATTCAGGAAGTCGATTTTGATTCTGAGAAGAACTTAACAGAAGCAGTGAAGGAGAGGGAGGAACCAGGGATCATCCCTAGGTTTCTGACTTGAGGAACTCATAAGTGGAGATGCTTTTCTGAAATGAGGACACTCGAGGGAGATAATGTTTTGGGGGCGAGAATCAAGTGTTCAGTTTGTTGGATGAATGATGAAACTTTCATAAATAAGGACATATGTCTGGCTTTTCTCTTTAGCAGGGAGATGGGAAGGTGGTAGGAGGAAGGTGTGGAAAGCTTTGAAATAGGGAAAAAGACAAGATCTCTGTTAGCTATTATGTGCAGCAATAAGCCTCGCTGTGTTTATTGCCCATTTAATAGAGTGTACATTACAACCCACAGTGATAATCAAGAGATGGGGGATACTGAATGAGATGCCGAGATACCATAGGTGGGAAATTTATTTCACTGAAGAAAGGTTCTCATTTATGAAAATGGATTCTGGTTAAATCTCAGTCCCTCCATCTCTTCTTTCCTCATCCTCAAAAGAGTGAGCATAGATGCTTTTTGAGGCAGAGTGGTTAGAGCTAGCAGGCCTTTGGAAAGATGGGTACCATAGGAGAGATGGGGAGAGGATAAGAAGTGACTTAATCAAGGGATTGTAGAGTCAATTATTTTGTGTGAAAGGTACTGGCATGCTAAGTATTGAAAGTCATATTTGTTGCCAATTTCCTTGAAATAGTATAGGCATTATAGCCTTCAGATCAATGTTCAAAGCCCTCATTTACCCCAAAATGAGTTATATTACATTTTGATGAGTTTCTTCACTTTTCTAGCCTCACTTTGCTCATCTGTGAAATAAGGATCATAACTTCTTCACAGGGTTGTTATAAATATAAAATTTGTTAGACATCAAATGCAACTGTAGAAATGCAGTAAATGTTCATTCCTTTCTCTTTCTGCCCATTGCTTACTTTCCCTACCTTATAGATTCAAAATTGGCCATGAGGTACGACTGGCCTTGAGTTGGGTTCTGAATGAGTGACACGAAAATGGGGAATCCTACTATTGGGGATCACTAATCATCCATTTATCTTGAGGCCTTGACCCCAATGGGTAGAGGGCCTACATCAGTCAAGGATCAGCGTGGCTGATAATAGATGTCATAGGACATGGGTTGTCTAGGCAGTCCTCCCAGCAGTCCTCAGATGCTTGGCTGCTTTCAGGTGTCTTTTGGAAATAGCAGCATCTGGTGGCTGCCTGAGCAGTAACCCGGCTGCAGGCTTCAGGGGGAGCAAATCACAGCATCTGTGTTTCTCCAGCAAAACAGCAGGGCTATTAAAATAGCTCTTGGGCACGATCTATCACTGCACTGCCTCCCTTGTTTTCAGAGGCTCAAACTGGAGAAGTGAGAGTCTGGGGACAGCCTGATGTATGGGAGCCCCAGCAGGGAACAGGGAGGCTTAGGGTCCCATCCTGGCTTTGCCCACCATTTACTGGGTCACTCTGGGCAGGTCACTTGGACTTCACAGGCCTCCCTTTCATGATCTTAAGTCCCCAGAGGCATTCTGTGGTTTATAATGACAATTGCTGCTTGGGGAATAAGTAGCGTTAATAACAGAAGACTGCTTTTTCAGAAGACATCAGGCATATTGTTCAATTTCTCTATGACGTAGTTTCCTAATCTGAAATCAGGAATGATGATAGCTACCATAAAGGTCGATTACAGAAATGGACTGAGATGCTGACTAGAGAGTTCTAGACATGGTTCCTCACATATAATAGACACTTAGCAAACAACAGATTTCTTTCTGCCCCAAGGTCAGTGTTGCCTAATAACAGTGCTGAATTATGGGGCTACTGCTGTTTATCTGAGCATAGAATCATGTTAACAGTCATTATTACCAAACACAATGTGTCTATTATTCCCATCCTACACTCTAGCACATTAATTTTTTATAGGTGCTTCTGCACATATTGATCCATTCACCAAAGAATGCCCCTCCTTCGGTCATCCTTCATGGTTGGACACAAATGGTTCTCCTTTATGAAACTTTGAACTCTCTCTAAGGAGACCTGATGGCTCTTTTAGTGCAATTCAAGTCAGACCCTTCAAGTTTAACAAACGATGGAGTGCCTGCGTTAGCCTGTTGTCTGAATGTATGTATTTCTGTCAACCACACGGGAGGAGGGGCGTTGGCTCAGCCCTGGGAGACAGTCATGGCCACCTTTCTGTTTCTTCTGCTCCCTTGTATATATTCCCTTTGGATCCTGGTATACATAGCCTAGTGCCTGACACATAGGAGGTACTAATGAATGTTTGGCAAATGAATGAAATATGTATCAATTCCACAAAAAAAATATTCATTGAGCATCTACTGTGTTCAAGGAGATGGTGAACAGAAACATTCTTCTTTGTATCATTTAGCTATGTTTATTTTCAAAATAAGGTTATTTGATTTCATTTAGTGGGACAATGGGCATATGGGCAGCACAATTTGTATTTTCTTAAAGGTCCATTTTATACTTCAAACCAGCCTTCCTTACCTCATGGTGATAATGTAGATAAAACTATGTGAATTTCCTACAATCTGAAAATCAGGCCTCACTATTACAGGGCTTATTATTATATTTGCAGTTGTTTAATGCCACTTTCTATTGCCACAATTTGTGGTCTAATGCATTAGGCTACAAAATATTCCAATTCATCTTCTTCTGTTTGGGATTTTAAATAGGTTAATAGGATGCAAATAAAAGGCACAATTTTGCATTCTGTTACAAATATTGTACAGAAATATTGCTATGCTCTTTGGGCAAAATGTGATGAAATGTAATTTAATATGATATTTTCAAGCACATTAGGTTGTTCCTGAGGGCTTTATGCCATGGTCCTAAACTGTGTTAAACCATAGCTACAAGTCTGAACAAAATGAGTTTATTTCCTCATTTTACTGGCTCTCCTAGTTTGATGACTTTTTGTCACCCATGCCAAATGATGTTTTTGATGTCATGTACTGAGGCCAGGCTAGAAGTGATTTTGAAAATATTCATCTCTCCTCTGGACAATGGATTGCTGTTTCTACTTTCAGCCTGAACCTCAATTCACCAACCATTCTGTTTATTTATTAATTCCCAAAACGTATTCATATATTATTCTCTGAGTCCTGCTCTATGCTCCTGGCATCAATTTTTCTGTTTGCCCACATGCTTCCCCCAGATGTAAGCTTATGTGGTCCAGGGCAACTTGCTTAACTGGAGCCCAGGACAGTGCCTGACTCTTAGAATGTGCTGACTACATGACAGCAAGGCTGGATGTGAGTTCTCTTGTTGATATAGTGAAGTTTCCTTCATTATAAGGATTAAGTGAAATGCAATTGATAAAGTATGTGATGCAATGTAAGACATGCAGCACTCAATGTTCACAGGGGAAAAAATGCCTAAATGAACCCATTTCCAAATCTGTAAAATAGGAACTAAACACCTATTGCTAGATTTTTTTCAGAAATAAATAATTGGCCAATGATACCTACAAGAGTAGCTGGCATAAAACAGGTGTTATGCCCCCATGATCTCTTTTCTGAGGAAAGGTAGTATGATTCACTACCCATAATACACAACAGCAATAACCAAGCAAACTCCCTGGTGGTAGATGTATAAATTCCTTTTGAATATCCTGGGAAAGGACTATGAGCACAGAGATTTTCTTGGGTCTCAGCCAGTCCTGCTTATGAATCCTTCCCAGGCTCGCTCAGTTTCCTTTTCACCTGCCTCTACAGTGCTTCCCTCCTTCCAGCCTGAGCTCACAGGCCTGTAGGGTCAGGTATGTAATGCCAGGATTCATGGGGCAGGGAAAGGAGAGGGTATTTTTACAGCTCTTTATCCCTCTCTCTCAACCCCACAATGAAACCCTAAGGATGGTTTTGTATGAACCCTGGCCCATCATTAGCCCTTGTCCTATTACACTCCTTCCCCTTAAAAAAATGCCCAGGTGTGTGAGCCCAGTTCCCTCTGAAATATAGACAGGTCTCCCTCAGCCCTTGAGGAAGGAAAGACTCAGGAGAGAACAAGCAGAAAGACTAAGATCCTTTGACTCCTCTCTTTTTTCCCCTCTCTGCCCCTCCACAAATTGAATCCTCTCCATTGACTGCACATCTGCATCTCAGCAGGCAGCTGCAATTTATTCAATGACAGCATGCCCTGATTTCCACCCTGAATGGTCCAAGGCTGGCTGAGTTGAACCAGGCATGACCAGCCCCTGTCAGCAGTGCTAGGAAGAAGTGTCTGACTTAAACTAACTAGCAATGAGGAACACCGTTGTTTACGATCCTCATCAGTCATTCAAACCCTGGGCCAAGATCTGCCCTGCAAAGGGCCTACAGAACTTTCCTGAGGATTCCTCTTTCCTGACAGGGTCCCATTCATGGCTCCTACAACACCCTTGTGACAAGAATGGCTCTCCAGTAGTGTGGCTGGCACTTATTCTCTTTTCATTCATTGGCCCAGGTTTTCAAGCTTGGAAGAGGGATGAGAGGTAGGCCCCCAAAGGTCCTGCTTTTCTGTCCCCCACTCTTCCTTCACCTTGACTTGTCCTTCAGACCTCAGCTCTAATGTCACTTCCTCAGGGAAGTCTTCTCTGATGCCTCTATTTAAGTCAGACTGGACTGTTGTTACTGGATGGGGCTTACAGTACTTTCTCTTTTTATCTCAGGTCACAGTCTATTTTATATACACATGTGTGTACATGGCATATATAGCTATATACATGCATGTGTGTGACATATCTATATCTATATCTATATCTATATCTATCTATATATATATATATATATATATAAAATATAATATGCTAATTAGACCAGACATCATCTGGGTGTCCTTTCAGACAAAGCCTTGGTGGCGGAGGCTGAGGCAGAGGCAGTTAGGGGCAATCAGGCAGGTAGTGGAGCAGTTAGGGGGTGATTAGGCTGGCAGGGGAGTGGTTAGGAGGTGATCAGGCTGGCAGGGGAGTGTTTAGGGGGTGATCAGGCTGGCAGGGGAGCAATTAGGGGTGATCAAGCAGGCAGGCAGGTGAACGGCTAGGAGCCAGCGGTCCCGGATTGCGAGAGTGGTCCCAGATAGGAGAGGGTGCAAGCCAGGCTGAGGGTCCTCCCACCCCCCCATGCACGAATTTCGTGCACCAGGCCTCTAGTATACTAGTATATATAATTTGTTATTGTATCTTTGTCTATTATGTGATCAATGTGTGTCTTCTCCACTGGAATAAAAATCTTATTCTCCAGCACAAAGTGCAATCTCTGGTACAGAGTAAGTCCTTGATGATATATATATATATATATATATATATATATATATATAATCTAAGTGACCATTACGACCGACACAGCTAGAACGTAGAACGACTGGTCGACTAGTCACTATGATGCACAGTGACCATTAGGGCAAGACAGCTTCCTCTCTGCAATCTATTGAAAGTCAGCCCTCAACATAAGAGTTTGTCTCGCTCCCATCTGCTCCCTTCCGCAGGGGCCACCTGCTCGCCATGGTGGCAGCAAGGCAGCAAGGGAAGGAGGAGGGGGAAGGCAGGGAACCTTGCAGTGGCGGGGCGGTGTCAGCATCTGGCATCCATTTCTTCCACGCCCGGCCCAGCAACTGTCGCCTCCTCTCCTGAACCCGCTGGGGCCTTTGGGCCCCAGGCAGGGACAGATTCCCAGGGGTGAGTGGTGGCAGACGCAGCCCCTTTCCCAGGGGGGCTGAGGGCAAGCTCCCTCCTTGGAATCAGCAGCCAACATCCCATGATCCCTTCCCCCCTCCTCCCGCCAGCCAACTCCCGTGGTCCCTTCCACCTCCTTCCTCCCCCCCACTTGTGCACAGATTTGTGCACCAGGCCTCTAGTTGAATGAATAAATAAAAGAAAACTATATAGTCAAAATAAAAATAAAAGGAAACGGTCAAAAGGTACAAACTTCCTAGTATAAGATAAATAAGTTATCTATAATAATCCTATCAAATAATAGACAAACATGGTAATTGACTGTACCTTTGCTATGCCTCCCATTGGCTAATCAGCGTGATATGCAAATTAACTGCCAACAAAGATGGCGGCTAATTTGCATACTGCAGGTAGAGCGGGACAGAGTGAACCACCAGTGAGCCACCATCCAGGCAGGCTAGCCACCTGGGACCCCATCAGCAGGTCCCGGGTGGAGAGGCAGGCCCGCCCCAGAAGCCCCAGAAGCCACCTGATATGGTAGTAACTCTATCAGTAAGCACTCTGAAAGTCAGTGGCATAAATGCACCAATTAAAAGACAGATTATGAAGGTGAATCAAAAACAAAACCCACTTTAAATATAAAGACACATATAGATTAAAAGTAAATGAATTAAGCTACAGCCTGTTTTGCTCAGTGGATAGAGCATTAGCCATGGACTGAAGGGTCCCAGGTTCGATTCCAGTCAAGGGCATGTACCTCAGTTGCTGGCTTGATCCCCAGTCCCTATCAAAGCATGTGCAGGAGGCAACCAATCAATGTGTCTCTCCCTTTCCTTTCACTCTCTCTAAAATTCAATGGAAAAATATCCTTGGGTGTAGATTAACAAAAACAAAGTAAATGGATTAAGTAACATTAAAGAGATTATAAAAAAATATATTCCAAATTTTGTTAGTTGTATAGTGGTTATGTTTAAATTATTAACACCTAAGAAATTGGGTGAAGGGTATATATAATATGCTGTAGTATTTTATAGTTTTTTTTTACATGTATGAGATTATTTCAAATTAAAAAATTAAAAATTAATAAAATATTAATTGAAATGTGTATGTGTTACATGAAAAATCTCCTAATTGCTTCTAGCATAATTTATTAAATTGTGCTAAAATTTACAAAGTTTCAATTAAAAAATATCTTAATTCTAAATTATATAATGGAAAATATATAATAGTGCAGTTATAAGCACTTATCTGAAAATACAAATTTAAAGAAGTGAATTTAAAGAAGGGATTAGCCAAATAAAATATATGTACAACCCATGGACACAAACAACAGTATGGTGATGGCCAGAGAGAAGTGGGGGGCAAGAGCTGGGTAGAGGGGGCAAAAGGGGGGAAATAGGGACATCCTATATAATAATAATAAAAGGCTAATATGCACATTGACTGAACGGCAGAATGACCAGTTGCTATGATGCGCACTGGCCACCAGGGGGAAGACACTCAATGCAGCAGCTGCCCCCTAGTGGTCAGTGCACTTCCATATGGGGAGTGCTACTCAGCCAGAAGCTGGCTCATGGCTGATCAGCACAGTGGTGGTGGCAGGAGCCTCTCCCACCTCTGTGGCAGCACTAAGAATGTCCAACTAATGGTTTAGACCCGATCTCTTGGGGGCCTAAGCCTTTAGTCGGATATCCCCCAAGGGCTCCCTGTCTGCCAAAAGGATGTCTGACTGCAAGCTTAGGCCTGATCCCCCGGGGAGTGGGCCTAACTCAACAGGTGGACATCCCCCAAGGTGTCTTGGACTGTGAATGGGTGCAGGCCTGGCTGAGGGACACCCCTGAGTGCACAAATTTTTGTGCACCAGTCCTCTAGTAAAAGCATAATATGCTAATTAAACCAGACATCCTTCTGGATGACCTTCCGGATGAAGCCGGGGTTTCAAGGGAAGCCTGGGTCCTGGGTGCCTGCCAGCAGCTGGAGGGAAGCCCGGATCCCAAGTGCCAGAGGGAAGCTGGTGCCAGCAGCCAGGGGAAGGAAGGCCTACTCTTGCATGAATTTCATGCATTGAGCCTCTAGTGGTGATGTAATGTATAGCATGGTGACTATAGTTAACAGTACTGTGTCATATATTTGAAAGTTGCTGAGACAGTAGATCTTAGGAGTGCTTATCACAAAAACATAATTGTAATTTTGTGTGATAATGGATGTCAGGCCAACTTACTGTGGTAACCATTTCACAACATTTACATATATTGAATCACTTTGTACAACTAGAACTAATACAATGTTATATGTTAATTCTATCTCATCAAACTGAGGGAAATATAAATGAAAGTTTAAAAATAGAGATACAGTTACTATTTGGTTAACCTGAGGCTTTTTTTCATAGCCTACTAATGACACAGTGTTTCAGGGGTACCCAAGACCATCCACACACTCAGTGATTCAGGAGAAGGGCCCACAGCACTCCACAGCTGGCCAGTCATGCTCACAGCTGAGGTGCATTGCAGAGCTGCAGCAAAAACAGACAGCTAGATCACTAAGTGAAAGGCCTAAGTGGAGTGTGGAGGATGCGTGTTCAGACTTCTCAATCTCTCCCTTCCATGAGGGGCCTCCCAGAATGCACTGTACCCCCAGAAGTGAATAATACAGCAACATTTGTAAGAAGTTTCTGGCCCAAGGAAACTCATTTGACAGTAAGTACCCAAGGAAGTGCATTTGAGACTTAGTGCCTACAGTTTTTATTGGGGGCTAATCATATGTACACTCTCTCTAGCAAATACCAACATTCTGTCTTCAAAAAAGAAAGCAAGTGTTCAGCATAAACTGTATTGTTTATGTGCAGGTACTTTGAACCAGTCTTAAAGAAGGGGCCATTTGAAGAGCCACATTTTCTGTCATCAGCCAAGGACCAAGCTTATAAAAAGGTCTCTCTAAAGACAGCAGCCTCAGGCCTGTAGGTTAATTCTTTCCTGCACAGAGGTTTACATCTTACTTTTTTATGTGTGTGGGGAAACACATATACTCACATACATGTGTACATACTAGGCAATAACTGGGTGAGAGAGGCTGTTTAGTGGGTAACAGGACCAACTTTGGCATCGGACTACTTGGATTTAAATCCTGGCTATAATTGATATGTTGCTTTGGGCAAGTTTCTTAATATATGCTCTTCACTCATGTGTAAAAACAGGAAAAGTACTAGACTTTTCTCATGCTATTGTTGCAGAGATTGTAGGAAATCAAGCCTTCATTCAACAGCGCTTGATTGGGAGGATGGTGTCACCATTATTATCATTATTCAGGGATTTACCAATATGTAATGGTCTTTCTTAGTCCAGTGCCTATAAACTAAGTGACTGAATGAATCTACAGGTGACAAAGCACCTGGGTTCTAATTCTGTCTCCACTAGTAACTTACAACACAATAATGGGCACACTATTCAGTTTCCTCATATTTACAATTAAGACAGCAATTGTCTGGCCAATTCTCTCCGCAGAATGGGAGAGAGTGTGGAGTGTCATGCGGAAGCCTTGGACTTGTGGAGTGAGATATAATCAGTTCTCTCTCTCTGTACCCAACCTGGAAAGTGAGGCTATAGACATACTATCATACTTCATAAGCATTGGCTGTTATTATTGCTAGTGTTGCAGTTACATCCAAATGAAGTCATGGAGGTGGTATGTTCTGCATTTACCCATGTAAAGGATTATATGATTACCACACAAAGAAATTTAGGGTTGTACTTGTACTTTAAATAAATCCTACCAAGTATTTATAAACCTTCAGTTGCGGTGGGAATTGGTAGGTGGAAGAAGTTAGCCTGAGCAAAGAGATGCCAGAGATGGTTAGAAAGAGAGAGAGAGAGAAGGGTTGTGGGGGAGGGTGAACATTGTGCCCTTCCCAACTGTGTGTTTCTCAGTCCTAGGAATTTGCTTTTCATAGTGGGTCCCTGGCATCTAGCACAGTGTCTCTTACCTGGCAAGAAGATCCAATAAATGCTGATGAATAAATGAATCCTAGCTGCTGAAAGTATTATTACTCACGATAGACCATTCATTGAAAGTGTCTACTATCTACCAAGCACTTCCCATGTGTATTATCTTTTTAAAAAAAATATATATTTTTATTGATTTCAGGAAGGAAGAGAGAGGAAGAGAGATAGAAACATCAATGATAACAGAGAGTCATTGATTGGCTGCCTCCTGCACACCCACTATTGGGGATCAAGCCAGCAACCCAGGCATGTGCCCTTGACCAGAATCGAACCCAGAACCCTTCGGTCTGTAGGCCAACACTCTATCCACTGAGTCAAACCAACTAGGGCTGTATTATCTTTTTGCATCATGATAGCAGGTTTACCAGGTAGACATTATTCTACTCCTTTAATGCAGCTGAGACAACTGAGATCTCTTGAGCTGAAAGTCAGAAAGCAAATAAGAGACAGAGCCAGGATCCAAGCGCAGTTCTTTGAGGCTCCAAAGTCACAATATACTCTCAGCCACCTCATGCTCAATTGTCTTATTATTTTTATACTTTGTTTTTCTTGAGTGGACTTATTTACGTCTTAACAAAATGGCTAGACAGTAATCAAACACAACCTCGTAATTCACATTTAAGGTTCTCATATGCACCTTGGCAGGAGAAGAACAAGCCTCAGTGCAGACAGTGCAGTGGACCCTTGCCTGTCAGTTAAAGTTGTCACCCAAGTACAGTTATTCCTTGAAGGGAGGGAGGTTGGGGAAAAGATGAAAGATTTATTAAATTATCCAAAAGAGCGCTCTACTAGGCTTCCTTAGCATGTGCTTTCAAGGTGATAGATTAACCGAAATAAAATTATTGAGTTGAGAAGCCATTCATTAACGTGGGGATTTCAGGAAACCAGAATGCTTTGGATAATATTACTGCCAGGGCTGCCTATTAAATGGGAGGTATGTGTTCTGCAATATTGAAACCTCTGGTTTGTCATCCTCTTCTCTCAGTCTCCTTTCCAGTGGTGCAAAAACTTATACTGTATGACTTCTGCCATAATTGGAAAGTTAATTAGCTTTCCTGAGATTTCCCCTGCTTTATTTTATAACCACTGGTTTCATAGCATTTTTCCCCCTGACTGTCACTTATGTCAAAAGTATCATCCTTGTTTCTCTTTGTCTTTCCTTGCTGTCAATTGAAACCCAAGGCACAGTACGTTAGCCAAGTCAGTCTCTGCTGGCACAGCCTGCCACATCCATCTTTCTTGTCTCACTTTTTTTTTTCTTTGACTGTTGTCAATACTTCAATCAGCAGGCTTTTGTTGAGCATGTAATGTAGGGTGTCCCCAAAAATGTGTACACACACTTTGAATATTTATAAAGGCAGAATGTATTAAAATACATTTCATTTTCAAAATTGAGCTACTAGCTGTTGAAGTGTGTATACATTTTTGGGGACACCTTTATGTGCTGTTATTAGAATAAGGGAGGGGGGACAGAACACAAGGAAGAAGAAATGAAGGCCCACCTTTGACCTCCCAAATTGCTGGCTGGTGGGAGATAAGAAAGCAATGCAACAGAAGAGTAACTGTAAAGATGTACCCCCAGAATGTTTCTGTGATGCTGTGAAAAAGCTCAGGTTTTGAAATGAGATGGCCGCTGATCTACCATTTCTGAACAGTGGAAACGTTTGCCAATATTAAGCCTCTCTGAGTCTCAGTTTCCTTCTCTGTACAGTGGGGATAATCACATCCACATCATTGGAATGTTGTAACAAATAATAAGGGAATCAAATGGGGCCTGGCTTAGCAACTAGGCCAATGCAAGGTCCTGGGACTCATCAATGACTCTCCCTTTTTTGCTCCAAAACTAGTGCCACCTGTAATACCTCCAGGCAGGTCAAAGGGAGTGAAGAGGAGAAGCAAGTTTTGTGTCTTGCAGGGCAGTCGGGAAAGGCGGGAGTTTGGGGATTGAGCCAGATTTGAATAAGAGACACTCGCCTCTCTTATTGTCTTTTCTTCCTGACCACTAGGCCCTGGTTGATTTTAATAGTAGTGGGATCCCTCAACAATAACTGGGGCCATCCTTCATTCTGATATGTGTTTGAAGTCCTGTAGGAGAAGGGCGGGTTGTGAAGGGGAAACAGGCATAAATGTTACAAAAAATAAAAAACTGGAGCTGGCCTTTGGCAGCATTAATTTTTCTCCCAGTAACTTATCTAAGATTTAGCTCGTCTTATATTAAACAATAAGGAGTTACCATAGCAACCTCATTGCCATGTAATAACACTCACATCCTTCCCAACTGTAAAATCAAAGCCAGAGCAGCAAATAGAAACCATTAAATTACCAAATAGCATCTTCTTCGCTTCTCTTTTTCCTTCTTAGGATGATTATTGATTGCTTTCTTTATTGTAAGTCAGTGACACTATTCCTAATTTCTTCTCCCTGCCCATTTCTCCTGCCCTCTCCGTGAATGAGGAGGGACCAGTGAGGAGCACTGGGCAAGTGCCTCCAGTCCTCTGAGTGGCATAGTGCCTCTAATTCCAGGAGGACAAAGCTTGAGTCGGTGCCATCTCCTGCCAGCTGCTGCCAATATTGCTCTGGGGCACTTATTTCTCTTGCTGGCTGCAGACTGCTTGATTAACCCTGTGCACTTGCCACATCTGCTCTGACGCCTGCTCACTGTATCTCTTCACCCTCTGGCAGAAATTTGTCGTCCATGTTGAAGCCCTGAGCAGCAATGTCTACAACAGATGTCCTATCCTTGGGACATAAAGTAGGGGAACTTGCTGCCCCATTCCACCACCTCTGACTACCTGCTTCTTCTTCTTCCCTGTCTTTTTCTTGGCTTATTCCTAGTTTCCCATCAAGATGCGGGTCAGGCATTAATTACCTCCATCAAAGACCTTCCCTTATTCTCTCAGCTTGGATGAGATGCCCTTTCTCTGCTGTTCTGCAAGTTCTGTTTATTCCTCTACATATTTCACTACCTAGCATGCCAAGCACATAGTAGGAACTTCATAAATATCAAACATCCCACTTCCTTAGCTGTGGATTGCATGAAACGGTTTTTTGGCAAGCAATGTATGGGTAGTTAATCAGACTGACTGGTTCTTCATTTTCTTCTTCTGAGATTTTTACATGTGAATAAAAGTAGATGGACTGAGAAGCAAGTTTGGTTTATCTGCTGTATCTCTAGCAAACCACATCTTTTTAATTTCATGCATCAGTGGAATGATACGTCATGCCTGCTACAGTGCGACAGCTTGCTACCTTGTATAACCCAACATGCTGATGATGCAGCTGGGCATGTGAAATTATTCCGAGAGGGAGTCAGACCCAGGAAATTAGAAATGGTCCCAAGTTTCCCAAGACAGTGTTTCTTTACCTTTTCTTCATGACCTCATCCACATGTGGAACCCAACAGACCTAAACAACATTCACACATTAGCCCAGTGAAGGGCAATTATGCCCTTTAACTAGACACCAGATCCTAGAATCAAAATGCCTAAAGAGGAAAATATTTCTTATTTGGGACCAAATGGTCACTAACTCAGTCATCAACTATTCATTGAGGACCTCAATAAGTATTTGTATAATAAATGAGTGAATGAAAGAGGATTCACGGGAGCTTAAGCTTTGTTTGGGAGTGGGCATGAACTTGAACAGCTCAGCATGGAATTGGAAGGATCTTGAGTGAAACAGAATCAGCCTTTTCATGTTCCTTCTGAGAAAGCTGAGACCTGGACCAGTTAAGTGCCTTGTCTGAGATCATGGGGTCCAATGACCATGTGGACACTGGAACCCAGTCCAGGCCTTTCCCCAGTTCATCTTGGTTGACATTCAGCCCCTTATGGAAGACATCCCGTGAGGCCTCTCACCAGCACAGCTTGGGGTCATTCATGCTCTTCTCCAGGCAGGTCACTTGTCAGCTCCTTCCCCCAGGAGGATGTGAATTTCTCCCGGAAACTTCAGTGCTCTTCTGCCTAGTTGCTCCTGGAATCCCTGAAGCTTGACGAAGCATTCTCTCTGCAGGCTAGTGCTAGGGATGAATGCCATAAATATCATAAATATTAGCTGTGGGCAACGAGTGACTGACACAGGGAATAAATATTTGTTTTCTCTGAGAGTTTACACTGTGGTATTGGTTAAGAGGCATATTCTACTGTTGGCTTCCGGCAAAATTGCTACTGAATATCTGACATATATCAGTCTCCATACGTGTTATTGTTGAGCTTAGATATAAATCTTGTGCTGAGAATGTCTGTATTGTTGTACCCCAGTCAATAATGAAGCTCTCAAGCTCTCCTCTAAACTTATTTTGAGGCAACATGTTTTGGATGCCCTATTTCTCTGAGTCACACCCCGGAAGAACAGTCAGTCAAATTTGAAAAGTAGTCAGCCACAGTCACCAGTTCCAGAAAACATTGTGCTTCGGTCTCCAAGGCAAATTCCTGTCCTACACCTTGACCTCGTTCATAGCACATAATGCAGAGCCTTCCCTGAAAGTTACTGGGAGTATAACATTGTGGACTCTGGAACCAAACTACCAAGCCTTAAATCCAAGCTCAGCCACTCACAGGCAGTATGATCCTTGACAAGTGGCTTAAATTCTCTGTGCCTTAGCTTCTTCTATAACATGGAGATCATAACAACACATACCTCATAGGGTGATTATGTGGACTAAATGAAGTAACATAGAAGTGCGTGGTTGGAACTGTGTTGGCAACTTAGTGAGTGAATATATAGAGTATCCCCCCAAAATGTATACACACACTTTGAATAATTATAAAGGCAGTGTTCATTCACATCCATTTCATTTTCAAAAGTGAGCTATTGGTGTTAAAGTGCATATACATTTTTTGGGGATACCCTCATATATCAGTTATGAACATCATCGTCATCATCACCATTACTGTTACTACTATTATGATTCCTCTCAAAAGACAGTCACCACCTAGCTAAACAGTAATGGTATGAAGTAAGGAGCATGGGCTTTATACCCAAACAGGCCCAAGTTCAAATCCCAGTTTTGATGGTTTAGGCAAGTTACTTGACCAGGTTGGGTCTCTGCTTCTTCATTCTTTTAGTAGGACCATCTTTCCCTACTTCCTTGTTATTGTATTAGATAGCAATAGTTCACATGGAGCTAGAACCTGAAGGCATCCCACAAATGGTAGTTATTCCCCCATCACCCCAGGACCAATTTCCTTGTACACATCATCCCCTGGAGATTCATCCACCCAACAGTTATGCTTTCATTATTTCTGTTGGATACCACTGATCTGAAATAATATCAGGAACCATCTTAAATCACAAGTTTAATTGAATGACTAAAAGCAGGCATATCTCAAAGATATTACGGGTTTGGTTCCAGACCAACATTGTAAAGTAAATATTGCAACAAAGCAAGTACTGCAATGAAGTGAGTCATAATCTTTTTGGTGGTAGATAGTCTTATCATCAATTTGTAAATACAAAACAAAAAACACACAAAATAAAACCAAAACACCCCAACATTTGTGAAGCACAATAAACCGAGGTGTGCCTCTAACCTTTTGAGAGTGAACTTTTTGCCTGTTCCCAGGACAATATTTTTTTAAAAATATATTTTATTGATTTTTTACAGAGAGGAAGGGAGAGGGATAGAAAATTAGAAACATTGATGAGAGAGAAACATTGATCAGCTGCCTCCTGCACACTCCCTACTGGGTATGTGCCCGCAACCAAGGTACATGCCCTTGACCTGAATCGAACCTGGGACCCTTGAGTCCACAGGCCGGCGCTCTATCCATTGAGCCAAACCGGTTAGGGCTCAGGACAATATTTAATTAATTATCTGTACTTACATGCAGCTACCTCATAGATGGGGTGACTATATTTCTGTAATTTCCCACCAATGACCCAGTTTATGCGTAGTGTCCGGGTGTAACTTAGTAGTGCCCCATTCATTATCAAGGGTCCTGGTTCAAATGATAAATTACATTGTGACCCTAGTTAGGAAAGATACACCTGGAGCTCTTAGGACCCTCTGCAGATCCTCCTCCCAGAAGAACTGTTATCCATTGTGGCCTTGATTAGAGTCTCCATCCTGTCCAGACAGACCCTCTTTTCTCTGGTCCTCAGTGCTATCTCCCTGCCCCATCAGCACTGCCTTTGGTAAGAAGAGAAGCCTCCTACTTGGGGTCTTAACTGAAAGCAGTCCTCCATGGCTGATTACCATGGGCAGCATGATACTCTCTGTCCAGCACTGTGAAATCTTTCCCTGTGGCGGGCGGTGAGGATGGTGTGTGGGATACAGAAAAGCTTGCTCGAGTCCACAGACATTATCCTTTAACTAGCTGTTTGGCGTAGAGTATATATGCAAACTACTAAAATGGCCCGATACACACTCTACTTACAGTTGACCAATATACTTAAAGGAAGCCTGGGACCACCCAGTGGGCTGGTGGTGTCAGGGATAAGATTTACCCCTGCTGAACCTCAGCTTCCTCCTCTGTCAAGTGGATTTGAGGATTACCTCTGCCTCCTAGAAATGGTGAAACTTTAACAAGATTATAGTTATTAGGTCCCCATCAAAATACCACCATATAACAGAGGCTCAGTTAACACTTTTTCTATTGCCCTCTCCCAAAAGCAAGTCCAATCTCTAAAATATAGGAAATTACCTGGCCGGTGTGGGTCAGGGTTTGAACATTGACCCATGAACCAAGAGGTCACTGGTTTGATTCCCAGTCAGGGCACATGCCTGGGTTTCAGTCTCAATCCCCAGTAGGGGATGTGCATGAGAGAGCCAATTAATGATGTTTCTCTCTCATCAGTGTTTCTATCTCTTTATCCCTGTCCCTTCCTATCTGTCTAAATAATCAATAAAAGATATTATATATATTAAAAAGCTAAAATACTGGTACAGGATATGGGCAACATACGATCTTTTGTTGTTGTTTTAACTTATGATAGAAAGGCTGCTGGCACCTCTGCTTCTTCCGTTGTTCTTGGTATAAAGACATCTCAAGCTCGTTAGAGTATCCTGTATCTAACCTGTGGGGTGAGTTCCATATTGCATCAAGTGAGAAAGTCTTGCTTAAATATTCTCTTAGTCAACGTACCACGGATACAAAGAAGATACAACCTTGTGGATGTACGACAGGTAAGCTTGAAAACCCCGAGAGCTGCCTAAGGAAGCTGTCCCTTTTGGGCATCTGTGCCTCCTAAATGATGGTAAAAGTTTTATTTAAACCCGTAACAGGAAAGGGAGAAATTCCACTCCCATACATAACCCGCTCCCACCGTCACAGTTGTGACAAATGGACATCTGACAGTTCAGACCGTGCCAATTAGAGAGCTGCTCATTGCCTCTGCTTTTGATAAACATCAGTCATTACAGGGGTTGGAGGAGCTGTTCCCTAGTCATTTCCCAGGGCACTTATTTTTTTCATTCCTTCTATCTCTCCCTTCTTGAGTGTACCTTCTGGCACCAGCCATACGTGCTGGCTGCATCATTAAGTGCTGAGACTTTACATCTTAATTCTGTGTGAGAGGTTTTCTCTGGGGGCGATGGTGCATCTGTGGAAAACGAATTTCAGTGTACAATGGAGGTGATGTGTTGGAGGATGTTGATGGCATATTTAAGAAAACAGCTGTCCAGAAATTATTATGGGGCAGGGGAGGGAGAAGAGAAGGATTTGGCTTGGTTTGGTCTTCTGAGGGCTAAGGTGGAATGTGTCAGCTTAGCTTAGCAGTTTGCTAGGGAAAAGCCGAGAAGTACTTAGCTCAAGCAGGAAAGAACAGGATTAAGGATGTGGGATAATTTGCTCAACTTGTATTCTCTTTATATCTGGGAGGCTCATAAGCTATTGAGCAGCATTATCACCCATTCCCACTTTCTGTGGATGCCTCTTAATGTTATTTAATACTCTTTTCGACAGAATGGGGACTAACCCAGGATAAAATTATGGCTTAATTTTTTAAATGTAATTCTTTGTGAAACAAAAAGATGCCTGTGTTCCATAGCAGGATAGATGTATGGCAAATAGGGGAAAGGCAAGCTGTGTAACATCAGCCCCAGTTTCTATAGCAACAAAAATGTCAGCCATCCTTTTGGCTGATCCTATTAATCTGGAATAGAAGCAATGATACTGACACATTAGAAATGTATTTAAACCAGAAGGTGAAAATATAACCAGCTGTAGATTTAAAATCAAGGTAGAGTGAGGCACCAACCTGACTTAACTGAAACAGATATGATGTGAGGGAATGTGAGGAGTTCCCAAATACCACCTTTGCATTTTATTTTCTTTAAAGGGATTAAGCTTTTCACCAGAAGTTATTCCAAACCTTCTTGGACCCAAGTATAACATATAAGGGAGGAGAAAGATCTGCCTGGCTTCTGTTGGAGCAGAGCTGTCTTTTCAACAGTGCTGGCTCAAGAAAACACTTGAAATTAATTGTTTTGAAGATAGTGAGATTTGTAACTTTGTGAGCATCTTCCCAGAAAGGAGAGACTGGATTTCTGAGAAAAGAAATCTGATCTTTGGACCAGAGCATGCGGTTGTGGTTTCTGCTTTTCTAATCACATCTAGGACTTGTGGGGGGCTTATGAGCATCACCGATGTCTGTTCATGAGAGGGATTGCCCTGGCCTGTGCACTTCCCAAGGCCACTGGGAGGGCCATGTGAAACAATGGATGTGGAAGTTCTGTGAAAGAAGTCTAAAGTGCTACAGAGATGTAAATGTGATGGTTATTATTAAGGGACAGCCAAAAGAAGTAGTCTTTCCTAAAGAGCTCCAGTTGCAGGCAGGGTTCAGAAGGCAAATTATAAATTCTGACTATCTGGCTCAGCAGTTTAATTTTCCTTTTCCCTAGGGAAACTCTAAAGCGATTATTCTGTGTGATTCCCCTTTGGTACCTCTTTTTATTTTACAACTATTTAAATGGCTAACTAGTTTCCCACTTTGCAAAGCAGAATGACAGTCCCCAGTATGTTTTCCATGTCATTATGAAAAAACACCATATTTTTATCTCTAGCTGAGAACTAGAAGCCTGGTGCACAAAATGCGTGCATGGGTGCGATCCCTAGGCCTGGCCTGCAATCGAAGCATGAGAGTCTGGTGTGGAAGGGCAGGTTCAAACTGACCTCTGGGCCCTAGACAGCACCTGGGCCCCTGGGCCCCCACACATCCCCCTCTACCTGAGTCATTGGCTCCCCACCCGGCTCCCTCAGTGCCTGGGAGCTCTGTGGCAGCCCTGCCTTCTGCCACCACCGCTGGTCGCCATCTGCAGGGTGATCAGTGGGGCAGTCAGGCCCCTGTTTGCACCTGCCTTGGCCTGGCACCACCCTCTCACATGCTCCACCATCCCACCATGGTCCCGCTCTCATTGGGGCCTTCTGGGGCCAACAGTGCCTCCACTGCTGCCTGCAGCTGGCACCGTGTCGCTGATGCCCACCATGTTGCGTGCCACCCCCTGGTGGTCAGCACATGTCATAGCGAGTGGTCAAACTCCTGGTTGAACTCCTAGTTGAGGGGACAATTTGCATATTAAGCTTTTATTATATAAGACTAGAGGCCTGGTGCACAAAAATTTGTGTGCTCGGGGGGGCAGGGGGAGGGTCCCTCAGCCTGACCTGTGCCCTCTCACAGTCTGGGACCCCTCGGGGGATGACCACCTGCTGGCTGAGGCCTGCTCCCCAGCGGATTGGGCCTAAGCTGGCAATTAGACATTCCTCTGGCAGCCCGGCAGCCCTCGGAGGATGTCCACTTGCCAGCGGGGAGCAGGCCTAAGCTGCAGTCGGACATCCTTAGTGCTGCTAAGGAGGCAAGAGAGGCTCCCACCACCACTGCTGTACTGGCAGCCATCAGCCTGGCTTGTGGCTGAGCAGAGCTCCCCATGTGAGTGCGCCGTGTCCACCAGAGGGCAGCTCCTGCATTGAGCGTCTGCCCCCTGGTGGTCAGTGTGTGTCATAGTGACCAGTCATTCCCAGTCTTTCTGCTGTTAGGGTCAGTTTGCATGTTACCCTTTTACTATATAGGATAGAGGCCTGGTACACAGGTGGGGGCTGGCTGGTTTGCCCTGAATGGTGTCCCAGATCAGGGTGGGGGTCCCGTTTGGGTGCCTGGCCATCCTGGGCGAGGGGCTGATGGCTATTTTCGGGCTGCCCGCACCCCCTTCAGGGTGGGGGTTCCCACTGGGGTGCCTGGACAGCCTGGATGAGAGGCTGAGGGCTGTTTTCAGGCTGGCCACACCCCCTTTAGGGTGGGCATCCCCACTGGGGTGCCTGGCCAGTCTTGATGAGGGGCTGAGGGCTGTTTTCAGGCAGGCCAAACCTGCAACTGAAGCTCCCAGTCTCTCCTTTTTTTATTTATTTTTTATTCTGGGATTTATTTACCTTCTGTAATTGAAACTTTTTGCAGCTCCAGCTCCGAGGCCGGATGGCTGAAAGCAGGTATCTGGGGTTTGTTTAGCTTCTATAATTACAACATTGTTGCATCCAGAGCTCAGAGCTGGGCCGCGGCAGGCGGGGAACCCTGGCTTCCTCCATCGCCCGGGCAACCAAGCCTCATGTTTGCTTCAGCTGAGTGGCTGCCAGCCACCATCTTGGTTGGCAGTTAATTTTCATATCACCCTGATTAGCCAATGGGAAGTGTAGTGGAGGTATGGTTAATTACCATGCTTGTCTATTATTGGACAGGATTCCAGACTCCTCAGAAAGATGGTCACCTCTCATTATGGAAAATGAATTTTCCAGGAAAGAAAGATGTCCCTTAACTTGTTCTTCCTCTTTCCAAAGGCATGAAGATAAACCAGCTGTTTACTCTACTTGGTTTGTTAAAACTGTTTCCCTTCCCTAACTATTCCCCAAATCTCTCGATATGATTAAGAATAACAGGAGAGAATTAATTTGAAACCAGTAAGAAAAACTTAGAGTACATCATGTTTGATAAGCAAGATAGCTTCTGTAAAAGAATTGAGTCTATTTTTAGAAAGAGTAGCTAAAGGTCTAGATGTTTCTACCTCTGTCTGGATGCACTTTCTTACACTTCAGAAATAATTAACACTCTCAAGGCAAAGGAGATGTGCCTTGAAAGAAAATGTTGTTTTTGCACAAACCATGGCTGGGGATGTGTAGCTGTCACCTTCAAACCATGCGTCATGACTGATGACCTCAAAGGTTCCCCAAGTCTCAGATTTTGTCTACATCCATCAGTCACCAGGTCAAGTGTGTGTCTAACTCTATGCTAGCCTCGTGGGGGTAAAAGGCAGGGAAGAGGAGAAGAAAAGAATCTAGAATAATTGTTTCCTTTTACATTTACCAAATTTGAGGCACTGGGTTGCTATCTCGGTATTTGTTCATTAAATTAAAATGCAATGAACTTCATAGCCTTGTAAAACCAGAAAAGCTGGGTGATTAGTTTTGATGAACAGAGTTTTAAATTTCTGTTCGTCTTTTAGCACTCACCTCTTTGGTGAAGCTTTTCTAATTGCCCCTATATGCACCCCAAGTCCCCTCTGCAAAACAATATAATGCTTGATGAGGAGGACTGATTTCCTAGTCAGATATGGGTTCAAGTTCAAGCTCCATCAAAGACTAGCTGAGTGACTTTGGGTAACTTACATGAACTTCTATGTCATTTTTTGTATAGTCAAGAGCAATAGATCCTAACACTCAGGGTTTCACAAGGACTAAATAAGAAATTTATGTAAAGTGGTTAGCCAGATAGGTAGCATATAGTAAGAATCCAACAAGTATTAGCAATTATGATTATCATGACTGTGAATAATATACTATAGTATTTTGAACCCACCTTTTTAGCCTATGAATCAAAGAAACATGTTATACTACCAAACAACAGGTACAATAAACATCCTCAGGTGTTGAGGAAAGCACAGGTAGGGGAATGGTTAGGAACCTGGGGATGTCAGAAATGTGATGAGAATCAGGGTTGGTATGGGGCTCAGCAGTGGAGGAAGGATTATGTATATCAATTACACACATTCAATTTTTTAAAACAACATTTTTTTTAAATATATTTTATTGATTTTTTACAGAGAGGAAGGGAGAGAGACAGAGAGTTAGAAACATTGATGAGAGAGAAACATCGATCAGCTGCCTCCTGCACATCTCCTACCGGGGATGTTCCCGCACCCCAGGTACATGCCCTTGACCGGAATCGAACCCGGGACCCTTCAGTCCGCAGGCTGACGCTCTATCCACTGAGCCAAACCGGTTTCAGCGAAAACAACATTTTTTTATATTTGACTCTATCCTATAGATATTCCTGTTTCCAAGTGCCTTGCCCATGCTTTAATATGTGCTAGTCATTATTGTAACACTTATTACACTACATTATAGTTTTAGCTCTGTTTCTTTCATGATTAGCCTGTGATTGCTAGAGAATAGACTGTATATTATAATTTTTAAAACTTACTTATCTAAATAATGAAATACTATTCTAGGGATTTAGGAAGTATTTGTTGGATGGATGAATGAACCAAGTAATAAAAAAGCACACACACAAATGAATAAAAGTCCTCATTAAATTTTTTTTCTAAGGAAGTATTTAAGCAGCCCCCTCCCCCATCTCACCCCCTGTGACCATGTTCTAATAACTAAATATTATTGCATCTGTGCTTTGAATTGGCCAGTTTTCAGCTAGGCGGACAGAGGGAGCATTGAGACCTGTTGGAATGTGGGCCTCACCCAACACCTTCATTGAGTTGTTATATCTTTCTTCAAAGCCTGCTGAGGTATTGGTGAATGAGGAAGTGGCTAATACTTTCCTGGCCTTGAAGAAAGCACAGACTGAGATCCTCTGAGAGGGGTTGAACAGAGGACCTTCAAATCATGCTGTTTCTATTAGGGATGAGTTAGCAGGTCCCTTTGCAGCTCTAGCCCTCATTTCTGATCCACACACTCAAATCAATAATTGTGAGTGGGCTGCCAGAAAAGCAGCCAGCAGATCAAGTGTTGCCTGAGGATCCCTTCACCCTTGGCTGCCAGGGTGACCCTCTCCCTTGACTTTGGTGGCCTGACCTGAAAGCCTGAGGCAGCTCCTCTTGAGAAGCCAACAAGGAAAATTCCTTCCAGCTGCAGGGAGATAGGACTGGAGAGGCGAGGACACTCCATGGCAGCTGGTCATAGCTTGGAACAGACATCTAAAGCAATCAGAAGAATGCTTCTAGCATTTTCTATTTTTAGTCTAAAGTCACCTCCTTCCCTTTTCACACATGGTCCAGGACTCATCTCCAACCCTCTGGATCCTCTCCTCCTCCCTGTGAATGACCCATCTCAATGCCCAGCTCCTTCCTCCCTGTGCATTCTGCTCAGATGAAATAGAGGTAGAGACCAAGTTATAATATAGCAATAATGATAGCTAATGTTTACTTAATATGTATTATGTAGCTGGCACAATTTAAGTGGTTTCCCTCTCTTTACTCATTTTATCTTCCCCACAAGGTAAGGAAACAGAGGTACAAGGTAAAAGATGTGATAAAAAGAAAGAAATCAAGGTATATAAGTACAGCATATGATGAATAATGAATTAGCCTATGAGAGGTGGGTTTGAAAAGGCATATTAGAATTTGTGAGTGAATTTAATCTTGAGATATTAGGAAGAAAATGGGGAGCAAACATGCCAATGGTCAAAAGCACGGATGTGTTAAAACATACCTCGGTTTACTGCTCATAATTAGTACAGTATTTGGTACATAACAGGCACTCAATGAACCTAGGTTGAAATGAATCAAGTGATCTATTTGGGTGAACATTGCGAACATTGCAAAACAGAGCAGGAGGCCACAGGTAGGAGGATTAGCCTGGTATCAGTCATTTTCAGGAGGAGTGGGTGAGTTATGAAGCTTTCTACAAAAGCGTGAGCAAATTTTATGACTGCAACTCAGAGATTTCTCATCATAATGAATTCTCCATTAAATGTCCTCCTAATCCACACTGGTTGATGGATGAACCCCTGAAACAGAAAGCTCCCAGAGAGATCTATGGGAGTAGCCACATATCAGAGGAGATGAATGCAGTTAGTCATCAGAAATTACAGGATCAAAAAGAAGATGGGACCATTCGCCTGGACTGTGTTTGAAAGCCAGATAACAAATGAAGATCCCAGCTGTGTGTTGTCAAATGTTCTATTCATATTAGCCACTGCTTCACTCACCAATGTCTTAGCAGGCTATGGAGAAAGAGTGTAACAACTTAATGAAGGTGTTGGTGTGTGTCTGAGAGAGCACCACACTGGGAGTCCTGGAGTTCTTGAATGGGAGAGCAAAATGGGATCATAGTCAAATGAAATCATAAAGCAGAATCCGAATAAATAAAACAGGTGAAAGCAATGAGAAGATTCCTCTGGCAGTTTAAGTCTTTATTATTTGGCAGACAAGCACTTTTCCTGGTTTGTGGATCTCCCGGAGTGCACACATGCATGGAAAACACTGGTTTGAGTTCACTACTCTAATTTTACCATTGAGGGAAACATAGGCATAGGTGGTCAGTGGCAAATTCTGAGCCCAGACAAGGTTTCAGAAATCTTGCTCTGCTTGTTGATCCAACAGTAATGTTCTTTTGTTCAAGACATATTTATTAAGTAGCATATTTATTAAGCAGCTACTATGCCTGGAAGATACATTGAAAGATGAAGTTTCTGTTCTTAAGAATTTGGGGGACAATTACAAAGACAATTCTAATTTAGTGTGAAAAATGCAAAACTAGAGGTATGTACACATTATACTTTATTTCCCCAGATATCACAAACTCAGAGGCCTTCAGGGTCAATCGGGTAACATGAGTGAAACGTGCTGAGAAAAAGCCATGATGGCCACTGAGGGAGCTGGAACATGAATGTTCACTGAGTACATTATTTTTTTTTTAATTTGAAAACTCACATTATAAAGAATATTTACTGAAACCCTACAACTAAAATTATACTTAATGGTAACAATGTTAAAGCTTTCTCTCTGAGATCAGGAAAAAGAGAAGGATGTCTCCTCTCACCACTGTGTTTCAAAATTATACTGGAAGTCCTAATGCAGTAAGACAAGAAAGGAAATACAAAGTATACAGAACTGGAAAGAAGAAGTAAAACATCCTTTTATTATAGAATAGAGGCCCGGTGCATGAAATTCGTGCACGCGGCAGGGAGGGAGCCTCAGCCAAGCCTGAGCCCTTTCACAGTCTGGGAGCCCTCAGGGGATATCTGAGTACATTTTTTTAAAAAAATCACCCTGTACTTAATTTTCCTACTAACTCCTCCTTTTAAACTCACCTCACTCTCACATTCTGTTTCTTCTTTTTATTTAACTATTTTCCTGGCCTCACCCAATTTTAGCATCCTTCTCTTTCCTGCTTTCTTTCCCTCCCTCCCTTTGAACCTCCTGCAGTCCTTCTCCCTCCCTCCCTCCTCCCTTCTCTCGCTTCATTCCCCATGTCTGTCTCCTTCTTACTCCTTTCACCACCCCCATTCGCCTTTCCCTTGTGAGCTTGAATTCTGCCTCCCTCCCTCCTTCCCTATTATTACCCCCCTGCCATGTTCACTGGTTTCTCTTTAAACCTTCCCCTTTCCTCTCTGGGACCTGCTTCCAGCTCACCTGAGTGCACTTTGATATTAAAGCTTCCGTTTGGGGGGTGTTAAACCCCAGCCCAGGGCCTAGCCCTGGCCAGGCCTTTGCCACACCCACCTTCTCTGGCCTTCCTGCTGCCATCCTCCTCCATTCCCTGCCCAGGATGCCCCAACTTTTAGTCAACAAAGTACACTTAACACTGTGGTCGGCAAACCGTGGCTCGTGAGCCACATGCGGCTCTTTGGCCCCTTGAGTGTGGCTCTTCCACAAAATACCACATGTGGGCACGCACGTACAGTGCTATTTAAACTTCGTGGCCCATGCACAGAAGTCAGTATTTTGTGGAAGAGCCAGTATTTTGTGGAAGAGCCACACTCAAGGGGCCAAAGAGCCGCATGTGGCTTGTAAGCTGCGGTTTGCTGATCCACAGTTTGCCGACCACTGACTTAATGTGCTACCAACCTAACCCTGGCCAGTGTCTTTGGGGTCCAGCCCTCCGGGATGAAAGCAGTACCCTCCTTAGTGTCCAACTCCACCCCAGCTAAGCTGTACCTCCCCTCCCAGAGCAGGGTGCCCTGCCCAGCGAGGGTGGCTGAGGCCCGTGTGGCCCGGGTGTTGCCTCGGACCGTCCACCCTTCTGTCCCAACCGCCTGCACTGGGGGCCACCACCCTCTTCCCATGTCGGGGTGGGGCTCCCAGCTCTGCGCCGCCTGCACCCCACCCCTTGCCAGGTGCAGCTGCTCCATCCCCCTCCCCCGCGGTCGCCACCCCCTCCCACATGCAGCCCCACATTTCCTTCCCTTTTCCATTCCTGCATTTTTTTCTCATTCCCTTTCCGTATTTTTGTTTCTCCTCTTGGCCTGTCTGCATGCAGGCATGCCTTCCTCTCCCTCTCCTTTCTTACCCCCTCCTATTGTATCCTATCCTACCTACCCCAGACCTTGCAGCTGCCTGAGCAGGGGTCGAGGATGCAGCCTGCTGAACAGTTGTTACTATTATTAGTATAGATAGAATGATCTATGTAGAAATCTGAACAAATCAACCAAAAAACTCTTGGAACTAATAAGCAATTATAGCAAATTTACAAGACATAACTTGTACAAAAGTCAATCACTTTCCTATGTTTGAGAAATAGACAATGGAATTTGAAATTAAGAACAAAACACTATTTGCATTAGCATCACCATGAGTGAAATTTCTACTTATAATTCTAACAAAATATTTATAAGATCCATATAAGGTAAATATAACACTTTGGTGAAAGATATCAAAGAACTAAAGAAATGGCAACATGTCCTCTGCTGCTGGGCAGGGAGACTTGATATTGTCAAGATGTGAGTTCTTCCCAAGTTGATCTATAGAATCAATGAAATCTCACCAAGTTATTTTGTGAATATTGATAAACTTAGTACAGTTTATATGGAGGGACAAAAATCCAGAAGACTCAACACAATATTGAAGAAGAGCAAAGTTGAAGAACTGACACTACTGGACTTGATGACTTACATAATGCTACAATAATGAAGACAGTGTGGTATTAGTAGAAGAATAGACAAATTGATCAGTGGAACAGAATAGAGAGCCTAGAAGTAGACTTACATACAGTCAACTAATTTTTAGCAAAGGAGCAAAGGCAATACAATGAACAAAATATAATTTTTTCTACCAATTGGTGCTGGAACCACGAGGCATCCATGAAAATGAATCTAGAGGCAGACCTCACACTTCTCTAGAAAATTAACTCAAAATGGATCACAAACCTAATTGTAAAATACAGAATTTCTGGAAAATAACATAGGAGAAATTCTTGCGTTTGGCAATAACCTTTTAGATACAACATCAAAGACATGATCCATGAGAAAAATAATTGATAAGCTGGATTTATTTAAATTGAATAGTGCTGTTCTATGAAGATACTGTTAAGAGAATAACAAGACAGGTCACAGACAGGAAGAAAATATTTGCAATTTGATATGTCTGATAAATCTGACATATCTGATAAAGGGCTGTTATTTAAAATATACAAAGAACTCTTAAAACTCAACAATAAGAAAACAAACAACCCCATTAAAACATGGGTGAATATCACACACCTCATCAAAGGAGATATATATATAGTAAATAATCATATTCATGATGATCCATATGATATGTCACCAGGTAAATGAAAATTACAACAGTAATGAGATCCCACTACACACCTATTAGCATGGCCAAAATCTAGAACACTGACAAACACCACATGCTGAAAAGGATATAGAGCAACAGAAACTCTCATTCATTGCTGGTGGGAATGCAAAACGGTACAGCCACTTTGGAAGACAGTTTGGAAGTTTCTTACAAAACTTGCTCTTACCATATAATCCAGCAATCATGCTTCTTGGTATTTCCCCAAAGCAATTGAAAAATTATATCTACACAAAAACCTGTGAGTGGCTGTTTGAAGCGGATTTATTCATAATTGTTCAAACTTGGAAGTAACCAAGATGTTCTTCAGTGGGTGAATAGTTAAATAAATTGTGGTACATCCAGAAAATGGAGTTGTTCAGTACTAAAAAGAATTGAGCTCTTAAGCCATGAAAATACATATATATGACTAAGTGAATGAAGATAGTCTGAAAGGGTTACATACTGTATGATTTTTGGAAAAGGCAAAACTACGGTGACATAAAAAGGTCAGTGGTCACCAGGGTTTGGGGGACGGAGGGAAGAGTAGGTAGAGCACTGAAGATTTTTCGGGCATTGAAACTACTCCGTATAATATTGTAATGATGGATCTATGTCATTATACATTTGTCCAAACCCATAGAAGGTACTATACTGCCGGGGTCCAACCCCAGCAGGTCCAGGGGTTCCCAAAGGTGTAGACGGAGTCGGCGAAGAAGGAATGACACGGAGACAGCGTTCAGTTGATCAGCAGCCTAGCCAGGATCTCCAGCCAAGTTCTGGTCTCGATCTCCAGAGAGGTTCTGCTGTTTATTGTCTTGTTACATCCGTATTTATCCCAGTTGATTTTAATCCTGTCAATTTCTATTACAAAGGTTAGGGCGTTTCTTATCTCCATTCCAGGGAGTAAAGATTATGTAGCTTAAGCATGATTGTTTGTAGTGATTAACTACCCTCCTGGCACTTAGTTAAGGAGTTTCATCCCCTCCCTGACTTCAGGGAAAAATTCCTACCTGGGGAAACAACCTT
This sequence comes from Myotis daubentonii, assembly GCF_963259705.1. NCBI lineage: Eukaryota > Metazoa > Chordata > Mammalia > Chiroptera > Vespertilionidae > Myotis > Myotis daubentonii. Next base: position 179,433,886 of record NC_081842.1, read on the forward strand.
TCTCGGAGAGGTGACCTTGGTTAAAACACACAGCGCTAAGGGGAGCAAACATATTAAGAACAGTATGCTATATACGCCAGGTCCCTTGAAACATATGCTGTGCAGATGTTTCTTTCCTGCAGCGACTGTGTCAAGCAGCAAGGATGGACCGGCTTCCGGCACTATACCAAGAGTGAACTGTAATATAAACTATGGATTTGGGGTGATAACTTTGGGCCAATATAGATTTATAATTTGTAACAAATACACCATTCTGGTGGGGGATGCTAATACTGGGAGAGTCTATTCAAGCATGGGTGCAGGAAGTATATGGAAAATCTCTGTATTTTCTCCATTTTGCTGTGAATATAAAACTCTCTAAAAAATCAAGTTTATTTATTTATTTTCTATTGAAATCATTGTTCAGGCAAAACCAAATACATTTATAATCACTGGGCCACTATTTTGCTTCCCCCCTTACATTTTATAAAGCTCTTTTATGTAATATAGCCTTAATTTACAGAAACAAATGCTTTTAACATAGCAGCTTATACATATTTTCATACATAAAATAAGACAAACAAATAATAAAACTATACTTTATTTGTGAGCAAATCTCCATTTCATTCTATTGTACTCTATTCTAATTCTATTTTGTTTCAAAATAGTTGTTGTAATTCACTAATCTAATTTCCAGACCTACTAATGGCTCTTAAACCACAATTTAGAAACCATTGCAGTAGCATCAGAGTCTCCAGCAAATTGGCAGGCAGATAGTGATTGTTCTTCCCAGTTTACACATGAGAAAATGACACTTGAGGAAACTGAGTGCTCCTCCGCCTGCCCTCACACAATGAGTGGCAGGCCCAGACCAGAACCAGAACCTCCCGGTCATGGGCCAGGTGGTTCTTTAAGAACATCATTTTGTCTTCTCTGACTAGAAGGCACTAACAAGCTTGGGTTTCAACTCAGTCTCAAATCTTGATTTTTGTATTGCCCCTGAAAATACGGATTTTTTTTCTTAATTTTCCAGTATGGAATACTAGTTCCCATTTATCTGCTGGAGTTGCCTCCTCTTGAGCAATCAGCATGGAGTAGCCTTTCAGGATGCCCATAGGTTTAAATATGGACTTGATATCTCACACATGCTGTTGGTTGTGTCCTCTGTGCAGTTTCCAAATACCCCAATGAGCCATTTTCCTGCTGTTTTCAGGCCATTTCCTGACCTGGCGAATGAGTCTATATTTTTCTAGAAATTTCCGGCAGTTGCTGTCATGGTGCTGGGCTAAGGGAGTCTTCTCAGCCTCATATGTAAATCCTGCTGCAGCTGTTTGCCTGCAAATTTAATAAGGCCAGGGCCATAATTGTAAATATTTTAAAACTTGATGTGTCGCCACATGGCTTCATTATAGACTATATCTGTGTTTAGACTCATCTTTTCCAGTTCGGCGCTGGAAACGTCCTCTAGGAAGTCACACAGGATTCGGGATCAGAGCTGCATCTAAATGCCAAAGGTAAAACACTCATTTGTGTTCTCAGCTCCAATTTTCCTAACAGTTCTTCTTGCATAGCCTGGCCCAGCCTGAGATAGGAGCCTGATGAGAAAATAATAGATATAAATTGTGCTCAGGACATTGGCTGTTTATCTTAAGAAGAGAAAAATTTTTTGGAGCTTCCTGGTAATTGGACATCCAAAAAGTTCACTAAGAAAAGAAGAGGCTGGGACAATGCTGAGGGAAGAGAGACCAGAGTAGTTATTTCCATTCATTATAGAGTGGGAAGAGGCTGCCGATCAATCCTTTCATTTGCCCCAAGTTGTGGGTTTCTTTGTTTATTGAGTATGATATCTGCTACCTAAGCAGTATATGAATTATCTAAGAATTCTTAAGGCTTTAGTGCATTAAATATCTCATATTTGACTCTACAAAGAAGGTGGAGAGCTGCCGTGGTAGCAGGGGAAAAGGGATGGGAACATGGGGGGAAACTGGGGATCTCCCTTCATTCAATCATCCATTGGTTGGCTCAATAAACATTTCCTGAGTGCTTTGCATCTAGCCAGTGGGCACAAAGCATTCTCCCTTGAGCCCAAGCATCAGCTCTACCAGGGTCCCCTTATGAACTAAGCCTGAGATAGCTGCTCCCTCCCACCCCATGTTCCCAAGAGTTAGTGTAATGAAAGCACTTACGGCATCGTAGGATGACTGCTGGATTTACAAGTCTGCCTGTCACTTTGCTGTGAGCTCCTCGAAGACAGAGATCATTTGCCTTTGTGTCCCCCACACTGTGAGTGGTGCTTACTACATTGAAGGGTCTTGATGTTTGAAACATCTGAGAGCATGATGATGAGTGAGTCCTTGCTCTGGAGGAGTAAGACACAGATCCTAATTAGCAGCTAGTCTTTCCATCCAAAAAATACCTGGGGGCTCTATTTTGACCCGTAAAAATTTGTCATCATGTTTCTATTCCTTTCGTTATTAAGAGTAAAGGGAGGCTTCCCTGCCATTCATATGAACGTCATATTTTTTGTGCTATTTCAATTCAATCTCAAGTGCTTTCCTATTAAACCTGTACATTATCAATGCATATAAACATGTCCATGTGTAGAGTATATAATCTGTATAACATACATATTTATATGTACATAATGGGTGTATATATATGTATACATATATATGCATATACAAAAAAAAATCTCATATATATGTACAATTCATATACATATACATAGTGGCAAAGGTAGGTCTATAGTTGTTCCTATGGAAAATAATATAATAATTAATAAATAATAAAAGAATAAACTGCTTTGTGTATTAACAACTATAAAACTACTTTTGCTCCACCCTGCATATGAACATATATAAGATAGGATATGATCCTTTAAAGCAGCTGTTCTCAACCTGTGGGTCGCCAACCTGTGGGTTGCGACCCCTTTGGGGGTCGAACGACCCTTTCACAGGGATTGCCTAAGACCATCAGAAAACACATATATAATTACATATTTTTTTGTGATTAATCACTATGCTTTAATTATGTTCAATTTGTAACAATGAAAATACATCCTGCATATCAGATATTTACATTACGATTTATAACAGTAGCAAAATTACAGTTATGAAGTAGCAACGGAAATAATTTTATGGTTGGGTGTCACCACAACATGAGGAACTGTATTAAAGGGTCATGGCATTAGGAAGGTTGAGAACCACTGCTTTAAAAGAATATATTGAGAACTTTCTTATATGTATGTGGTAGAATAGATAGCACAGCAGAGCAGGAGTTGGAACAGGCCACCTAGACTAACTCAGTATGTGCCCACAAGCAGAAGTTCATGCTTCTCTGAGCCTCTGTTTTTTCATCTGTGGAGCAGAGGTGATGAGAGCTGCCATGCATCCTTCTAAGGAGCTGTTGTGGGTCTCAGGTGAGATAGTGGATAGAAAACCCTTTGCTGGTTGAATCAATGAAAAAGATTAACAGATGCCAAATAAGTCATGTTTGTGACAAGACTGGGTTTGACAATGCTATTGTCAAACTTTTGGGAACGTGAATGATGGTGGAAAAAAGCACTTTCGAAGGTTCCTGGCACCAGGCAGTGGTTCTGAGAGCAAGCTGGCACTACCTTTTTGCTTTTTCCTTCAAGTGCTGAACATATTCCCATTTGCTTGGTAGCTGCAAAGCCCACTGGTAAAACCCCGTGTTGCTGTTCCCTTTCTTTCCCTGCCCTCTACCTCTGGCCTCCCCTCCTCTCCCACTGTAGCATCCATGCACATGTCTTCACTCTGGAGAAGTATGTGCCTCTGCTCTTTTGTGGTCATTCCTGAGCTCCTTCTGTATCTCTGAGAGCCTCCACTCTTGCATGCTGCACTCCTGGAGCCTTCCAAGGAAGCCCAGGGTGTGTGGATTTCCAGGGACTACAGCAGCTGTTGCCAGGAAAAGGACTCTTCCCTTTGGAATACATGAGTCTTTGGTTTACGCAGGGACTTTGTCATTCTAAACTGGCATCCTCACCATGAGCATGCCTCACATAAGAATCAGAGCAGGATATCTTTACCATTCAGAAGGAGGCATTCCACTTTCTAACTCTAACCAGGAGAGATGTAGACCTCAGAGGCGAGGTGGGGACCAATGTTATTCTTATTATGGAAACACAATACTCTTTAATAATGTTTGGCTTGATGCTCTTCAGTAACTCCCTTGAGTGGGGAGTAAGGCTGAGCTCCCTACCAGGGCTACACAACCCTGCATGACCTATCCCTCCTCTGTGTCCAGTCTTGTGAATGATCACACCCACATGGCTTGGGTTACCTAGAGCACCCCTGTTTCTATCCATCCACTAATTTAATTCATTTTTTCAGCACATATCCACTGAGTACCTATTATGGACTGGGTCTTGTACAAGGATAAGGGACAGAATGGGAAACAGAAGGTGCCCATGACAATAAGGACTTTGTGGTAGGCTGAATAAGGTTGTGGGAATATATCTAGGTACTAATCCCTAGAACTTGTGAACATCATCTTATATGGCAAAAGGACTGCAGATGTGATTAAGGATCTTGAACTAGGAAGAGTATCCTGGATTATCAGTGGGCCCTAAAGGTAATCACAAGTATCTTTATAAGTAGGAGACTAAGGGAGATCTATAATAATAAAAGGGTAATATGCTAATTAGTCATTCCAGACATCCTTCCGGATGAAGCCGGGGCCAGAGTGAAACCTGGGTTCTGGGTGCCTGGCCACAGTGGCCGGAGTGAAGCAGCCTGGGTCCTGGGTGCTGGAGGGAAGCTGGTACCAACAGCGAGGGGAAGGAAGGCCTACTCTTGCATGAATTTTCATGTATTGGGCCTCTAATTTGATGATAAAAGAGGATAAGGCAATTGATCATGGAAGCAGATATTGGAATGATGCAGCCACAGGTCAAGGAGTGCCAGCAGATACTAGAAGATGGAAGAGGCTAGAAATGGATTCTCCCCCTAGAACTTCCAGAAGGAACTAAGTCCTTTTATTTTAGTCCCATAAGGTTCAGCTCAGTCATCTGACCTGCAGAGTGGTTAAGAGAATAAATTTAGGTTGCTTTAAATCAGTAAACTTGTGGTAGTTTGTTATAGTTTTTTTTGTCATATAGTTTCCTAGCAAGGAAATCTAATTCACACTTTAAAGTCAAGTCATAAGTTGTAAATTACTGTTCAGTGCTACTTTTAGGGAAGTATGTGCTGGTTTTGAGGACACAAAGCTGAGGAACTTTTCCTGGAATTGGGGTATCAAGAAAAACTTTTTGGAGGAAGTGACATCTCAGCTGCAATCTGATAGCTGAACATGTGTTGTGAATCAGAGGAGAGAGGCAAGGACAGGTCATGTGATTTTAAGCAGAACAAATGACATGTACGAAATGTACTTTATGCCTTTCACATGCTGGTTCCTTTAACTTTCCTCCCCACCCTCCCAACCTACCCACCAACAAATAGACGCACACATTCACACACACACACACACACACACACACACACACACACACACATTTTGCATATATACACTTCCTAATTTTTCCACTCGGCAAATTTCTATTAATTATTTAAGATTGCTCCCACCCCCCCTCTGCAGGAAAGCCCTCTTCCATGCCATTCTCTCTTGCCTCCTCAGCAGAGTTCAGCTATAGGCCCTCTTAAGGAAACCCATTCTTGGATTTTGAAATCATAGAAAGAATGTGTTAGGAAAATGCTTGAGCAGAATTCAGCAGGCCTTTCCTACTACCTTTTTCCCCACCTGCTCATTGGAGATGGAAAACACCCAATGGGTAAGGGGAGCCTTTAGCAGAACCCTTTGGCAGTGGCTACTGAGTGGGAAACCCATCAAGAAAGGTTTCTGCGCCTCCCAGCTAATCCCCACCCATAGGCTGATGAGTTCAAGTCCCTGATATAGGTGTCCTCCTACAAGAAATCCCCAAAGCCCCAAGAGACCCTTGGGGATGAACTGGTTCTTTCAGGTCAGGTGTCATTTTTATCTTGGGTGCTGCTAGAGTGCTCTGAGATCCTGTAAGGAGGAGAGGCACAGTGGGAAGTACAGATGTTCCCTTGTATGTCACACCTAAGTAAGCGATTAGGCTAATTATCTCCCCTTCCTTCCTTCCTTCCACCTGGAATGGAAGCAAAAAACTGTGTGATCAAGGAAGGCTTTCTTCTTTTTTTTCTCTTTTAAAATTTTCAACTGGTTGCTAGGGTGTCATGGCGGGAGGGCCCATCTGCAACTCTGAGTGTTTTATATCAGGAGGCGACTGTCAGTCCTTAATTAATAATTCATGTTTTCATTAGGAACAATAATGAAAAAGAGTTGACATGACAGGTCCCTAGTCTAACCAGAAACCCTAAAATATTAATTTATTCTTTGATTAGCAAACCTTTTAAGGTAGAGGGAGCACTCATTTGGAAGTCAGAAAGATCTCAATTCCATCCTATCAGCTACTTACTAGGTTGTAATGTAATATTTACTTGAACTCTTTTAGCATTGGTTTTCTCACCTGTAAGATGGGGGTGATACCTGCTCCTTGGAAATGCCTAGCGATTACTGATAATAAAGATACTGCAGTGCCTGACACAGTCCTTGGCTCAAGACAGCTGTTTAATAAACAGCACCAGCTGTGATAAGAAAGCTGGAATGGACCAAGCGCTCTTGGGGTCAGCTTTCACTCACCTCACAGTTAATCCTCCTGTTGGTTTTGAATGTTGAGTTTTCTGCTCTTGGCTACAGAACCTTTTGAGTATTTGCATATAGAATTACCAGTCTGCAAATGGACAGATATCTCTGTATGTAGAAAGTATTAATTATAGTTTTGAAATCTGAGGGCATTAAATTCCATTTACTAAACACCTCTCGATTCGTAGGTTCCTATTTTCAGGGTTATTGTTTGTGTGTGTGTGTGTGTGTGTGTGTGTGTGTGTGTGTGTGTGACTTTATTGTTTTGTTTTTCTTAAGAAGTCCGTGTAGTGGTTTTACTTCTTGGGGACACGCACCCTATGTTTCTTTACATGTGTTGGAAATAGACAAGTCCCGCCTCTCCTGAAGCTCACTCCCATATTGGAGCAGCGGCCTGCTTCAGGAGCAACTGAGTTCAGCAAAGAATACACAACATAAAACCTGCTCATGGTGCATGACTCACAGAAGCGATTCTGTGACTTCTTTGTCCCTAAATAATTGGAGTAGAGTCAAATGAGATGATGCAGGTGAAAGCATTTTGAAAACTAAGGTTTTCATTGTAATGGTTCTTCTATTCCAATTACTACTAATATGAAAAACCTAGTGTAACATAGACCAATTATCAAGAGAAGAGTATTTCTGATGTTGTGAACATTTGGTACCCTTTTGCTGTTTAGTTTTCTACTGTTTTGCTGTTCTCAATTTATTTCATACATTTTAATTTTTCCCTTTTACCCCAAATAAATTGTCAGCATCTATGAGCATTTTATTATTCAATACAGTTCACTATTTCAAAATCTTTTATTGATATTACCATGTGCCAGGCATAGAACTAAGTACTGCAGCCAAAGAGGTGACTAAGGTGCTTTTTCTACCCCCAGTGAGCTTTCTCTCTGGTGTGAGAGACAATCAAGAGATGCCTAAATACAGGGAGCTGAGCTTGCTGGTGTGGGTTAGCTCAGGGGACTCTCATAGCAGAAAGGGTGGGTCAGGATTGGGAGGATGAGATCACAGTTAACCAGGAAAAACTAAGAGAGGAGTAGGAAATGAAGAAACTAGCATATGAAAAGAATCAGGTGTGTGTGTGTGTGTGTGTGTGTGTGTGTGATGGGGGGAGGAAAGGAGTGAGAGAGAGAATCCATTTGTAGAACTGTAAAAATTCAGTGTGGCAGACAAAATTAGTGGAGGTGGTGAGAGTACTACTTTGGGTGAAGCTAAAAATGTTTCAATTATTTATTTCTGCATAAGAACACACCCTAAAACGCGCGCGCGCGCGCACACACACACACACACACACACACACACACACACGCGCGCGCGCACGCACAAAAGAAAACAACAATATTTAGTTGCTCATGATTCTTCAATTGGGTGGGTCAAGTCCCTGGGGGGAAATTTGAAAATTTGTCTCTATTCCCCTTGGTATTGGCCTAAGCTCCATGTCCCATGGTGCCACTCCTGCCATGTTCTATTGGTCAAACAATTTGCAGGGCCCTTCCAGATTCAGGGTAGAGGGACATAACCCCATCAGGCGCAGAATGGGTGTTCAGGGACAGGAGGACTTATTAGCAGCACTGACTGCAGACAGTGTACTACAGAATCGTGGGTATGCCATGCCATGGAGAGCCTGGCTTTATCCCAAAGCCTGCAGTGTGACCACCAAAGGAGTTCTTGCCTGAGGGAAAGAAGTAGGCATGTATTTTTAGAAAGCTGAATCCTGGAAGAAGCTGGAGCATGGGTTGCAGAAGATAGGGCCAGCAATGAGGAGGGCAGTTAAGAGCTAGTATGATGGTATGGAGAGTAGTAATGATTGCCTAGACTAGGATAGTGGCAGTTGGAATAGTAGAGTAGCAATAGTCAGTCATTCATTTATTCGCTCAACATTTATTGAGTGACTATTTTATGCAGGTGTGCTGAGAATTCAGCAATGAGCAACTACCCACCACCCCAAAAAATATTTTTTCCCCTCCTGGACCTGTCATTATACTTGTTAAAATAGAAAGTGAACAAGTCAGGTATGCAAAACATGTTTAAAAGAATAAATATAAAAGAATGAAGGGAGAAGGGACATATTAGGGAGTGTGTGTTAATTTTTGGTGAAGTGCCCAGAGAAGGGTTTACTAAAAAAGGAGCTAAGGGAGGTAAGAACCACGCCATGTGGTTCTTGGGGAAAGAATATTCCAGGAGAGTGGAAGAGCAAGGACAGAGGCCCTTGGATGAGTGCCCTTGAGCTGCCATAATAAAGGGCCACAAATTGGATGGCTTAAACAATTGAAATGTGTTGACTTTTGGTTCTGGAGGAGAGAAGTCTGAGATGGGCTGTTTGCAGGGTTGATTCCTTCTGAGAACCATGTGGGAGGATCTGCTCTGGCCTCTCTCCTATCTCCCACTAGTTTGCTGGTAATGTTTGGCAGTCCATGGCTTGTAGACAAATCACCTCAATATTTACCTTCATTTTCGCATGGCATTCTCCTGGTGTGCATTGCTCTCTTTTTATAAGGACACCAGTCTTGTTGGATTAGAACCCACCCTAATGACCTTACTTTAATGTGATTATCTTTGGAAAGACCCTATCTCCAAATAAGGTCACATTATGAGGTCCTGGGGGTTAGGACTCAACCGTCTTTTTGCGGGGAGGGCAACACAATTCAACTCATGCCAGGCCCCAAAGCATGAGGACTATGTGACTGAGGTAGAGTGAATAGTGAGCAAAGGAAAGAATAACTAGTTGGAGATGATTCAAGAGAGATAATGGGGTCCAGCTCAGGTAGGGCTGTCAGGGTATAGGAAGAATGTGAAATGGAAACCAATTGGAATATTAAGGCAAATAAACCACATATTTTCTCTTATACTTTTCTAGGCTCTCAGTAGCTAATAGGAACAGACGAAAAGGGACAAAGGAAAATGAAGGAACAGAGTTGGAAAGTAACTCAGTGATTTGAGGGAGAGATAATGGCAGTAGGATCAGATTAATAACAGCAGAACTAGTGAGAACTAGTCATATTTGGGATATATTAATGTTAGCTGATGAATCAGATGAAGGACAAGGCATGGAGGTTGACCACAAAGTTTTGAGCCTGAGCAATGGATAGACAGAGTTGTCATAAACTTCAGGTCCAGGGGAATATATCAGGAGGTCATCTGTAGACATGTAAAGTTTGAGATGCCTCTTGCATATCCCAATGTAGATGTCAAGTTAACAGTTGGATCTGCAAATCCAGAAACAATTTAGACTGGAGCGAGAGATTTGGAAGTCATCAGTACATGAATGATATTTAAAGATAAGCAACACAGAGTGCCTTTAGCAGTAAGTTATCTTCTCTGAGTTTTTTAATGCAAAATAAGAATCATAACTCTTCCCTCCCACCATTCCTGTGAGGGTCAACTGAGATCGAAATATGAGAGATTAATATAAAGGATTTTCAATAAATGCCCATGATAGGAGTTGAATTTCTAAACAGCAAAAGCTTGGGGACTCTACTCTGAATTGGTGTCTCTTGCTGCTCCCTCCTAATGGCTGGGTTCCGTTCCCAAGCACCTGAAGTATTTACATATTTCCTAAGGAAAGCACATGCCTCCTACAGATGGATTTAACACCCTCACAATCCTTGTCCATCTGGGGTTCAGAAGTGATTCAGAGTGAGTCCTTGGTGGTGTGTGGAGGGTTAACCCACACCAATGGGGATGTGCAGACCAGGAGCTATTCTAAATCTCAATACCACATGCTGCCTTAGGGATCATCATGCGCTAAAGCCCAAGATAAAAAGGCCTGACAAAGATTATTGACGGTTTACCTTTTAATGAGCAGCAGGGATTGATTCTGTTCCCCTCTGGGATGGCTTTCTCTGTCCTTCTTTCACCCGAGAGGCCATAGAGAACAACAGCAACAACAAAAATACAAATCTCCAATTAGAATAATTGCAAGGATCCAGTTTCTAGTAAATAAAGTTTACATGGGTGAGAAATGGCTCACAGTTTTAAAAATATATATTTAAAATTATTATGATTTCCATGATCATTATCAAGCACTCCTAGTATAATGGACATTTTCATAGAATGATGGTTGCCTCTAATTGGATATTCCTTGCAGTTTCCCTCTGGGTAGGTCATTGTGTTAACTCTTAATCAGCCAAGGCAATCAAATGAGCACAATTCTAACCTATGCACAAAGGCTGCTGAATTGTTAATATAGTGATCATGGCAGAGCCAGACATCAGGGTGCTGTTTCGGAAGAGGAAGCTGGCAACCAGTTGTGTGAGCCCTTACATATCTGTTTTGAGAAAGGAAAATCAGACATCTGCAAATGACAATGGGAATAGTTCTGAGGATACTGACCTGCAGGCACATCTTAGTGTGCTTCTCTCTGGATCTGATTCCTTCCTTTGTGTAGGGCCAGTGCTGCAGCAGAGCCTCTGAGTACTTGGCTGAGGTTAGAATGAGGCCTTCAGGTCACTTTTGGGGTGGGTATGATGGTTACTGGAAATCGTCTACAGTAGGAAGAACCAAAGAGGAAAAGAAGGAATTTTAAAATAATATTTTCAACCATTTGAATATGTTATGACTCTAAGAAAACCAACAATTAAGTTCTATACTGGCTTTACTACCCACCCAACCTTGAATCTCACACCATCCTTGATCTTCATTCCTGTATCCGCATTCCTGATTCATTGTAGAAGTGGGATTTGGATAATTGTAATACATGTTTCTTTTTTTAAAAAATATATTTTTTGTTGATTTCAGAGAGAAAGGGAGAGGGAGACAGATAGAAACATCAATGATGAGAGAGAATCATTGATCGGCTGCCTCTTGCGTGCACCCTACTGGGGATCAAGCCTGCAACCCAGGCATGTGCCCTGACTGGTAATCAAACTGTGACCTTCTTGGTCATAGGTCAAATGCTGAGCCACTGAGCAACACTGTCTGGGCTGTAATACATTTTTTATTAATAATTATTTCCTACTAGAGGCCCACTGCATAAAATTCATACATGGGTAGGGTCCCTAGCAGCTAGCTGCTGCAGGCTGGGGCCTCCCTTCCCCAGCTTCTGGCTGCCAGCTGGGGCCTTCCTTTGTTCTGTGCCACCCACTGGTGGTCAGCGCACATCATAGCGAGCAATCAAACTCCCGGTCAGTTGAACTCCCAAGGGGACACTTTGCATATTAGGCTTTTATATATATAGGTAAATAACTTCAAATGGACTACAATAGTGTTTTCAGACTTTTTATTTGGACTTACATAAGAAATAAATTTTACATTTTTGACTAAATACATATACACATGACCAAGTCAAAGTTTCAAGGTTGTTCTGAACAATAATTATCTTATTTTTCATGCAGTGCACTCTGACAGAATCTGCCTTATACCTTTTTTTAAAAGTTTCCCATTACAGCTTGCTTTCATAGCCTACTAATAAATTGTAATGCCTAATTTGACAAACACTGAATTAGAGGAAAAAGCAAGGAGGTTTCTTATCTGTAGTTCTCAAAAATCAATGAAGATGTGGATAGAGCAGCCTGTCCCAAGAGAAAATAGAGCCAACTAAGGGAGAGACTCATAAAGCCTTTACTTCTGTAACCTTTTCCAGGATCTAGTTCTACTCTGGGGACCAAGTTCAATGCACTAAAACTGACAATGAAGAGGTCACAGTATTGCACTGTGGGCTCTTAATTTTACTCAGACTCTATCTCTGTGATCTTGATCTTCGTTAGTCATGTGACAACACTTTAAATCCTAAATCTCATAGCAGAGAGTGCTGGATGTCTCCTTGTTTGCCCCTCCAGATCTGCAGTCTCCCCTTCCCCCATGCTCTGCACCAGGGAGACTGCATCAACTGGCATTGCTGGTCCCCTGACTTCTGTTTGCATTCCTGCACTGCCAGGCACACACAGGGGGAAGAGGGAAGGAGATCAAGGTCAGAACCTTTCATTCCCTAGCTCCCTTCTTCCAGACTACTGGCTGACAGTTTCTAGGTCCTCTGCCTAATGCCACAGCCCACACAGAGTGGCTTCCCTCTATAGTTACAGCCACTGCTGCAGTTCATGCTAGGCTATGGCAAGTGCCACTTTGTTCTTGAGGTTTATGGGTACAGTCTTCTGCAATTTACAAGGTATAGGGTAGCACCCTTGTAAATTGTACCTGTTCTAAACTCTCCTCAATCACCCTCCTGTGCCATCAATTTTAGTGTTGGATCTTGTGGACAGCTTAGGCATCCCTTCAAGGAAGGATATGGAGTGAGGTCAGCAGGCAGCCTACAGCTGTCAGCATCTTTAGGGCCTGCCTCACCTGCAGAGACCACCTTGTCCAGGTCATGCTCTAATCAGCAGCTCCCCTTTGGTGAGTGAGAGAAGCAGGAAAGCAGGAGGCATAGAAAGGTCAGCCCATTTAGGTCTGATCCAGGACAACCTTGACAGATAATATTCACGTTACAGCTCTCTGCCAGGGTGGACAGTCTCTGTTGGGCCCGCCTCACAGTTCAACTTCCCCCTCTATCCAATCCTGTTCTTCCTGCTTCTTTTTTAGCTGTTGGTCTCTATTTAAAATTTTGTGTCCTATGTCTCTGTATCTTTCTCCAAAAAACTCCTCTGAGACAGGAAACTGACGCTCAGGGTTATATAGAAGAGCCTGTTGTAGCAGTAGAGATATCTCCCTCTTGGTCTTTCTACCTAAGGGACAGTATAGGTTAGGTAACTGCCCCCCCACCTGCCTAATCTCCCATTGTGAGTCTCAAGGTAGATAACACTGTGCTCTGAGTTGGAGACTCCTTAGCAATGTTGTGGCTCCCAGTGAGCATTCATATGTTAGGATTTGAACCCTTTTTGTACTACAGCTTGATTTCTGTTAGAAAATGATTTCCCCAGCTTGTTCAAGAGGGAATTCAAGGAAATGACTCACAGTGTTATTTGAACCAGATAGTTCAACGTGTGGCAAGTGAGAAATGCTCTTGGAATATTCCGCAGACCCCATTGTGGGAGGGAGAGGACCTCACCTGGGCACGTCAGACACACAGGCTCAGCTCTGAGGGATGCAGTTGCTTTGTCCTGCTTCACAGATGGACTTAGTACAGTGAAAGAGGAGGATGAAGCTGTGAATGACTTTATCCAGTTTACTTCTCTAAAAGTCCATTCCAAATATAAGTATTTTCCATTTTTTTCAAGACATTAGACTGTATTTCATGGTATTCCTTTGTGAAAGGGAAAGGATGAGAAAAAAGGGAGACTCTTATACTCTAGGCCCTCTTTTGACCCCCCTCCCAATTCAACTAAACATCTCTACCTTTACCAGTATTTTTTATGACTAACCCAGTCCATCATCTTAAAGATGGGAAATCAAAGGTCCAGATAAGACAAGTAACAATTCATATCAGAGTCAGAAATAAATGCAGGTCTTTTTGTTCTCTCCATTACCTACAGTTCAGTGTGATATTTTCTTATAGATTTACCCATCAAAAATGTCAGCGTATTCAGACACAAATGAGTAGAAGGTACAGAGGAATGCCACATTTCCTGTTGAGGGATTGGGAGTGAGGGGTTGTGTTTTGTTATGTGTGGGATCTCCTGATCCTATTGAAAACCATATGCTAGAATCACAACTGTATCTGTAGGGATGTGATTTATTTTCCTTTGGATTTCTAGCATCAATTTTGGACCTGACATGAAATAGGGTCTTAGTAAATGGTTGTCTATGAAAGAATAAATGAATCTGTGAAAATCCCTAAAACCAGAGCTAGAGCATCGTCCTTCTTTAAGGGCAGTTCCGGTCTCAGCTGAGGCCTGATATTTCAGGTGGGCAGAAGGAACAGAGCCAAATTATGCTGCTATCAGGTCCCTGGAACTGATGTAAAGGAGTTGGGGTGGGGATGAAAATTAGACATAAGTTGCCATTAAGGCAAGTAATCATGCGATGTGATATATTTCTTCCTGAGACTGTAGCTTAAACCCCAATTACCTTCTTGTGACAAATGAACTCGCTGAGTAATTCGTTTTGACTGTTGGAGCTCAAACCTTCTGTGTTACCATCGCATGGGGAAGGTGTATGACAAATTTCCAGATTTAATTTTAGTGCTTGGGAACCCAAGTGGCACAATTACCAGATCAAGAGCGATGACAGAACATTAACACGAGGAGTTCATGCGAAGCTCAAACTTGGAGCCTTGAAAGCAATGTGTTTGACTGGTCCCAGGCACCTAGACTTTAGGATTTTTTCTTCTCTGACTTTATCCTGGTCCCTGCCATTCAAAAGCCCTCAGAGTCATGCTGATTTTATCTCCAACATACCTCTTGAATGTCTCCCTTTCTTCCATTCCCCACCATCTTTCACGTGATTGTCAAAGGCAGTAAACCTAATGATTAAGCATCAGGAAGGGTTCAGATCATGCCTGTGCCTTGTCCTTCCTACGTAACCCTGGCCAAGTTACTTAGTTGCTAGTATAAGTTTGTCCTGAGTATTAAACAGGATTATACAAATGGAAAGCATGGCAGATAGTAAGTGTACAGTGGATGATAGTTTTTATATTAGCATCGGCATCCCGATCTGGCTCCTATCTACTGTTCAATCCTTCTCCTATCTGGGGAACAGCAAACATTTTCTGCGAAAGGCCAGATAGTACAGAGGTCCTCAAATAATGTTGTTTCTTTCAATATTGTTTCCTTATAATAGTGATGAAAGGTTGTAGGAACTTAACTATTATGGTAAAATTGGTTTCATTATACACTAGAGGCCTGGTGCACAAAAATTTGTGCACTTGGGGGAAAGGGGGCTCCCTCAGCCTGGCCTGTGCCCTGTCGCAGTCTGGGAACCCTCGGGAGATAACGCCCTGCTGGCTTAGGCCTGCTCTCCGGTGGCGGAGGGAAGGCCCAATTCCTAGGTGCAGCCCCTGGTCAAGCTCAGAGCAGGGCTGATTGGGGTGTTGGGGCGCCGCCCGCTGTCATGCACAGAGCAGGGCGGATCCGGAGGTTGTGATGCCACCCCCAGTCACACTCAGGATAGGGCCGATTGGGGGGTTGGGGCACCGCCCTGTGTCACACTCAAGACAGGGTCGATGGGGAGATTGCGGCACCACCCCTTGTCACGCAAAGAGCAGGGCCAATCCAGGGGTTGGGGCGCTGCCCCCTGTCACACACAAAGCAGGGCCCATCAGGGGGGTTGGGGCTCCTTACCCTGTCACGCATGGAGCAGGGTTGATCAGGGGGTTGGAGAGCTCCCCCCTGTCATGCACAGAGCAGGGTCCATCAGGGGGTTGGGGAGCTCCCTCCTGTCACGCACAGAGCAGGGCCCATCAGGGGGTTGAGGAGCTCCCCCCTGTCACTCAGAGAGTAGGGCCGATAGGGGAGTTGGGGTGCCGCCCCCTGTCACACACAGAGCTGCAGGGCGATCAGGGGGTTTGGGTGCTGCCTCCTGTCACGCTGATCCCGGTGCCGGGAGGCCTCTCGGCTCCTCTGATCCCGGTGCTGGGAGGCATATTACCCTTTTACTATATAGGGTAGAGGCCTGGTGCATGGGTGGGGCTGGCTGGTTTGCCCTGAAGGGTGTCCTGGATCAGGGTTGGGGTCCCCACTGGGGTGCCTGGCCAGCCTGGGTGAGGGGATGATGGCTGTTTGAAGCTGGTCACACACCATTCAGGGTGGGGGTCCCCACTGGAGTGCTGGCCAGCCTGGGTGAGGGGATGATGGCTGTTTACAGCTGGTCACACACCCTTCAGGGTGGGGGTCCCCACTGGGGTGCCTGGCCAGTCTGGGTGAGGGGCTGAGGGCTGTTTGTAGCTGGTCACACACCCTTCAGGGTGGGGGTCCCCACTGGGGTGCCTGGCCAGTCTGGGTGAGGGGCTGAGGGCTGTTTTCAGGCTTGTGGGTGACGGAAGCTCCCAACCGCTCATTTTTTTCTTTTCTTTTTTTTTTAATTCTGGGCCAGCTTTAGCTCTGAGGCTCCAGCTCTTAGGCCTCCGCTGCTGAAAGTAGGTATCTGGTTTGTTTCGGTTCGAAACAATGTATAACTCCAGCTCTGACTCCAGCTCTGAGATCCCAGCTCACTGAAAGCTGGTTTCTGGGTTTTTTTTTAGCTCCTATATTTTGTTAAAATGTTTCTAACTGTAGGCTCAGAGGCCTGCAAGGCAGGCGGGGAATGTTGGTTTCCTTCGTCACTGAAGCAAGCAAGCCTCATGTTAGTTTCAAGCTGCCTGCCGCCATCTTGGCTGACAGTTAATTTGCATATTGCCCTGATTAGCCAATGGGAAGGGTAGCGGTCGTACACCAATTACCATGTTTCTCTTTTATTAGATAGGATTGTTTTGATGATTTTAAGTGAGGACTTAATGTAAATATTTTTGGCTTTACGGGTCATACAGTCTCTGATGTAACCACTCAAATTCTGCCACAATAGAAAAAGTGGCTATAAATAATAAGTAAACAGATGAACGCAGCCATGTTCAGAGTAAAGGTTTATATCTACCAGTAAACCCTAAAATTTGAATTTCATATAATTTTCCCGTTGTCATGAAATACTGTTCTTTTGATTTTTCTTTCCAACCATCTAAAAAATGTAAAAACCAGGTAGGCAAAATGGGTGAAATTGGTCAAAAAGTAACCAAATCACTTGTATGCATGCATATGAGCATAACCAATGGACATAGTCAGTAGGGGAGTGAGGGCATATGCTGGGGCTTGGGGGCAGCCGGGGAGAAGTCATTGGGGGGGGTGCGGAAAGGAGACTTATGTAATACTTTAAACAATAAAGAATTTTTTTTAAAGTACAAACTCCAAGTTATAAAGTAAGTTCTGGGGATGTAATGTACAGCAAGATGACGATAGTTAACAAACTATATTGCACATTTGAAAGTTGCAAAGAGGGTAAATCTTCAAAGTTCTCATTGTAAGAAAACAAATTCGGTAACTATATGTGCTGACAGATGATAACTAGACTTTTCAGGGTGGTTATTTGGTAATAGATATAAATATCAAATCATGTTATACCTCAATTAAAAACAATAAAATTGATTAATTCATTATTTAATTAATTAAAATGTAAAAAAAAAAAAACATTCTTAGCTTGCAGACTAAACAGATGGTGAGCCAGATTTGGTCTATGGGCCGTAGCTTGCCGACCCTAATTCTGATCTATAAACTTGATGACCAGTTTAATCTCCTGGAAAAAACCCAGGGATATGCCCTCAACATTAAAGTGTTTTCAGGGCCAGACTGAAATGCTGCTATGACAGCAGCCCAGCTTCTCTAGAGCAAAGGAGCCCATTCACAGTTGGGATTTGAGGATATGAGGAAATCCCTCCCCACCTACTCTAATAACTGCTCCACCTGACCTACTCCACTGTACCAAGGACTTCCCATTCCTTAAACCTCCTCACATCCTCACAAAAACCTTGTGATGAAACTATGTCCTCATTTTTTCCATCAAGGAAATTCATTCAGAGAGGTTATGTAGCTGGCCCAAGGTCACAGAGTTAGTACATTGTCGATCCAGGACTTGAACTTGAGCACCAAGAATGGGGATTTCATCCTCTTACCCATTACATTACATTGAATATTTTTAATATGACAGCTGGTGACCTTCTGAGAAGAGCTTCTTCAGCTGACAAAAATAAATGTTTCATTATGTGCATGGAGGCATATGTAATACCTTCCCTGAAGTCACATTTCCCCTTTCTGTCACACCCAGTGACAACAGGAGGAACTTAAGATACCTTATTTACAGTTCCAAAACCATACTGTTCCCTAATCCACACAGACAGTTCTTGAAAGTGAGCCCAGATGGGTGAAATGCTGCTTTGGATGTATGCTAACCCCAGTGAAGATTTCCCATCTCTCTGCATTATGTCATCAGAGGACTCGTTTTCGGCAGGAAAGGAAAAGCTGCTAAAATGAATAAGTTGCCTTGTTTTTCCAGCAGAGAGAGGTGAGACTGCATGAATGTAATGTGCCTTGACATGAAATGGCCAACTTCCTTTAACAAGACTAATTTGAGCTGAATCGGCATGTTGGTGGGGGGAGTGTGAGGTGCTTGCATTCTCTCTGGACGTTAAGACTTCTGAGAAGACTTGTTTGGCAGAACACGCATAGAAGACAAAATGCCTGAGGCCGTCTGTCTTTGACTCCCTGACCCTGAAAAGCAGGCAGTCAGGTGCCGTGGAAAGCTGCCCACTGACCAGAAATCACATTCCCTCATTCTCCACTTGGATTTGCCCTTAACTTGCTGTGTGATTTTGAGCAAGTTACCACAGCTCTCTATTTTGTTTTCCTTGGCAATGAGATGGGTGCCACCATCATTATATCTTTGGCCTTCCACTTTGCAGAGCAGGAGACCCTACTGCACAGGGGGTAAGAGCTAGAACTGTGAAGGCAGGTATTGGGGTTTGAATATTGGATCTATCACTCATTGCTAGGTGACCTGGAACCAACTATTTAGCTTCCTTGTGCCTTGGTTTCCTCATCTGCAAGATGGAAGAAGAAGAGTATTTACTTCACATAGTGTTGCAAAGATTTAATGACCTAATCTGCATGAAACCCTTACCATACTTCTTGGCATGTGCTAAGCACACAATAAATGACAATTGCAATCATCATAGTCTTTTGTGAGGCTCTAACTAGCAAACAATAACTAATGTGTGTATGGCCATTTATAATTTTCTGTATAAACCAATGGCATTTAATCTTCACAAAAACTCTATGTAACCTTTTAGATATGGTTATTACCAGTTCAGATTAGAAATCTAAGCATCAGAAGGGTTACATAACTTGTCCCAGGCCATACAAACTGTTCTTGTATGCTGTTGACTTGAATAAAGAACTCTTTCCTGTGTTCTTTCTAGTTTGTAAATTGTAACCTTCTTCAATACACGTAAAGAATGATTACTATCACTGAAGTAAGAATCAGGGGTCTTTGGATTTCAATATTTTTTGGTGTCTGTACGTTTTCTTATAGTTGCTTTTATGTTAAGTTAGAAGTGTTTTGAGCCCTGGCTGGTGTGGCTCAGCTGGTTGCAGCATCATCCGTACACTTAAAGGTGATGGGTTCTATTCTGAGTCAGGGTATATACCCAGGTTGTAGGTTCAATCCCTGGTCAGGGCACATACAGGAGGCAACCAATCGATGTTTCTCTCTCACACTGATGTCTCTCTCTCTCTCTCTCTCTCTCTCTCTCTCTCTCTCTCAAAAGCATATCCTTGGGTGAGGATTTAAAAAGTGTTTTGAGGTTTCTAACCAAATAAAAGTAAGGGTAGTGCTGTCCTAAGTGAACAAGGCATACCCCTGTTTGAGCTATGATTGGGTCAAATGTGTTGCAGAGAAATATAAAAAGGAAGGACATATTCTGGATCTGCTGACTTGCAAAATAGGATTATACAACAAGACAGTAGGCTTACAGACCAGACTGTTGTCTTCAGAGAGAGATTTCCAAATCTCTTCATTCTCCCTCTTTACCCTATCTAGGCCTGAATCTGGAGGACTCAGCTCTGAGAATAGGAGAGAACAGACAGAGGAATAGCTACTCATTGGTAGTAGGATTTAACTCAGGGAAAATACAATAAAAGCTGTTCTATAACATGGAGAGTTGTTTGGAAGGAAGAGAGAAACAAGGTGGGCAGTTGTGTTCTGATATTCTCTCCAAGCCAAAGCCAGAAGCTGCATTGGGCAAATATGGATGATATTGAGGGTAGAAAGCTATTATTCCCATTCATTCCTTAGGGCTCCACAAAGAGAAAACCTTTTGGGCTGCCTACTTGAATCTACAATGGAGCACAATGTGATCAGGTAGAGAGATGTCTAAGGGGAAGCCACATTGCTGATCATGGAACTCAGCAGGCAGGAAACCATGCATCAGGTTGGAGGAAGAATAATTCATAGGCTGGATACAGGGAATGACATAGAATCAGGGGTCTGAAATCAGTGGGAACTGAAGAGAGAGCAACCAGGCTTAGACTAGGCTAAGGGAGAGACCAGACTATGACTCACACCAACCACAGTGATAGGAGGGCAAGCAGAATCAAGGAATCAAAGGTCATGGCCCCAGAAACCAAAATGTGTAGTGATGACATATCTGATGATCCCAACTCCCCTTTGCCTTCTCCAGGGCTTCTCAGCCATGGCATACCCATGTACATCTGGAAACCATAGTAAGGAAGAAGGGAGGCAGAGACCATCTGCAAAATGGAACATTATCATTTTTTAAAAATCAGAGACACTAGGCAACACCAAAAATGGCTTAAATCATTGAATTTGAATGAACTTGAACTTAATTGGACATTTAGTTTGACTCTGATTGTATTTTATCTGCCAACCATCATGTAAGAGTTTGAGGGGGAGCCCTGAATAGACTTAGAAAAAATTACATTTTATCTGAACACATGAATTCTGGAGTGAGTTAAGCATGTGTACATGTAAAGATACCTTATTTATTTAGCTCTTTACTATATTAAAGCACTTTAAGTATTGGTGATATTAAATTCTTACAATATTTCTGTGACTTTGCCAGAGCATGGATCATTTTTTCCCACTGTACTGACTAAGAAACTGATGATTCAAGAAGGCAAATTATTTTTCCAGGATTATAGCTATAAGTGATAAGGAAGGATTAGACTCACATTTATATTCTGAATATGAAATCAGCATTTCCCTTAGTATGTCATTTATTGAAATGCATATGTATATTACATATATCCAGGCATTATATTTCATGGATGATTCTATTTTGTAGAGTATAAAGAAAATAAAAAGTCACTTTGACTGGGCAAGTGGAAAAGCCTTTCAGGGTGTTTGCTCAGGATTCTGCCATATCAGAATTCTAAGAGGAAAATGTAGGATACATTTGTAGTAATTATACTTCTTTGGTATTTATATCTTGCTATGATCTACCCTCTACCTGTGTATCCATTTCTATGCTTCTTTATCTAGAAATCCCCTCCTTAAGGTTGCTTCCTCTGCACCCAAAGGAACTCCTTAATCTAGCACTTCCCAAAGCATGTTTGGCAGAACACTAGCTTGCATGGATGTGAATAGGAGTAACAAGGAAAATGAGATCCAATGGTAATTTAAGTTTGGAAAACACTGGATTAAGCAAATTAAATAGATGTCTTTACTTGTCAATTTTTCAGAACCTTCGATGTGGTAAATGACGTTTATTTCTCCTAGAGGGAAATAAAATGTATTACATTTCCCACCTTATTTGGCCATGGGACCATTTTTGTCAGTGGTCTCCTGTATTACTTGTGTTCTATAAAGCACATGTTAACACTGCCACCTTAATCAATAACTCTGATGGATGGGAGAGAGTTGAGCTATGACATGGGTCATTCCATTGACCATTAGGGTTGATTAAGCTGACTGGATGGATGGATAGTTACATCCTGGCGCTACATGACCCAGCAAACATGTGATCTTCCCATAAGGACCATTATTAGGTCAAGTGACTGTGGTCCCTTAAGGTCTTGATTTTTGCTTGAGCACTGCTTGCCATAATTCAGATATCTATAGCCATGAGTCATGATGGGAGGAAACCAGATTAAAGTGAGAACTCTGCCATGGAAACTAATTTCATTCATCGAAGCAGCAAACATTTTTGAACACCTACTAGGAGCCAGACATTGTGCTGTGTGCTAGGGATACAGATTATAAATAAAGCATAGTCACGCTCTCCAAGGGCTTGCAATCTGGGAGGGGAGTGAAGGCTGGGATATAACACATACAGAGAATAAAATAATAACCTAATATGGTATTACGTAAGATTTATATGCATACTAGAGGCCTGGTGCATGAAATTTGTGCACGTGGGGGGGTGTCCCTCAGCCCAGCCTGCACCCTCTCCAATCAAGGACCCCTTGGGGGATGTCTGACTGCTGGTTTAGGGATGTCCTAAACAGGCAGTTGGACATCCCTCTCACAATCCAGGACTACTGGCTCCTAAACACTCGCCTGCCTGCCTGCCTGATTGCCCCTAACAATTCTTCCTGCCAGCATGATGGCCCCCTAACTGCTCCCCTGCTGGCCTGATTAATGCCTACCTTACTGCCCCCTTGCTGACATGATTGCCCCCAACTGCCCTCCCCTGCCAGCCTGATCACCCCCAACTGCCTTCCCCTGTGGGGCTGAGGGGACTGGGGGACTATGGCTGGATGAGGCGGGGCTGAGGGGACTGAGGCTGGATGAGGAGGGGCTGAGGGAACTGGGTGCCGCCATCTTGTGAGGGCATGGCAGTCAATTAGCATATCCCCTCTTTATTAGATAGGATATACAATGGGGACACAAGGCAAGGACTGCCCTACTCTGACCAAAAGGGTCAGGGGAGACAATGAAGAGGAAGTAGTGCCAAAGCTGGGGCTTGTGACATGAATAGTGTTTTTGTCTGACAAAAATGTAGAGCATCCCAAGAAGAGAGAAGAGCATATACTCAAGCAGAGAGGTCTGAAAGGACATGGCATTGTCACAATCGTGAAAGGTTACAACATGGATGAAACAGAAAAATCGTGTTGAAGTAGCTGATATCAGAGAGCCAGCCAGGAGCCAGATCACGATGGACCTTGTGCCCCTACTAAAGAGTTTGGCCCTGCTGGCAATGTGGATCTGTCTGCTACCACCCAAGGCTGTTTTGATTTTCTTCTGCTCCACTGATGTTTACAGAAAGTTGGATTGTAATGGGAGCAACCAACCAGTAGCTAAAATTGCAGGTTCCTGGGGATGAGAGGAACTAGGATGCAGCCAGTCCTAGGTAGACCATCTTGCATTTGAAATACAGGCCAGAGGTTGGGTTTATGGTTCAAGCAGGATCCAGTATCATGGAGAAAACTCAGTGAGGGATATCAGGACTCCAGCCTAGCTCCAAAATGTAGGGAGTGCTGCAGTCTCATCAGGGCATCCAAAATTAATCAGGACACCAGGATGGATGCTGAGCCCTATCAAGTAGGCAAACACTTTGTGGATTCAGAAATGGGCTGCTGGTTATGGGGCACTCTGAAGACCAAATGATTCATTTCAGAGGCCACGTCCTTTGGGAGCTGAGTGCTCTCGTCAATTGCCTAGTGATTTTCAATCATTTTCTCATTTAATTCTCACAGCAACTTTAGAAGGGGGTTTCACTATTATTGTTTTTATGGGAAAAGGAAGCTGAGGTTTTGAAAAGGAAGCATGGTGATACTCATACAGGTATTCACAGGAAGTTAGACGTCAAACCCTGGTCTCTCTATCTCTGAGTTCTGGTACAGCTCAGCCACCATGTTAACCTCTTGCTTTTCTGCAGCTTCAGTCAATGTTGGTCAAAGCATTGGTGGCCTGAGACTACCTAGAAGTTTCGTGCTGTCAACAGCAGCAACGGACTAGAGAAAATCATGTCTTGTGACATTCATTGGTATTGTCACTCAAGAGCCACTGTCTCTTCTTCAAGGCCTTCTCCTCACTTCCATGCTAACTCCTTGGTTCAACATTCCTATGAAACCTTCTTTTGAGGACTTCACTACATTATGAAAAAATTACCTCATTAATTGTCAGCCATTCCTGTGAGGCAATAGTCCCTTATTTCCAGGTATCGAGGGAAAGTATGAGAAGGTCATAGAGAAAATTTGTCACAAATCTGAAGACTCCAAGATCTGCATCTGGGAAGAATATCCTGTTCATTTAATGTTTCTGCCTACTTAAGGCTGTGCACCCTATTTTATACATTAAGGCTCCTGCATAGACATTATAATTGAATCACTAAAATTGTATAATGAATTCATCAGCAAGTTCATGCCAAATACCAACCACTCAGTTCAGATTGTGGGCCCAAAAGCCAACTGTAGGTAAGATGATTCCCCATTTGGAACTTTAGGTTCCTCATGTAAAAATTGAGGAGTTTAGCTTTGTAATCTTTAAAATCTTATTCAACAAAGCAATTCATATTCATTTCACAGACAATGAAATTGAAGATCATGAGGTTAATAGTCCAGCTAAGAAATTTCAAAACTGGAATTCTAGCCATTTGGAAACATATTATTTTTAAAAATCAATTGTTAAAAATATTTACTTAGACTATAAAAATAGTTACATATCTGATAAACCCAACATAATTTTGTGATGTTATTAATTTTTTACTGCATATTAAACATTACTGGCACATAAAGAATATTTATTGAACAGCTATTAAGTGAAAGGCACTGTGCTGGAAGCTAGGAGTACATAAGTTAAAAAACAATCCCTGCTTGCCGTTGTCTCTCTCAACTGGCCTGCTCCTCTTCTGAAGTGTATCTTCAATAAATCTCACTTTGGTTTACTTAACAAAAAATCCCTGCTGTCTAGATGAGTATCAATTTATTGGAAAAGACAGATGCATAAAATAATCCAACCGGATGTGAAAGGAACTATAAGGGAAAGCACAAATGAGATTTCACAAGAGCAGAGAGAAAAGAGTTGTTGTTACTTGGACCCAGTGTTTTAGAAAACTTGCAGCAAAGGATATCTCAGTTGGGGAGGAAGAGTTGAGTCAAGTTCATGAAATTGACCAATGACCATTTGTTCTTTGGCAGTTTGTAGCAAAATGACAGCCTAACTGTATTGTCACTGCTTTGGAGTCTAAAAAAATACTTCAGCAAATAGAGTCTTAGGATTTGCCCAGTGGAAGAGAGCTGTAAAGAGATAATATAAAAGGACAAATAGAAAGAAAGGTCCTCAAAGATAGAGGGATGTGTACCTGGAAGGCCTGCTTCCATCTAGCAGTAAGTCTGACAGGCATAAATATAGGGTGGGGCAAAAGTAGGTCTATAGTTGTGCGTACATGAATCACAGTTTATTCTTGTATTATTATATATTAATTATTGCATTATTTTCTATATGAATAACTATAAACCTACTTTTGCCTTACCCTGTAAATGTGTTGGACAAGAACAAGGGGAAATAAAAGGAAAAGTCATTGAAAACAACAGGAACCTGCACATTGTCCAAGCTATTCACATAGCCTGGTGAGAAATTAGAATAATTTTAAAAGACAAAACTAAGTTGATAAGGGAATGCCAAGATGAGAATAGAGGGGAAGAGAAGGGACAGAGATAAATAATGTGTTTTGAAAGAACATGTCTAACAAATCATCCAAGGAGGGGTTGGTGGGGCCTCAGGAGCTCGCCCAATGTAATTTATTGACAAGGGGAAGTAGACACTCCTTTAAAAAATTAATTATTTGCCTCAGTGATTGTTAACAGGAATGGTTGGGAGATGAATGCTAGGCGAGAGCATAAATTCCATTCTAGAAGAGAGAGAGGAGCACTTGGAAGAAATAAAGGTGAATCCTGACAAGAGGAAGTTGATTAAGCATGCTCAAAGATTGAGAGAGTGGTCAAGCCCGGAGTGATTAATTGGAGAGTCATGAAAGGCACATTCTAAGTTGGATGTCTGGGTATCCCTGGACTTTCAGTGGCAAGGGGAAGATGCAGGTCAGGAGCCCAGGTCTCATGCACTCAATGAACTGCTCCCCTTTGGATGTGCAGGAGATGAGGATCAAGTGTTTGCTGAAAACAAATTCCTTACTGGGCACTGTCGTAGATGCTTTACATATATTGTTGCATTGATTTCTCATCATACCCTGCAAGGTAGGTGTTATGATAAGAAAACTGAGGGTCAGAGAGGTTTAATCACTGTCCAAGTTCATATGGTAAGTAGCAGACCCAGGATTTGAACTCCAGTCTATCTGATTATAAAATCTATGTGTTATTTTCACTTAATACCAATGAAATAGTCATGTCCTTATACAGTTACATAAAGAATTAATCAAACCTAGTAGCTGATAGGAATACAAATAATGGTAGCTCACAAAAAAAAAATGAACAGCAAGAGAAAGAGGAAGAGAGGTTATATGTAAACAGATCATAATACCTGTCTGAAAGGGCTGTTGTGAGAAACAAGATCATCAATGTCAAGTTCTACATAGGGCCTGTGGCATAGTGAGAATAAAAAAATTCCCAGAAAATTTTAGTACAAAAGGCAGGTCCTTCTTTTGTACTAGATGCTTCATATGATATTTTTCTGTATGTTTTTTATAAGTATGACCATCCCTAATAGGTTATAAGCTACTTGAGGGTAGATATTTACCTAATTAATCTCTATTTTTCACAAGACTTTGAAAGATGACTGCAGATCAGTACTATGTAGAATAAAAATGGTGTATTTCTCTTTACATTACTATAATCATTAATATTGTTATCTCTATTGTTCCTAATAGCACATATAACATGCTATAAATACACACACATGTGTATATATGGAAGCATCTGTGAGTGTTTGTAACATAGTATACCAGGTCTTTATAAAGATACTAGAGGCCCCGTGCACAAAAATTTGTGCACTCGGTGGGCAGTGGGGGGGGGGGGTGTCCCTCAGCCCGGTCTGTGCCCTCTCGCAGTCTGGGACCCCTCGGGAGATAATGACCTGCTGGCTAAGGCCTGCTCCCGGGTGGCAGAGGGCAGGCCCAATCCCTAGGTGCAGCCCTTGGTTGGGCTCAGAGCAGGGCCAATTGGGGAGTTGGGGTGCCGCCCCCTGTCATGCACAGAGCAGGGCGGATTGGGAGGTTGCGATGCCACCCTCAGTCACGCTCAGGGTAGGGCCGATTGGGGGGTTGGGGAACCGCCCCCCCTGTCACACTCAAGGCAGAGTCGATGGGGAGGTTGTGGCGCCACCCCCTGTCACGCACAGACAGGGCCAATCAGGGGGTTGGGGCGCTGCCCCCTGTCACTCACAGAGCAGGGCCGATCAGGGGTTGGGGAGCTCCCCCCTGTCACACACAGAGCAGGATCAATCAGGGGGGTTGGGGCTCCGTACCCTGTCACGCATAGAGCAGGGCCCATCAGGGGTTTGAGGAGCTCCCCCCTGTCACTCACAGAGTAGGGCCTATAGGGGAGTTGGCACACCACCCCCTGTCACGCACAGAGCAGGGCGGATCAGGGGGTTGGGGCGCCTTCCCCTGTCACGAATAGAGCAGGGCAGATAGGGAGGTTGTGGCCCCACCCCCTGTCACACACAGAGCCTCAGGGTGATCAGGGGCTTTGGGCGCTGCCCCCTGTCATGCTGATCCCGGTGCCAGGAGGCCTCGTGGCTCCGCTGATCCCAGTGCTGGGAGGCATATTACCCTTTTACTATATAGAATAGAGGCCTGGTGCACAGGTGGGGGCCGGCTGGTTTGCCCTGTAGGGTGTCCTGGATCAGGGTGGGGGTCCCCACTGGGGTGCCTGGCCAGCCTGGATGAGGGGATGATGGCTGTTTGCAGCTGGTCACACACCCTTCAGGGTGGGGGTCCCCACTGGGGTGCCTGGCCAGTCTGGGTGAGGGGCTGAGGGCTGTTTTCAGCCTGGGAATGAAGCTCCCAACTGCTCCTTTTTTTCTTTTTCTTTTTTTTTTTTTAATTCTGGGCCAGCTTTAGCTCTGAGGCTCCAGCTCTTAAGCCTCCGCTCCTGAAAGCAGGTATCTGGTTTGTTTCGGTTCTCGAAACTCTCTATCAACTCCAGCTCTGAGATCCCAGCCGGCTGAAAGCTGGCTTCTGGAGTTTTGTTTAGCATCTGTATTTGTTACAATGTTTGAAACTGCAGGCTCAGAGGCCTACAGCAGCAGGCGGGGAACGTTAGAGTCCTCCGTCACTGAGGCAAGCAAGCCTCATGTTAGTTTCAAGCTGCCTGGCTGCCGGCCGCCATCTTGGCTGACAGTTAATTTGCATATTTCCCTGATTAGCCAATGGGAAG
This sequence comes from Myotis daubentonii, assembly GCF_963259705.1. Classification (NCBI taxonomy): domain Eukaryota; kingdom Metazoa; phylum Chordata; class Mammalia; order Chiroptera; family Vespertilionidae; genus Myotis; species Myotis daubentonii. The sequence goes on from NC_081842.1 coordinate 179,462,238, forward strand.
GGTAGCGGTCGTATGCCAATTACCATGTTTCTCTTTTATTAGTGTAGATATAACCAATTCATTAAGGAATCCAAACTCAGTGATGTATAAAGTTGATATTTTCCTTTACTAACTGCTTGCAACATACTTGTAAAATCTCCTTTTCTCATTTCTTAATGATATATTAGGCAGAATTCATAAACTTCACAGCATTTTCTGGTATTGAATGCTCATCCAATGTACAACTCTATTCTCATACCGGTTTCCTATGAGGCCCACCTCAGTGCTATAAGAATTGTGGTTTAGGGAACATGCTGGAGAAAGGCATTCGGGGCTGGCTCTCAGATACATCTCCCCCCATTTTCAGTGCTCATCTCTGATGTTGGGGGCTGAAGGAGCAAACATTAATTTCTTACTGGCCCTTAATAGTAGCCATTCCCTACTGGTTGGTTGTTGCTGAGTCCCTGGGAGCCATCACTGTCTGTCAGCACCTCCTGTATATGTGGACTCTGAGAGGGCCCAATGCAGTAGACTGAGCACTGTTTGACCTGCATGGCATGCCCTGGCAGGCTGCACCAAAACTCTTGCTATTGGGACCCCTTGCCTGGTGAAAAATCCTCTTAGTCAGCAATCAAGACAATGTCCATGACCTTTGACCCACAGTAAATCATTCATATTTACCACATCTAATCATAAGAGTAAGGGATTATTTAGGGGCCCTCTCTTCTCTCTACCATTGATCCCAATTTTTTTTCCCTTCTTCTCACATGGTCAAAAGAAGCAGCCCAGTGGGCCTGTTGTACAATTAGCCATCTAAACAGAAAAGTTCCAGTCTTCTCCCTTGCAGTCACCCATCTCTTTGAAGGATGTTCTTGGCACATTCTCTACCTTGTTTGGGGACAGGCGGGTGGTGGCTCAGGGAGGTGAAGGAAAAGCTTCAGAGCCAAGTTCTACCCTCTCCCAATACCTCTAGTGACTACTTTCTGAGCTCTCTCTGGTTTTTTGTTTTGCTTTGTCATAGTGAAGGCGGGAGAAGATGGTAATGGTTGGGGGAGGAGAGAAGGTGGCAAAGTCAGTTTTACTGCTTTATCCTAAGTCTGAAGGGAAATAACTGGTCTCACTTGTTCATGGCAGTCTTTGGACACAGATTCTTTTGTCTCAGGTTTGGGTTTCACCTGCCAATTCTGAGGCAAAATGAAGAGTCTCAATCAACATCTGGTTATACATACTTAAAACATACATGTGTGAGCCCTATGGAGTAAAATTTATCATCCTCCTCTCAGTGAAGAAATCTGACTCAGAGAAGATAAAGTAGGCTCTCTCTAGTTACACACAGTTTTAAATGGCAGAGTTGGCATTTAAATTAGATTTGTGTGACCCAAAAGTCCACCCACAGGACCAAAGAAATGCTCTTTTAATCAGGGGTGGGAAATAGAGGTGGGGAGCATGGGTGGTGGGGAGACACAGGGAGCCTTTCCTGCAGAGAGAGAAGAACAGGAAGAACCATGAGGCAGCCAGAGAGACTAGCTTTCAGCTGGGCTGCTCCTGTGACTAGACTCCACTAGACAGTGGCAATGAGGGGATGGCACTCTCCAAAACACAGCCTTAGAGGGCTGCAGGGGACAAGGCAAAGCCCCCAGGTGACTACATATGGTGGCATTATTGGCTGAATGGAGAAGGCCCAAGGGACCAGCTAGGAGACCAATGTGTTTGTAAGGGACAAATAGCCTACAGCAAGAGAGCCTATTCTGATTCCATGTACTGAGCATCCCCATATTATTTAGAACAGTGGTTCTCAAAGTAGGGTCCCCCAACTAGCAATCTCCACATCACCTGAAGATCTGTTAGAAATTCAAAGTCTCACCTGCTCTCACTCCTCAAACCTCAGACAAAATCAGAAACTCTGGGGGTGACGCAACCTGTTTCAACAAGCTCTCTAGGTGCTTCTGTTTTGTTTCTTAGATTTTGTTAGGTTTCCTGGGGTATAATTTACATGTAAAAAACAATGTGCCCTTATTGGATGCAAAGTTTGAATAGTTATGACACATGGGTACAGTTATGTGACTAGCACTAAAATCAATATGTAGCCCTGGTTGTTGGATCTCAGTGGTTAGAGCTTTGGCTCATGAACCAAAGGTTCTTGGGTTTGATTTCTGGTCAAGGGCATGTACCTGGTTTTCAGGTTCAATCCCCAGCCTTGTGCAGAGTGTGGCTGACCAGTTGATAAGTCTCTCTCACATCAATGTTTCTCTCTCTCTCTCTCTCTCTCTCTCTCTCTCTCTCTCTCTCTTTCTCTCTGCCCTCCCTCCCTCCTTTCCATTCCCTCTAAAAATCAATGTAAAAAATATCCTTGCGTGAGGATTTTAAAAAGAAAATCAATATGTAGACTATTTCTATTACCCACAGAGGTCCTTCATACTCCTGTGTCCTCAGTACTCTCTCCACCTAATCTCTGTCAACCACTCATCTGATTTCTGTCTCTACAGTTTTGCCCTTTGTAACGTGTCCTATAAATGGAATCATACAGGGTGTAGCTTTGTGTGTCTGGCTTCTTTTACTTGGAATACATAAAGTTTTTTAAAGTATCCACGTTATACGCACAAGCAATTGGCTCATTCTTATTGCTGAGTGGTATTCCATCATATAAAAGTCCCCATTGCTTTTTTAAATTCTTCTCCCAGGTGATGGACGTGTGTTATTTCTACTTAAAGTTACTATAAATATTCATGTCCAAGTCTTTGTGTGGACATATGTTTTCATTTCCCTCTGGTAAATACCTATGGCAGGATTGCTGGATCATCAGTTAAGTATATATTTAGCTTTATAAAAAAACTTCTTAACATGTTTTCCAAAGTGACTGTAACATTTGCTTTCCACAAAATATATATGAGAATTTCACTTGCTCCATAGTCTGTCCATCACTTGATATTATTATTATTAGTTTTGTTGTTGTTAACTTAGCCATTCTAATAGATGACAGGTGGTACCTAAGGGTGGTTTAATTATTATTTCCCTAATGACAAGTGATGCTGAGCATTTTTTCATGTGCTTATTTTCCATTGACATATATTCTCTGATCAAGTGTCTATTTCAATCTTTTCCCATTTGGAAAATTATGTTGCCTTCTTATTTCTGAATGGTAAGAAGTCTGTGTATTCTGGATACAGATCCTTTAACAGATATGTGTTTTTGAAAATATTTTCTCCCACTTGTGGTTTGTCTTTTATAGTCTTCACAGTTTTATGGGTTTTTTAAGAACTGAAGTTTTTAATTTTGATGAAGTTCAATTTATCATGTTTAATTAAAAAATTTATGGTTCGTGTTGTGTCCTATATGAGTATTTTTTCCTAATCCCAAATTACAAAGATTCTGTCCTCCATTTTCTTCTAGAAGTTTTATAATTTTATATTTTTTATGTATGTCTATAATTCATTTTGACTTCATTTTCTTATGTGGTGTGAGGGTTTTGTGTTTGTTCTTGTTGTTTTGTTTTTGTATAAGTGAATCTAAATGTTCTGGCACTGTTTATTGAAAAGATTATACCATTGTGCCCTGTCAAAAATGAATTGGCTATATATGTGCAGGACTATATTTGGCCTCTCCATTCTATGCCATTGATGTATTTGTCTATCCTAATAATAATACCACCCTGTCTCGATTACTGTAGATCTATACTAAGTCCTGAAATCAGATTGGCTAAGTCTTCCAACTCTGTTCTTCTTTTTCAAAATTGCTTTAGCCAGTCTAGTTCTTTATGTTTTTACATAAATTTTATAATTAGCCTGCCAATTCCTTTTAAAAAGTTCCCACTGGAAATTTTATCAGAATTGCATTGAATCTATAGATTAATTTGGGGATAATTGACTTGTTAATAATATTAAATTTTCTAATTCATTTTTCCCATTTATTTATTTATTTTTAATACCCTCATCAATTATTTTTATGGTGGCAGCACACAAAATTGAATTAGTTAGATTTATCCCAAAGTGTTTCATCTTTGTTTTTTTAATGCTATTGTGGAGGATTCACTATTAAGAAAAACAGTAATGGTATTTTATCCATATATTTCCCCCGGACTCCAGCCATGCCCGACAGTAGTTGAGGTGAGGGTTGTGCTATCAGGCTGAGCTACATCTGATAACTGGGATTGCCAATTAGGAGAAGCATCATAGTGTAATTTCAAGAGCCCAGATGCCTGGGTGTGAAACCTCACTCTACCACTTACTAGCATTCTCTAGGGTTCAGTTTCTTCATCTATAAAATGGTCCCACATTGTACACCTCATGTAAAAATAGCTAAGTATCTTTGGGCGAGCTAGTTTCCAAAAGCCTTGACCTCCAGATTTATTATTTAGGAATAATGATACCATCAATAGAATTGTGTTAAAAATTAAATTTAAATAAATCTTTGGCAGCACAGAGACTGTGCCTGGCACATAATATGCCTTTATTAATATTAGCTGTTAATAGTATCTACATTAATACAGTATTTGACATATATTGACATTAACCAAATGACTATTTAAAAAATCGAGTACCTTCTGAACAATGAATACTAGTGTTGCAGAAAACTTTAGGGGACATTAAAAAATTGTAGAAATGGCTGTTAGAATATTTACATGACGGCCAGACTGACTTATTGAATACTGATTGTTTCCGACCATTCTTGCCAAGTGGTTTTCTTTGATTATCCACAGAACTATCCCTCCCCCTACACTGTCTCTATTCAATGCAGATGGTAACTAGAATCAATCTACTTATTGTAATGACTTCTAGTTACATACGCCCAATTACCACTATCATTAAGCAAGCAGTAGCTGCCAATATTGAGTAGCGATGTGACTTCACGTGTTCAATACATTCGCTCCAAAGCATGACCTTCTTACCAGAAAAAATTAAAAAGCACCCAAGATAATATTTTTTTTGTCTTTAATCCTTCTCCTATTTTATTAAAAAAAAAAACTTGGCCAACTTATTAATGTTGGGGGAGAGAGATAGGTAGGTTCTAGAAGATATAACTACTAATGGGCATTTTAGGTTATGGCATGTTTTGGTATAAATGGTAGTATAATCTCTAGGGAAATTAGCCAGTTTGATCCTGTAAGCATCCTGGATAATATGGGAAATCATACATCACCAATATATAACAGGAAACAGTATATCAATATTTAAGCCACAGGGTTTTTGTTTTTTTTTTTTTTTATCTTTATTGTTGAGAGTCCCCTTCCACCCACCTCCCCCCGCCCCAGGCCTTCACCATCCTATTGTCTGTGTCCATGGGCAATGCATAGGCCTAGCTCTGCAATGAAATTTATAAAGCTGTGTCTCCTTGGCCTCGTCATCTGCCCTCTCCTTTCATGTTCTTTGTCTATAAAATATGGGCCCAGTGTAATGAGGGTGATTGAAGCTTAATGATTCCGATTTTATCCTCTGGTTTTAAGAGGATTCTTTGCCTTCAAGCTTATTGCCTTCTAGATGGAAGAAAAGGGGTCTACATGAAAAGGCAAATATTTATCCTAGACACTATTTGACTAACAGTGAGATCAGTAACCTCCAAGGTAGTCAAACTCTACATTATAGGGCTTATGAATTAAATTAACACTGCAGAATGTTTTCTCATCTGTAAAATAGGTTTAATTAGAATTGCTTTGCAGTGTGTAGAATTAGTAAGTTAATGTTTTTCAAACTCCTAGAATATTGAAAGTATACAAAAGCGAATTGCTTTTCCTTATGGACCTATTGTCTATTTAAATTTCCTAAGATTTTGTATCTTGACATAATCAAGAAAACTGTGCCTTGAAGACACTTACATCATAAATCAGCCCAGAAATATAAAAGATCAAAATTAGTTTTACTATCATCAAGAGACCAAATTGCCTATTATGTATAACATAATCAATTTGCCCAATTTAACCAGCACCAAATCGTCTACTGCACTTTTTCTTTATCAATTCTTTTAACCAAAATCCAGTTAACCCAGCTTGATAATGATTCCATATCGGGACCTGGTAAAATGTTTAAGAATCCTATTGGCCTGTGCTTAAATCTCATCTCTGCTGTTTACACAGTGTATGATTTAGGTAACAGTCTTATTTTCTGGGATCCTGTTTCTCCATTTGTAAAATGGGAATGCACTCACGTTATATGTATTTTTGAGTTTTGAAACAGATTTTAGCCAAATGCAAGGCATAAATAGCTCTCACCAAATAATGCCTGCTGTAAGGTTTGCTTCACACCCCAGTGAAGTGGCAGTGAGCTTCTGAAAGTTGCTCCCTTATCACAGCTCATTCCTTTGGCTATAATATTGAATTCTTCAACTAGCTTAAATTGAAGTAATACAATTGAATGCCTTGTTTTAATCCCAACTATAGAGAATGGTTCTATCCAGGTGATAGGAAATTATTCAATTATAACAATAATTTAAAAGTATGAGATATATAATGAGGAAATTTGAAAAAAGTAATTAGGCAGCAAAAATGTATATATAATATGATCCCAAATATATGAAATATGCATAGAAAGAGATATGCAGAATATTTACTAGTAAAGTAAGTAGTAGTGGGAGTATGGTAATTTTTTTTCTTTTTCTACATTTCAAAATGTGCCAATTCTTATACCTTTTAAAATATGAGTAATTTTTTTCCCTTTCTATACTTTCCACTTTTCAAAATTTTCTATTTTTTAAATAATTAACACATATTAAATATAGAATAAGATAGAAAAACATATCTATTTGACTACACAGTAAAGAATAAATCTGTATACATTAATTGTTAAAGGAGATTCAAGCTTAGTGAAGAATTCCTAAGACAATGCCCCTCTGACAGGACTGTGCTACTTAGTAAACAGTCTTAGTTTGATGAATATTTATCAAATTTTCTCATAATCTATTTCAATTATTTTTCTTGCTTTCCACTTTTGCCTCCTCCTTGGCATAACTGTATATTTAATTTAAGTGCCTATGCTGTGTACAGTTAAGAATGGCACAGGAGAGCAACCTGTTAAAAATGCATGAGAAATATAATTGGCCTGCTATTGACGCAGCATGTGTCTATGTGTATGTGTGTGTGTGTGTGTGTGTGTGTGTGTGTGTATTTTTTTAATGGAAATTCTACATGTCCAGAGTCCTGATGGTTCAAGTTCTAGTTCTTGTAACAGAATGCTCAATTTGGAGCCTTGAGAGGGTTATCTGGCTGTGCCCATTCCTCAAGCCTAAAATCCATTTAATTAGATAGGACTTTTCTCTTTTATAATTTAAAACCTCATTCTCCTATTTCAGGATGAATCATTGTTCAGGTGAAGAGATCAGAACTGTCAGATAAGAAGAATAGAAAACAGCTTCTGTGGTCTCAGACCTCTCTGTTGTTGTTTTGTAATCCTCACCCAAGAATATTTTTTTCCATTGATTTCTAGAGAGAGTGGAAGGGAGGGAGGGAAAGGGAAAGAGAGAGAAATATTGACATGAGAGAGATTCACCAATTGGTTGCCTCCTGCACGTGCCCGTACCGGTGCTGAGGAACCTGAAACCTAGGTGCATGCCCTTGACCAGGAGTGGAACCCAAGACCCTTGGGTCCAATGGCTGACGCTGTAATCAGCCTGAGCAAACTGGCCAGGGCAGACCTCTCTCTTCTTGATGGGGAATGGTACACATCATAGGTAAACTAGAGAAGGGAGGTGTGGGGGAAACTGTCTCTGGATAGAAAGTTTTCAGCTTAGCATCAATTTTTAACTTATGGAAGATTTTCCTTCGTTCTGCTCAGTAATGGTGAAGAAACAGCCACAGTTGCTGGGCCCATGTCTGTCTTCTCAACAAGGTTTTGAGATTCAGGCAGTCAGGGGAAATCTTATCTGTTTTTCCCCAAAATAGATGGAATATAGTATCTACTAAATCAATACCAGTAAAATTAATTTAAATTTTATCAAACAGACCTTTAAAATTATAACACTTAAGAATTTTCATAAAAGAGATGGAATGATTTTGAAAAACAAGAAAATCAGATTTTATCATCACCCCTCTGCTTACAGATCAAAACAATAAAATGTCTTTGATAGCTATTCATGGCACTTAACCCATAACTTTAACCTCTAAGGCATATGTGAAATGGTTCCTCCCGATGTGTCTCTCTAGGTTTACCTTGAACCACTGATCTCCTCTTTTATTTGTGCCAGTCAGGCTGGCCCGTCATTTCATGATAAATATGCTCATTCTCACCACAGAGCTTTTGTCATGGCTTATCCCTCTGCCTGGAATGCTTAGCTCTCTCATTGCTTTCCTTATTCCTTCTTGCTCAGGTCTTAACTCCAAGGTGAGCTTCTCAGAGAAGACTTCCCTAGTGGCCAACTGTAACATTGTTTTCCTCAGTCATTCTCTGATTACATCACTCTTTTCTTTTCTACATAGACTTTTTTACTATCTGAAATATCTTCTTTCTTTGTTTGTTTCCATATATATCCTTACTAGAAGGTAAACTCAATGCAGATGGGGGGAGGGGCTTTTGTGGCCTTTACTAAGGATTCCCCACCCCTTGGAGAATTGTGTGGGAAGAGAGAGATGGAGAGTGGAAGGGAGGAACTTAGATCAGGCAGTCCTTACTACTGTCCTGTGTAGTAGGATCCCTAATCTCAAATTTACAGATGAGTAAACTGAGGTCAGGAGAAATAATTTATCTATGTAGTGATCACAGCTGGTGAATGGAAAAACTGGGATTATAAAGACAATCTTTTTTAATTCAAGCAAGGATCTTTTAATTATCTTAAAAGACAGTCTGGAGTTTCTGTTATAGCCATGTTAGAATAACTGTTACCAGACTTATCTTTATACTGTGAATAACTAGAAAACTGGCAGCTCAGGAATGTGATTCCTGAGAAAAAAGAAAACAACTGAGGTGAAAACTACACTGGCTCTTACTTTCCTGGAGGTACTAGCTGGATTATAGCAGAGGGAGGGAGAAATCAAGCATTCTATGGCACACTCAGGAGTTGAGAAAATGATCAGAGTTCAGAGAGACTGAGGCATCTGAAAGTAGCAAGACAAGGTTTTAGAAAAGAGGTTGGGGAGGGGTAAGGGGTGGAGTAGAGAGAACTCTCAAAACATGTTTATGGGTCCTCATAAGACTGATTCAAAATAATAAGCTGAGGATGCATAAGGTAAAACTATACTTAGTTAGACAAGGATTATTTGGGAATATTAAGTCTAACAATTCCCAGAGCTCACAAAAAAGTTTGAGTTCTGAACAGCAAGAGTAAAGAGATTTCAACAAAAATCCAAGCATGGTCACACCTTAGTGATTGGGCAAACCTAGCTGTATAGTAAAGGTGAATCTAGACTTGCCATAAAAAAGTAAAAGAACAAGCCTTGAAATGATCAAGCTGATCCATAAATAACAGCCGAAACAAATGTCAACATTCTTTAAAGAAAGACAGAAAATCTGGAAAGTAAATAACAAAATATATATAATGGCCAGTATCCAAAAAGAAGAAATAATTACAAGCCATGTGAAGAAGTAGGAAAGTGTATTCTACAATTAAGAAGAATAAAGGCAGTAAATAGGGATAGACCCAAACATGGCAGACATGATGGAATCAGTAAACAAGGTTATAAAATCTTATATAATAAAACCCTAATATGCAAATCAACCGAAGAGCTGAATGACCAGTCACTATGATGTGCACTGACCACCAATCCAGGAGCTGCCTCCTGGTGATCAGTGCACTCCCACAGGGGGAGTGCTGCTCAGGTGCTGCTCAGCCAGAAGCCGGGCTCACAGCTGGCGAGCAAAGTGGCAGGGAGCAGGCCTAATGTGGCAGATGGACATTCCCTGAGGGGTCCCGGACTGCAAAAGGGTGCAGGCTGGGCTTAGAAACCCTCCCGAGTGCACAAATTTTGTGCACCAGGCCTCTAGTAGCTATTATAAATATGCTATAAGCAATATTGAGAAAAAATGAGCTATATGAAAAAAGGACTGAAAGAGAACTTCTAGAGTTGAAAAAAACATATCTGAGATTTAATACACTAAAAGAGTTTAACAGCAGATTAAATACTGAAAAAGAAACAAGAAGAGAATTTGAAGACATATCAATAAAAATAATACAAAAGGAAGCACAAGAGAAAAAAAATTAAGAATTTTCTTAGTAGGACTGGCAGTGGAGCAATATTCAGTAATTTAACATATATGCAGTTGGAACCTCAGAAGAAGAGAAAGAGCAGAAAAAATTATTTAAAGAAATAATGAATGAAAAAATTTAAATTTAACTATAAACTCACAGATTAAAGAAACAAAATAAAAACCAATCAGGATAAATGAAAGTGGAACTCTGCTAGGGTACATCACAATCACATTTCTAAGAACTGATGATAAAATAGAAATGGCAAAAGAAACACCAGCAAAAGGGCTCATTAAACATAGAGGAACAAAAGTATGAAATTCCACTGATTTCTCCTCAAGAAGAATGAAATCCAGAACATAATTGAACATCTTTAACACATTTACAAACAAAACAAAACATGTCAACCTAGAATTCTAAAGCCATGGAAATACACTTCAAAAATTAAGGCATATTGAGAGTTTTCAGAAAGACAGAAGTTAAGAAAATATATTGCCAGAAGATCTGAACATAAGTAGTACGAAATTTAATGTTTTAGGCAAAAGGAAAATTTATCAGATGGAAACTTGGACACAAAATAATGAAGATAACCAGAAATGGTAAATAATAGTGACAGTTTTCCATTTTAAATTTTCCATTAAAAGATAATAAACTTTTAAAGCTATAATAACAATAATATATTTTGGAATTTGCAACATTTCTAGAAGTAAAACATATGACAACAATATTAAAACAGATGAAAGGGGAAATGTAAATGTACTGTTGCAATATTCTCACATTATATGTGAAATGGTAATCTGAAGTTACACTATGATAGGTTAAAGGCATTTATTTCAAACCCTATAACGTCAACTAAAATAAGGAACCATATAACTAATATGGCAATTGCAGATATAAAATGGAATATAGAAAGATGCTGAATCCAAAAGAGGTTGAAAAGGAGAAAATACAGAACAAAGAATAGATGAAAACAAATACCATGGCAGTAGACTTCATTCAAACATATTGATAACTGCATTAAATATAACTAGTATAAACATGCAAATGAAAAGACAGAATATCACATTGGATTAAAAGCAAGACCTTGCTATATGTTGTATACAAGAGCAAAAATTAGAGAATTAGAAAATAAACAATAAAGAAAATCAATTAAACCAAAAGCTGATTTGGGGAAAAGATCAATACAATTTCAATAAACATTGAACTAAACTATTCAAGAAAAAAATTGGAAAGACATAAATTTTTATATTAATAAGAAAAGAGGAGAAATTGCTATAGATATTACAGATTTAAAAAGTCAATAGAAAAATCTTATGGCCAGCTTTATACCAATAAATTCAAAAACTTAGATACATGGGCAAGTTTCTTATAATTTAAAAATTAGGCTGACTATTCTTGGGGGGGAAAGGGGTGAGGGGGATGCGGGAAGAGGCTGGACAAAAATCATGCACCTATGGATGAGGACAGTGGGTGGGGATTGAGGGTGGAGCGTCGGGTGGGAACTGGGTGGAGGGGAGTTATGGGGAAAAAAAGAGGAACAAATGTAATAATCTGAACAATAAAGATTTAATTTAAAAAATAAATTCATAGAAGAAAAAATATAACTTGAATGGAATTGAAATTTAAATATTACATACATTTAGTTTATAATAATGGACTTTCTTCCACGTAAAACTGTAGACCCAGAGGGCCTCACTAGAAAATTCTATCAAATATTTAAGGAAGATAATACTACTCTTACATGAAATTGTTCCAAATTTAGAGGAGACTGGCATTATTTTGAAACCAAACAATAAATGAAAAGAACAATGTATCATAGCTAAGTGAAGTTTATCTCCAGAACACAAAGCTGCTTTATACTTTGAAAATTAATCAATGTAGTTCATGATACAAAAGAATTAAAACAAAGGATAAAAGCCATATGATCATTTCCATAGAGGCAAGAGAAATATTTGACAAAATTCAATACTCATCCTATATAATAAAAGCCTAATATGCTAAGTGTTCAGTCATCTGGTTGTCTGTTCAACCAATGAAAGCGTAATATGCTAATGATATGTTAAGGCCACTCAACTGCTCACTAGACATTCACTGACCATCAGGGGACAGATGCTCTGACCCATAGGTTAGCTTGCTGCTGGGGTCCGGCTGATCAGGACTGAATGAGATGGGCCAGACATGCCCAAGAGCCCTCCTGTTCCCTCCCCTGCCCTGACTGTGTACCGATGGGGTCCCTGGGCCAGGCCTGTGCCCTCTTACAATCCAGAACCCCTCGGGGATATCAGAGAGCCAGTTTCAGCCCGATCCTGCAGGCCAGGCTGAGGGACCCCACTGGTGCACGAATTCATGCACCGGGCCTCTAGTTTGTAATAAAACTCTCAGAAAACTAAGAAGAGAGCAGAACATACTCAAGCTGATAGAGGGCATCTATGAAAAGCCAGAGCTAGTGTCTTACTTAATGGGGAAAGGCTGACATATTCCCTAAAATCAAGATCACTTTCATCACTTCTTTTCAACACTGTACTGTAAGTACTATAAGTGCTAGTTCGTTAAAGAAAACAAAATAAAAGAGATGGGAAAGAAAGAAGTTTTTTTAATGTCCACAGGTGTAGAAAAATCTTAAGCACTATATGAAAAAGCTACTAGAATTAAGATGTGAATTTAAAAGGTTGCAGCATACAAATACCATATACAAAAACTAATTGTATTTCCACCTATCAGCAATAAATAATGAAATGGATTTTTTGATACCATAGAAATAAATTTAACTACAGAAGTGAAGTGCCAGGCTTAGGTTATGGAAACTACAAAGCATTCCTGAAAGAAATATTAAGACTTAAATAAAAGGGATTTCACATGTTGCTGGATTAGAAAACTCCAGCAACATATTTTTAATATTTCTATTCTTCCCAAATTGACTAATTGATCCAATGCAATCCCAGTGAAAATCACAACAGGCTTTTTATTCCCCTCAAATTGACAAACTGGATTCTAAAATGTATATGCAAATGCAAAAGACCTAGAATAGCCAAAACAACTTTGGAAATTATGAATAAAGTTGGAGGATTTATAATACTTTATTTCAAGACTAATAATAAAAATATAGTAATTAACACAGAATAGAGTTGATATAAGCATATCATTCAATGGAACAGTACAGAGTTTCCAGAAATAGACCCCACACATACATGTTCAATTGATTTTCAACAGTTTCAAAAAAATTCAATGGAGGAAAAGACTGTCTTTTTACCAAAGAGTGGCAGAATAACTGACTACTTATACGGAGAAAAAAAGTACTAGATTTTAATCTCATACCACACAATAAATTCACTTGATATGGATAACAGACCCAAATGGAATGGCTGAAACTGTAGAACTTCTAAAAGACAACATTTATGCAAATATTCATAACCTTGGAATGGATGAGCATTTTTAGGACACAAAACATGAGACATAAAAGAAAAACAAATAGATCAAGTTTATTTCACCAAAATTAAAAATGTTCCTCTTGACAGGCACTATTGAAATAAAAAAAACAAGCAAACAATTTTTAGAGTGTGAAGAGCTATTTATAAAGTATATGTCAGACTAATGTGTGCATGTATGTATACAACTCAATAACAAGAAGCTAAACAATGCAATGTAAAAGGAGGCAGAAGATTTGAACATTGGCTTCACAAAAGAAGATATGCGATTGTCCAATCAGCACATGAAAATGTGCCATATTGGTTCTCTAGGACTACTCTAAGTACCATAAACTGGCTGACTGAAAACAACAGAAACTTATTCTCCAGTAGGTCTATAGGCTAGAAGTCTGAAATCCAGGTGTCAGCAGGACTGTGCTCCTTCTGAAAGCTCTAGGGAAGGATCTGTCCCATACCTCTCTCCTAGCTTCTGGTGTTGCTGGCAATCATATATTCGTAGATGCAATTTCTGCCTCTGTCTTCACATAGCATTCTCCTCTGTGTATGCTGTCCTGTTTCTATCTACATGACCTTCTTCTTCTAAGGACATCAGCCATTGAATTTAGGACCCCCCATAACCAGTTTGACCTAATCTTGATTATATCTACAAAGACCCTCTTACTAAATATGGTCATATTCACAAGTACTGGGGTTAAGACTTCAACATATATTTTGTGGGGACACAATTCAACCCACAGGAGATGCCCAACATCATCAGGGAATTGTAAATTAACACAAGAATGAGAATGCCTGCTAGATTGACTAAAAATCATTTTAAATCTGACAATACTAAGTGTTGACAACAAAGTAGAGTAAATAGAATTCTCATACATTGCTGGTGGTTGGTAAAATGATACAACCATTTTGGAAAACAGCCAATTTTTATAAAGTTAAACACATGATCACCCTCAGCCCAGCAATTCCATCCCCAGATATTCATCTAAAAGAAATGAAAACATATATCCATACAGAGGCCTACGCTTGAATGTTCATAACAGTTTTATTCACAATAATCACCATTGTCCACTGACAACTGCATAAATAAATTGTGGTAAGTCCATACAATCAAATAACCAACAATAGCCCCACAGATGTGTCTTAGTGGTTAAGCATCGACCTATGAGCCAGGTGGTCATGGCTCAATTCCTGGTTAGGGCATATGTTCAAGTTTGGGCTTTATCCCCAGTAGGGGGTGTGCAGGAGGCAGCTAACCAATAATTCTCTATCATCATTGATGTTTCTATCTCTCCCTCCTTTCCTCTCTGAAATCAATAAAAATAAAAAATAAATACCAACAATAAAAAAGGAATGAACCATTGATCTATACAGTAACTTAGATGCATCTCAAAATTAGTATGATGAGTTCAAGAAGTGAACTCAAACCTTGCATACAGAATGAATGCATTTATCTGAATTTCTAGAATAGAAAAAAGATCCTGTAATGACAGGAATTAGATCAGTGCTTTCCTTGGGTGTGGAGTGGAGAAGGGAGATTCACTGAAGCCCATTGTGATGGAAATGTTCTGAATCTTGATTGCGTGTGGTTGCAAGTATATAGGTTTGCATATAAGGAGTATATGCATACATAATCATACATAAAATAGGTTCATTTTATTTCATAAAAATTATGCGTCATTAAAGCTGATTTTTAAAATATAACCACCTATTACTGGAGTAAAACCGCTCTGAGATAGCTACTCTTCCCTAACTCTCACCTAAGCCAGGCAGAATGGAACTAAATGTTGTAACATCCACTGACATCTCATGCCCAGTCCTGCCATAAATGGTCAATCAGAGCACTTCCCTGTTGGGAGATGTTAGGATCTATGACATTGTGTTAATGTTTCTATTTATATTTATCCAGTGGTTGCCAATTATTCTATTTAACAGATGTGGAAAATTCACCATTTTCTGAATTTTGCTGATCTTATAGCTTTTATAAATTACAAACTCCTAATATAAACATGATTGTGGTATAATGGAAAGAGCTGGTTAGGCTTCAGTACTATTCAGCCTGTGGTTTAAATATATTGTTTTACTGATTTCAGAGAGGAAGGAGATGGAGAGAGAGATAGAAATATCAGTGATGAGAGAGAGTCATTGATTGGCTGCCTCCTGCACATCCCCTACTGGGGAATCAAGCCTACAACAGGGCATGTACCCTGACTAGAATTGCACCATGACCCTCTGGTTCATATGTCAATGTTCAACAACTGAGGCACGTGGTCTAGGCTAGCCTGTAGTTTAAATGCTGGCTTTGCCACTTACTAGCTGTGCACATTCAATCCTTTATTATATATATGATGGTAATGTGCCAGGTATTCCCCCAGCCTTAGGCAATATGTATTAAAGGGATGTGCTCCTAACCTCATGGAGCTCACAGTCCCAGGCTTCAATTTACTTCCCCACTCCGAACTTCTGGATTTTATCATCTTTGCAGATGGGTTGTGATGCCATCTTCACAGGGTGGTTGTGAGGACTGAGATCACCGGGTAATCTACTTAGTGTTTATCAGACAATAAGGGCTTCCTGCTACTGTGCCTGTCTGTGTGTCTGTCCAGCTACCTTACTGCCTCTCCTCTTCTCCCATCCTCTCATAGCTTACCTTTTCCTAACCTATTGTGTCTTATCCATCCTGTATATCCTATTCTTTTCCATCATGAATTTTATTTCTGTCCCCTTCTATGCTATAGTAATACACTACAAAGCTTTCTTCTCTCAGCTAAAAAAAATGTTGTTTGCATTTTTGAATGAATCATTTAGCTCTTTTCCTCTTTATTTTATAATTAAACTTACACTGGGTGGTGTTTAAAAACAGTTCCATCAACTGATTTTTGAGTCATCCAAAATTAAAGGGATTTTGACAATACCTACCAATATCTCTTTATTAATTTAATTTTTATTGATTAAGGTATTACATATGTGTCCTTATCACCCCATCGCCCCCCCCCCACTCATGCCCTCACCCCCTGTTGTCTGTGTCCATTGGTTAGGCTTATATGCATGCATACAAGTCCTTTGGTTGATTTCTCCCCCTTAACCCCACCCACCCCTACTTTCCCTCTGAGGTTTGACAGTCTGATCAGTGCTTCTCTGTCTCTGGATCTGTTTCTGTTTATCAGTTTATGTTGTTCATTATATTCCATAAATGAGTGAGATCATGTGATATTTATATTTCTCTGACTGGCTTATTTCACTTAGCATAATGTTCTCCAGTTCCATCCATGCTGTTGCAAAGTGTAAGAATTCCTACTTTTTTACCGAAGCATAGTATTCCATTGTGTAGATGTACCACAGTTTTTAATCCACTCAAGGAAGTGACCGTACCCTTTTATGTAATGATGTTTACTTTGAATTTATATTAGTTCACACAAACACTCCATCCATGCTTTTGTTCCGGCCCTCCGGTCCAGTTTAAGAACCCATTGTGGCCCTCGAGCCTACTGGAGATGTGCAGGAGGCAGCTGGTCAATGTTTCTCTCTCATCGATGTTTCTGACTCTCTATCTCTCTCCCTTCCTCTCTGTAAAAAATCAATAAAATATATATATATAAAAAAAATCCTGATTTCTGTTTAAAAAAAAAAAAAAGAATGAAGACCTGCACAACTCAATGTTTAGAGTTTGAGGAGATGAGGGAAATTCAAACATCCCATCTCACTTGAGGTTCCCCACATTGAGTGGAGATATGGATTATTGTAATATGGCCTCAGTAGCATCATTCCCCATTTCCTTTTCTCATTTGGCAATGGGAAGAGGGAAGTAGAGTGGGTGATGGTACCCACTTAGACTATTCCTATTGTCTCCTTCACTACAATGTGAGCCCTTTAAAGGAATGGATAGTGCATTTCACTTCTCATATTTGATGCCAAACTTAGGGCTTGACCCAGTGAGAGGCATAGTCAATAGCCCTTGGAATGAACGGCTATGTTGAGTTTACCACCCTGGCCATGGGGCATACTACCAGGTATCACAACATGGTGGGATCAGAGATAAAGGACTTCTCTTAGGGTGGTCTAGGAGCAGAGACTAGAGCTATGGTTTCTGCTCTAAGAATTCTAGAGGAGGTCACAACCTCCTAAAGACCAGCAGGCTGAGTATGAATTTCCCACTCAGACAACAGTGGTTCTCAAACCCTTGTCCACAGATTGGTACTGACCACTAGTGAAATGAAAATGAAAAGGGACAGTGTAGTGATTTTTAAAAATGAAGCTAAATTTATGTTTTTATTCTGACTGTATGGCCTTCCTGAATATGTTGTCATGTCCTTCTGCATGGAAATAACCTTTTTGAAATTATGGTGATGGCAAATGGCAAATGTTTTTCTTAATGTTACTAGCAGGGGAAACATTGCCTCCCAGGTCAGTTTTCAGTTCAGTTCTGTTTTGACATTTTCCACTGCCCGTGATTTCTCTAAGGGGCCTCACTGCAGCTGTGGCTTCTAATGAGACATGGACAATTTTGAGAATCTGAACTACAGTTTTAGACCCTTTCGGCAGAGAGATGTGTGTATGTCCCCACACAACATTGTAGACAATGTTGGAAGGTTCACAGGCCTCTTTCAGACCAGCCATGGGCCCTTTAAGAATCTACAAAATCCAGATTAGGAAATCCAGGACCAGAGAGGTTAGCAGTCTACTACTGTGTGTATGTGTTGGGGTCGGGGTGGGGGAGGGGAAGGGAGGCCTTTTCTTATTTTCTTTTTAATAAAACATTCAATGTAAATAAAAAGTTTCATATAACCACCTTTTGTACCATTAAAAGTCCAAGGAACCAAGGATCATGATCAGGGATTTAATAGATATTTTGCAAAAGCCAATGGCACTCTGTGAAAGGCAGCTGGCAGACAGCCTTGTGTGGGTTCATTGGGTATAGGAACCACTCTTCCCTTTGGCATTATCTGCTGAGCATATGTTATGACCCATCACCACTGGCAGGGCTCTGTGCATCTCCCAGGCTGTCTCAGGGAGTCTTTTTGAAGGCATTTCAGCCATCTGCTAGGGTTTCCTGCTCCCCAGGGTGCTTTGATGCCATGAGGAGATGTAACATGACATTTGGAATCTGGGCCCACGTGTCACAATGCCAAGGGCAGGGGAAGCCCCAGGGTGACTGACAACAGCCTGTTGTGTAGGGATGTGCATGTGAATCAAATACATCTGTCTGGGTAGTCATATTGGCAGCTGAATCGCTGAAATTTAGAAGGGAGGGGGGAATGAATGCTCTTAGAAACCTTCAGAAGAGAAGGACAACCCCTCACTGCTCATCTTCCTCGAGAAAAGCCTTGGGCAGAAGTAAAGACCACAGCTGGAGCAATGAAGTTGGAAGCATTTTATGCTGCATTGAATCCTCTCTAAAAATCCATTTTTGTTACTCTAACTGCAGAGGTGAGGAAACTGAAGCTGGGAGACGTGGACTAATTTGCCCCAGGGATCACCTAGGCCAGTGATGGTGAACCTTTTGAGCTCAGCACTGCCTCCTGCAAGCCCCCTACTGGGGACTGAGCTCACAACCTAGGCAGTTGCCCTTGACCAGAATCAAACCCAGGACCCTTCAATCAGCAGGCTGACACTCTGTCCACCGAGCCAAACCAGTTGTGGCTGCAATGCATTTCTTTAACACCCCATGGATGGTGCAGGTTCTCCATAAACTGAGTTATCTGTCTTCTTTTCCATGCAGACATTTCCATTTCTTTCCTTTTTTGTTTTCTCTGATTACACTCCAGAGTATACATGATACCTGCATACATCTTAATGTGTTGCTCTTCTGTCCAGTTGGTCTGAAGCCCAGGAATTGTCCTTCATGTTCCTCCCTCTATGACTGAATCCAGTGGAAATGCCTACAATTTGCATGATAAGTCCATTTTGCTCCATCTCCATTGACCAGGGTGGGGAGGTCAATTCCCCTGTCAGGTCTCACCTTTCTTAGTTTCACCTTTGCACAGTTTATTCCCCAAGAATAATTGTAGTAACTTTGTAAAATGCTAATCTGATAATTTAACTCTCCTGTAAAAAAAAAAAAAAAAAAAAAAAAAGAAAGAAAACAAACTAATTAAAATGAGAAAAAAGATACACTCCCATTACTCTGCTTTATACGACTGTGTGATGTGGACATTGAATAATTCCATTGGCAGATGAAGTCAAGGAGATTCCACAGTAAGTGACAGCACCTCTGACTTCAAGGCTGTCCATCATTCTTCATGCCAAATAATTATAGCCACAATTATAATCACCATTTGCTGAACACATACTGTAATATACACATGATTAAGTTCTTTATATATACTAACTTCTTTAATCCTCACAACAATTCTATGTACTAGGTATTATTATTATCCCAGTTTTTCCACCAGGAATCTGAGGCACAGAATGTTTAAGCAGTTTCCCCAAGGCCACATAGCTTGAAAATGACAGAAGCAGGATCAGAACCCAGGCAGTGTAGCTCCCTTACCACAACTGGGGCCAGGCCATGACCACAGAATTGATAAAAAGGAGGGAATATGATCAAACTACCACCTGCTTCTCAATCACTATATTTTTCTGACTAATCTGTATCTTACTGTAGCTCAAATTGGCATCGTCTCCCTCCGCCCCTCAAAAGATAGCTGAATATATAACAGCAGCAGCAACAAAAACTAGGAATAAACTGTTTAAAATTGATAATGTTTCTGAAGGGCTGAGATGGTCTTCTTCCGAGGAGGTAATTACAGGAACTCAGTAAGGATGGAAGACATTTTTCAGAAAATAGAGTCTGAGCAATCCTAACGGAAATGTCAAAAGGATAATGTGTTTTGCAAATGTTTATTGCAAACAGACAAAAGTAGATTCAATTACTCATTACATCCTACACATTTCTCTTTTTCTTGTCTAGAAAGCACTCAGGTGTTTTGTGTTGTTGTTTTTTTTTTTTTTAATTATTTTCCAGGATGGCATGGAAGTATTTTTAGCTTTGAAATTTTGATTGTGAATTGCTATGGCCTATTAAAAAAAATGTGAGGCAGCCTTGAAACATGTAAAAGGATGACAGAACCTGGCGGACATGTGGAATCCACTGGACTTTATATATCAGCTGTCCCGGGCCCCTCCCTCCTCCAATCCCTGAGCTCTAAACACCTCACCCATGATTGTGGGCACTTTAATCCAGAATCTGTGTTGGGCCCAGGTCCCTACATGATTAAATAAAAATAATCATTTTGCTCTGCTGTTGCCTCTGAAGGAGAGAGTTTGCAACTCCGCCTCATCTGCCTGTGTCCCCGGCTGGGCCCCTTGGAGTGGAGTAAACATTGCTGGCTTTGGATAATAGTTAACTTTAAATATTAATAGTGAGACTTTGGGCAAGCCTCTTGTCCTTATTGAGTCTCCATCTCTTCTTACACCAGCAGAGATGATGGTGCCTGCCTCCCAGGGCAGGTGGTTGTGATGGTTGAGATGTATATTAAGTGACTACTGCCTGGTATTCTTTAATGAGAATGGTTTGAGCCCTTATTGTGTGCTGGCACTTTACCTTTATTATTCCAATTAATTTAACTTTGTAGAGTAGGTGTCATTATCCCTCTATACAGATAAAGAAACCAAGGCTCAGAAAGATAAAATTTTGACTGTTCCCTCCAAAAAAAGGCGTGTTGATGTCCTAACCCCCGCTACCTCAGAATAAGAGGTGGGCCCTAATCCAATATGACTGGAGTCCTTAAACAAAGGGGTGGGGTAGATGCAGAGATACAGAAATAGACATGCACAGAAAGAAGGCAGTGTGAAGGCCCAGAGGAAGAAGATGGCCATGTGACTGGAATGATGAATCTACAAACCAAGGAATGCCAGGAATCATCAGCAAATACCAGAAGTTAGAAGAATCAAGGAAGTATTCTCCCCTAGAGCCATCAGAGAGGCCAGGGCCCTGCTGATGCCTTGATTTCAGACATCTAACCTCCAGGTCTGACAGACAATAGCTGTCTGTTGTTTTCGTCCACCCAGTTTTTGGTATTTTGTTACAGCAGCCATAGGAAACTAATACTTTCCTTAAGCTCACACCATTAATTAGTACAAACACCAAGGTTCAGTTCCTGGTCTGTCTGGGCTGATAACCACTCCTATACCATTGCTACTCAAAGTATGGCCCCCAGTAGCATTGGCCTCACCTGGGAGCTGTAGAATCTCAGGCCATACCCCAGAATCAGGATCTGCATTTTAACACAATCTCGACGGAATTCTGATGCACTTCAAAGTTTGAGAAACACTGCTGTGGACTCCCTTCTACAGTTACCAACAAATATTAATTCCATAGTCTTCCTTTTTCTAGTTCCTCTTTCGTGTGCTATTGGAAGTGGTCCTTTCCATTTCTAGTATATTCTCTATCTAGTTCTTTTTCCACTCTACTCAGCATCCTTCCTTAATCCCCTAAGGTTTACTTCATCCTTGATACATGGTAGGGACACTGGGTACAGTGAGAAGATGACAGGCTTTGGACTCTGTTGAAATTGTTTTAAGATCCTGCTTTACCACTCAGTAGGCACAGGAAAGGATAAGTCACTTGTCTTTTTGGAGCTTCAAATTGTTCATCTATTCCTGTGACATTACCCTAGTTGAAGCCATAATCACCATCTTTTGCCTGGACTACTGAAATGGCCACATAGGTGGATTTCCCATCTCCCCACACTGATCTGTCTGTTCTCCTTATTGTAACTTCAATGACCTCTTCAAAACAAGCAAGTCTTATCATGTCATTTCCCTGATTAAAAACCCACCGTCACTTCCCTGACCTTAGGATAAAGCCTGAGTTCCAGAACGTGGCTTACAGTTCCTTGCGTGATCTGCCCATGTCTATTTCTCCCATCCCATAGATCTTGTCACTCACCACCCTCACCTTCTTATTTATTCTCTAGGCATACTAACCTTCCTAGACTCTCTCAATTAGCAATCACCTCTTTCAGGAGCCTTCCCTGCACCACACCTCCCATCCTAAACTCCTATGTCTTGTGTGCCTTCTCTATGCTTTTTAAAAAATCATAAAAATGAATGAAGCTTTTTATTAATTGCATGTTGATTTGCCTGTATTCCTCACTAGTCTACCTGAGCATGCAGGCAAAGACCCTGACTATCTTTGTGATGTTTGTGTCCCAACACCTCACCCCATGTTGATATATAGTCAGCCCTCAATACCTATTTGCTGAAAAGATAAAAGGAACTGGGAGATGACCCAGGTTCCAGGCAAGCATTGTGCATTCCCTTTAAGAAGCATTTATTTTCAAAGCCCCACTGCTGTTTCACAGATTAGGGGCCAGTTGTAGAGTGAGTACAGAAACCACCAGTTTATTTTTTTTCTGAAGTTTCTTTGTTCTTTCCCACATGATGAAGCCTCTTAGATCCCATATCATTGAACAAAGCTAAAGTATTTACTCCTAATTGCTTTAAGTAAGGCCTGTCTGATCTAACCGCTAATCAGAGGCTTGCATTGAAGAAAGAAAGATGACTAATTAACAGGCTCCAGGACCCACAGGAGTCAGGATCCGCACTCTGTACTGTGGCAGCCTCGTGGTGGAAGACCCACCATGACTTCTGGAGCATCTTTGGGGCTTAAATGGCTTTTCATTCCCAGAGATGTTGAAACAACACACCCCAACCTCACAGGGAGGAGGCATTTATTCCAGAGGATGAACCCATGAGCCCCTGGAACCTGTCCCTCCTGTACATTGTAAGTAGCAAGAAATGCTGAGCATCTAAAGTAAAAATGTCAACAGTAGCCTGGCTGGCGTGGCACAGTGGTTGAGCGTCAACCTATGTACCAGGAGGTCAAGGTTCAATTCCCGGTCAGGGCATATGCCCGGGTTGCAGGAGGCAGCCAATCAATGATTCTCTCATCATTGATGTTTCTATCTCTCCTTCTTCCTTCCTCTCTGAAATCAATAAAAATATATATTTTTAAAATGTTAGCAATACAGCAGGAAGGCTCACACACCACTTGTGAAATTTGTATAAGTACAACAAAACGAGAAAAATAGAAAAGTTTTTTTTTCCCATGGGATGGGCCCATTTGGGCCTTGCATATACCACATGCTCAATCGCTTTTTGTTGAATGAAATTCTAGTATGAGACATTTACAGAAAAAAAAGATATATACACATTTATTGAAAAGCATCAAAGATGCCCTAAATAAATGGAGATTGTATTCCCCTATTCACAAGTAGGAAAACTCAGTGTCATGAAGATGCCCCTTTCCGCAAGTTAATCTATAGATTCAAGGCTATTTCAGTCAAAACCCCCACAGGGATTTTAAGGAAATTGACCAGCCAAACCTAAAATTCATGTGGAAAAATAAAGGGCTAAGAATAGCCAAGTGGTTTTGAAGTAAGGGGAGATGGGAAAGAAAGAGAACTGACTTGCTTTAGTAGATATCAAGATTTACGCTAAAGCTCTATGTAATTTTGAGGAATAGTTTTGCTTTGATGTTTGTTTGCTTATTTTGAAAGCTGGTCATTCAGGGAACTGATTCTTAGCAAACTTTCCTAGAGTCACTCTGCACTGAGGGGTTTTAGTGAAAAGTGAAGGCAGGCAGCATGGATCTGCTCTCTTGGAGCCAGCTGTTAGCTACAGCTCAGAGTGGGGGAGAGCATGGGCCACATGCACCAGGCTGAGCTCCTGCTCTGGCCCCTGACTTCATGTGCTCTGAGACCGTGGGTAGTTACTGAACTTCTGTGCATCTCAATTTCTTCATCTGTAATTTTTTTAAATTTTTATTTATTGGAGAGAGAGCGAGAGAGAGTTGTTGTTCTACTTATTTTTGCATTCATTGGTTGCTTCTTATATGTGCCCTGACCAGGGATTGAACCCACAACCTTGGTGTATCAGGATAACGCTCTAACCAACTGAGCTATCCAGCCAGGGCTTGCAAAATTTAATTGATAAAAAGCTAACTAGACAAAAGTATGGTTGAGCTATATTCTGGTGCTTTTAAAGTCTATTTTTTCTATATTATAAATAGCTTTCTGTAAAGTAAGGATTGCAGCCTCAAATGTCTGCAGGGCCAGGCAGATCATGCCCATGTGTGTAGCAGCTATAGAGAAGACAGTGGGGAGGGGGACTTTTGACAACTGTGAGTGAGCATAAGATAGGGCCACAGCCAATGAGCACACACATCCCCCGTGAGCAGTTTCAGTTCCGGAGAGAAGAACCTGGCATGGGAGTTAGAAGAGAGACAAGAATTCTTGTATCTTGGCCTTGGACAGTGGTGTGACCCACGGCAAGTTTTTCACTCTGTGAGCCTCATTTTCCCACATTTAAGATGGAAACCTAGCCCTCTCTAAGGATAATTGTAGCTCTAAAATGATACAATGCCTGTCCATGACTCTGATTTGTAGCTAGTCTCACTTCTCCAATTGGAAGTGAAAGAACCTCACTTCTAGAACCTGATGACCAAGGTTCAAATCTGAGCTCTGCTACTTACTAAATAAATGTCACTGGAGAATGGCCCAGAACCTCACTGCTCTTCAGTTTCTATCACTAAAAATACAAAGGAAGAGTAGGAATTCTATTCTGCACAGTCAGAGACTATGAGTGTGATAATTAGCTATTCAATGTTTTATAAACTGGGCAACAATGGGGAGGGATGTGGATAAACATAATGGAAAGGGATACAGATAACTGGTTTACCAAGTCCCAGACACTAATACCTACACTGTTTGAAAAACTCAACTTTTTTGGGATATGAGCCCTGTTATAGTCATTTTTTCCAGATGAGAAAACTGAGATTACAAACAGTGGACTTGGAGATTGGAATCTTTTCTTTCTAGTTCCAAGGCCCATGATGTACTTCTCTACCTGTGCTTCCTCGGATGGGCCAGCCATGTCCAGTGCCAGGAGCCTAGCACTTGTCTTCAGGTTGGGGGCCAGGCCCAGAGTGGTCAGCTGAAGATAAGAGCAACAGACACATTTCCAATCGCTCTAGGCAGGGCTTAGGTTCCTAGAAATGAGGTAATCGGCCATGTTTGTATAGAGTAAGACCAAGGACTTTCCAGACACCTGCTGTTCTAAATGTCAGCTTGGGGTGGGCGGTCTGGGACCTACAGGACTCAATTATGGGCAGGAGAAGGCCACAGATCCCAAGTGAACTCACACCTGACTCAGGCAGAGCACAGCTGCTGAGGGGGATCACCTCTCATTCTCCTCATGAAACCAACATGCTGTTCTGGCCCCGGGGAACACAGGTCAGCAACTTCATGAATTACCCTTTTGATTGTAACCCAGTTGCAGTGGTGAAATATTATGTTGCCTAGGGCAGGGCTATTCCTGGCTCTTTAGTTATTTAAATTATGAAGTTTCCTTTAAGGAAGGAAGATTTATTGAATGCCTACCAAGTGTAAGGTATGGTGCCACTCACTTTGCATTGGTGATTTTATCTAATTGTTACAATAACTGTATACATTAGATTCCCTACTTCAGTTTATCAGGTGTTAAAAGGGAAGCTCAGGATAAATAAACTTATCAGAGGCCACAGGTTTAATAAGTGCTGGAGCCAAAGATCAGAATTTGTGGCTCTCTGACTCCAAACCTAACTCTTTCTACAGCACAGGTTTGCCCATAGGTGTGACACTGAGGACAAGTATGCCTGTAAAATCCAAATAGAGTTCCATTTGTCAGTGGTTGCAATGGAAGAAGATCACCAACCAAGCAGTAGAAAACTCATTTGTTTGTTAAACAAAGAATAATTCATTCATTTCCTAATGCTCTCTCCCAGCTAAGACCTGAGCCAGTTCTGTTTTTAATCTGTTATTATAGCTTGAAAACAAGGATTTCCTCACACCCTATGCCTTAGAAGATCCCATTTGGGACACAGAGAAATGGTGCTTCCTTTGTCTCAACATCAAAGCATAGTTTATGTCTTGACAGGTGTATGTATGTGTTGAAAAATATAAGTCAGTGCAGAAAATCAAACCCCTCTGCTTGCCCAATTGTCCCATTTCCCAAGAAAATGAAAGAGAGGATAACTTAAAGTAAATAAATATAGACTCCCCATTTGGAGGTCTGGAATTGATAGTGTTTACCATAAATTACATGAGAACTCATGCTTCTATTTGATTGTGGGTTTGAATCCGCGCCTGGCTCTGAGATTCTTCCTCTGTGAGTGATTGCTGTCGCTGGGGGATTTGGCAGTGTGACCAGGCCTAGGGAAGGCATAAAATTATTAGGTCTAAGACTTCATTGCAAAACTTCTTCCTCTGAGATTTAGAAGCCATCTCTCTTTCAGCCTCTTAATGTTTCCTGAACACCGTGAATTTCTCCAGGGGCTTTATGGCTAGAATTGATCACATTCAATTCTCCAGGGAGGAAATAGGCAGGTTTGCTCTCTCTCTCTCTCTCTCTCTCTCTCTCTCTCTCTCTCTCTCTCTCTCTCCCTCTTTCATAAAGACCAAGAAATGGAAAGAAGAGTCCTCTTATCTTGACTGTAGTGGTTGAGGAAACCTGAGAATGACTAGCCCTCAGCCTGAATCTCTTCTCTATAGGATCTGACTGCCCCCTACCTCACCCTTCTCATTCCTCTTTATCCTTTTTATTCTATGCTTTATTCTTTCCCCTCCTTCTCCTTTCTCTTTCCTCTTCCTTCATCACTTTAATCTTTTGCAACAGACTTTAAGACTCTGGTGTGGTCAGCCTCTTTTGTCTCACTCAAAGTGTCACAAGCAAAAATAGTTGTACGGAAGGACTGGAACCAGAAAGCAATCAGGGCTGAGGTGGATGGCTGAGATGGAGCCTTCATCATCCATCTGCCTTCCAGGAGCCCTCTGGTGTTCCCTTCCAGATTCATCAATGGTTCAGCACATTTTCTTTTCAGGAACTTGGACTTTCTGCAGCCTCTCAAGGTTGTGACTCTTCTTCATGGCCCTGGCTCCTCCTTACCTTTCCTCTGGTTCCTTTCACTCTCATCTCCTGCTTCTAATTATATCATTCCCTTCACAGTTTCTAGTTCAGATCCCAAGCAAGGAATCTGATTGTATTAGTCAGGGTTCTCCAGAGAAACGGAACCAAGAGGATGTGTGGATACATGGATGGATGGAGAGACAGATGGAAAAATATATTATGTTTCTATATATGTATCTATAAAGAGACATTATAAGAAATTTAGTCACATGGCTATGGATGCTAAGTCTCAAGTTCTGTAGTTGGCACACTGCAAACCTGGAAAGAGCTGTTTCAGTTCAAATCCCAAGGCAGAAATAAACTGATATCCCGGCTCTAAGCAATCAGACAGGAAGAATTTCCTCTTTCTTAACCTTTGTGTTCTATTCAGTTTTTAATTAATTGGGTGAGGCCCACCAACATTAGGGAGAGTGCTTTACCTATTTATTGATTTAAAATCTAAACTCATTCCCAACTCCCAGAATAAAGTTTGACCAAATATCTGGGTATCTCACAGCCCAATCAAGTTGGCACATAAAACTACCCATTGTCCCAGGTGACTCTCTGGTGCTCTCTCTCCTCCCTCTCTCTTACTACTTCCCACCTGGCTTCCCCCCAAGCAGTTGGTCTGTTTAGACTTTGGACTGGATGTCTCAGGTCCACCTCTACCCAATTACCTGAGGCTAAAGTGGTAAGCTCAGGGGATACATTCATCAGCCACCTAGGCTGCCGCTTAAACAGCAGGGGAGAGGCAATTTTCTTTAGAAGAGCCTGGCCTAGGACTCCTGGAATGATCAAATTGTTACCAGGAACCTACAGTCCTAAGGCCTCTGACAATGAGCATATGTGGGGAGTTTGAATGGCTGGAGCTGCCAAGTTGGTGATGAAAGCAAATATTTTATTGAGCCACAGAGGGTTATGACAGGCACTGTGGATACAAAGATAAAAGGATGTGCCATCAACATCCAAGGCTCTCACAAGGAGTAGGAGAGGTAAATCAAGGATCCCAGCTCAGTAAACATAGACATTTGACTACAAGACATCTTGGAGATCTAGTTCAACCTACTCTGTTTCCCAAGTCAAGAAATGGAAGACCAGAAAGGTTAATTAACTTACCTAGGGTCACACAGCTAGTTATAGATAGATATTTCATTACAGTGGCTATATGTTGATATATAACATGTGATAGAAATTGGGCTAGACCTTTTCATATTTATTTAACTCTTGTAACAACAATGTGAGGTAGACTTACCCAGAAGAAAGACCTGAATTCAAAGAGGTTTATTGATTCACTCAATATCATACAAGTGGGCGGAAAAGAAATGAAAGAATAATGTCAGTGTTACCAAAAAGGTAATATGTTTGAAAGTATAACTACAACCTCAAAGTATCTTTAAGAAAAGCATCCAGTGCTCACTAGTGTGACACTCTGTTGCTTTCTAGGAGAACAGATATTAAATGGATAATAAAAGAGCAGCAGGAAGTACATTGTTGAGAGACTGGATAAGAAAGGAATGTGATAGAAACACAAAAAGCAAGGTGGGTGGACATCAATCCTAGAAGTGTCTTATTCAGGATTTTTTAATATTCCAGGAACAGATCCATTTTACAGGTGACTAGGATAATTTACCAACAAAGAAGAGAGAGAGAAAGAATCAGGCAAGGCAGTAAGGTAAGGTCTGCTCAGTGCACAAATTCTGAGACATTACTATTACTAAGTAGACATACTGGTTCTATAGTAATTCAGAGACATTCCTGAAAGACTAAAAGCCTGGCCAAAGAGCCATTTAAAATATCACACATATGACTTTTTCCCCCAGTCTGGGTTTGCAATCTTTCCTGAAATAAGGACATTCAGACCAAAATG
Organism: Myotis daubentonii; assembly: GCF_963259705.1. Classification (NCBI taxonomy): domain Eukaryota; kingdom Metazoa; phylum Chordata; class Mammalia; order Chiroptera; family Vespertilionidae; genus Myotis; species Myotis daubentonii. The sequence goes on from NC_081842.1 coordinate 179,491,533, forward strand.
AGTACTGAGCTCCTAGCTTCTGCAAATTCGGAATGTTCTCCTGGTCAACTGAGCAGAGCACAGAGGCAGGATAACATCTCAGGGCATGGCACATCAAGTCCTCTTCTGGGTTCGGACATCTTTAACTTCCTTCTCTCCCCGCCCCCTTTTTATGCTGTTTCTCCCATCATTCTCTATTTCTTGCTCTGTATTTTTATGACACAGTATAGAGAGCAGGGATCATGACTCAAATTTTTACATAGGTCACTAAAATTAGGATGTAATAATGTATGGGATGGAGAAGACTGAAAGGGGAGGCCTAACCTATAAGGGGCAATGTTACTCAGCAACACCTAATTGTTGCCATGCTTGACTGTGGACTCAGTACTGCCAAGTCTTCCAACTTTTCCAAAGAACCTGAAAATCTAGATTTATCTTTTATGAAATACTCTGATTTTTAAAATTTTAGCAGTGAATTTTGTTCTTTTTTAACATCTTGTGGGCTGGTAATGATCTATAAACCACCAGCTATATTTACTGGTTCTATAGTAAACATAGTCGAACTCCTTGCTTCTAGCTATGTGACACTGAGCACATCTCTTAACCTCTCTGAGCCTTAGTTACATGACTATTAATTAGTATAGAAGATGGCATAGTAAGTGCTAAGCTTACTGTCTCACACAGAGTAGATACACCATAGATAATAATTCCCTCCCTTCCCCTCTACTCCCATGACCATGGTGTTTTAATCACTTGTACATCTGATTCCAGAGAGGAGTATACAATCTACACTAATAAAAGAGAAACATGGTAATTGGCGTACGACCGCTACCCTTCCCATTGGCTAATCAGCGAGATATGCAAATTAACTGTCAGCCAAGATGGCGGCTGGCAGCTAGGCAGCTTGAAACTAACATGAGGCTTGCTTGCTTCAGTGATGGAGGACTCCACCGTTCCCCGCCTGTTGCTGCCGGCCTCTCAGCTGCAACTCTAAGCAACTATGTTGCAAATGTAGAAGCTAAACAAAACCCCAGAAACCTGCTTTACTCAGCGGGGCTTCAGCCAGCTGGACCGCAACATTGTATCAAATACAGTCGGTAAACAAAGGCCATAAACCTGTTTTCAGCAGCCGAGGCCTCAGAGCTAAAGCTGGCTCAGAATAAAAAAAGAAAAAAAAAGAAAAAAAGGAGCAGTTGGGAGCTTCAGTCACCCGTCAGCCTGAAACGGCCCTCAGCCCCTCAGCCAGACTGGCCAGGCACCCCAGTGGGGACTCCCACCCTGATCCAGGACACCCTTCAGGGCAAACCAGCCAGCCCCCACCCGTGCACCAGGCCTCTATTCTATATAGTAAAAGGGTAATATGCCTCCCGGCACCGGGATCAGCGTGACAGGGGGCAGCACCCTAACCCCCTGATCGCCCTGCGGCTCTGTGTGTGACAGGGTGCAGCACCCTAACCCCCTGATCAGCCCTGCTCTGTGTGTGACAGGGGGCAGTGCCCCAACCCCCTGATTGGCCCTGCTCTGTGGGTGATAGAGGGTGGCGCCCCAACCCCCCCCCCCACGGGCCCTGCTCTGTGTGTGATGGGGTAGAGCCATAACCTCCCCATCGGCCCTGCCCTGAGTGTGACAGTGGCGGCGCCCCAAACCCCTGATGGGCCCTGCTCTGTGGGTGATGGGGGGTGGTGCCCCAACCCCCCTGATGGGCCCTGCTCTGTGAGTGACAGTGGGGAGCTCCTCAGCCCCCTGATCGGCCCTGCTCTGTGTGTGACAGGGTACGGAGCCCCAACCCCCCTAATGGGCCCTGCTCTGTGCATGACAGGGGGCAGCGCCCCAACCCCCTGATCTGCCCTGCTCTGTGTGTGACAGGAGGCGGTGCCCCAACTCCCCTATTGGCCCTACTCTGTGTGTGACAGGGGGGAGCTCCTCAACCCCCTGATCGACCCTGCTCTGTGTGTGACAGGATACGGAGCCCTAACCCCCCTGATGGGCCCTGCTCTGTGCATGACAGGGCGCAGCACCATAACCCCCTGATCCGCCCTGCTCTGTGTGTGACAGGGGGTGGCGCCGCAACTTCCCTATTGACCCTGTCTTGAGTGTGACAGGGGGCAGTGCCCCAACCCCCCAATCGGCCCTACCCTGAGCGTGACTGGGGGTGGCATTGCAACCTCCCAATCCGCCCTGCTCTGTGCATGACAGGGTGCGGTACCCCAACTCCCCAATTGACCCTGCTCTGAGCCCGACCAGGGGCTGCACCTAGGAATTGGGCCTTCCCTCTGCCACCCGGGAGCAGGCCTAAGCCAGCAGGTCGTTATCTCCTGAGGGGTCCCAGACTGCGAGAGGGCACAGGCCGGGCTGAGGGACCCCCCTCACCCCCCCGAGTGCACAAATTTTTGCACTGGGCCTCTAGTCAATGATAAGACCAGTGGCTTCTGCAACATCAGCCTGAGTTCCTCCTGTGAGTGATTAAATCAGAAGAGCTCACAGTATATTCTTACCCTGCTTTGTTGCAAGCCATTTTCCCAAAATGCATCTTATATGAGCAATGAGTCTCTATTCATACACAATTTCACATGAAAAGATTTGCTCTTTTCATTGTCTGCATGGCTTGAATCAGCCAGTTGGCCTGAAAATATTTCCATTCATTAGTAGGCTGAATGATGTCACTGGCCTGGAACTCACTTGGATGGATGTTGCCATGGACTCACAGAATGTTAGCATTCTAAGGACCTCAAAGAAGGCCATCTAGTCAAGCCTTCCACCCATGGCCCTTTTGATGCAGCTTAAAGTATCTCCATAAAGTGCTACAGACTCATTATTCTGAGAAGCTGCCCTGATTACTCTAGTTACTTGAAATGTCTTCCTTGTATCAAATTTAAATCTGAATTTCAGTAACTTCACCCATGGGTTCAGATCTACCCTCCAGCAATACTGAAAGTAAGTTTAGTCACCATACCACGCGTGATATCCCATTCAATAATCATAATAGTGAGAACTCACATAACATACATGCCAGGACTGTACTCAGTGTTTTACATATATTTACTTGTTTAACACTCATAAAAACTCTGTAAGGCAGATAACAAAGCTTTCTCATTTTAAGGATAAGAACAGTTAAGGCACAGAGCAATTACATGACATCCCCAAAGTCTCATAGCTTGGAAGTGGGAGAGGCAGGAAGGAAGCCATGGCAGTCTGGTCTTAGAGACCACATTCTCATGCACCAAGGTCTAGTGTGCAGGACCAAGGGCATGGGTGTCATCCAGAGCCAGGTTTCCACCCTGACTCTGTCCTTTCCTTTCAGAGTAAATTGGGAACATACTCCATATCCCAGACTTTTAATGAGGTTTATGCCACTTCTCAGGGTTCAAGTCTCTATAAATTATCTAGAACAGTGCCTGACAAGTAGTAAACACAAAATAACTTTTTGTTGAGTAAGTCACATTTATCAAGATCCCAGGCAATGCATCACCAGGTCTTTCGTCTTTTCTTTCATGGCGGACTTTCTAAGAGCCTTGTTCATACTTACTGTTCCCCCTTCTATGGACACTCTCCAATTTCCTCCCTCTTTTTAGCATCATCTAAGCTAAGATTCTGCCAATTCACTTTTCTTTCAAGTATCTATTCTGTTCCAAGTGCTACATGAAGGGCTTAGACTAAATCTATGAATTAAGACAAAAGCTTTGCCCTAAGGGCCCCTCATATAGAGTAGGATTCATGATACAAAGACTCATGGAAAGAATGAAAGGGGACTTGAAAGGGGGAGGACAAGTCTACCAAGGATGGGGTGAGGCAAAACCATTTTTTAGTAAAAGAGGGAAGGGAAAGAAGGAAAGAATATGTATGGTTTAGGATATAGGGAGAATCTAAATGTCAAAAAAACAAACCTTTAAATTATTATGTAAACTCATGGAAGAATATATAAATGCTCTTAAAATGGGTTACAGGGAAATTCATAAATCTGACAAAAAGTATAACATGCAAAGGATATGGTTATTAAATTGTACTATTTAAGAATGTAAAATGATAACCAATGGACATAAGACACTGGGGGGTAGGGGAGGCTAGGGGACTGTCAAAGGTGGGGGGGAAAAAAGGACACATATGTAATACCCTTTGTAATACTTTAAGCAATAATAAAAAAATAAAATGAATGTATGACCAAAAAGAGAAACAAACAAAACAAAACTGATGTGTAAAAAAGATGTAGGTTCATAAGATCACTCACAGATTCAAAGATATCTACAGAGAACAAGTATCCAGGGAAACACTATATCAGTGAATAAAAGCCAAAGCTACATAGAGAAAAATGAGTAAAGGAACTGTACAGGCAATTCACATAAAAGAAATGCTAAATTCCTAATAAATAACCAACCTTAGTAATCTTGAGAATTCAAATTGAAATAATAACGAGAAAGACAATTTTTCATCCATCAGACTAGCAAACATTTAAAGGTGTGACAAGATCAAGTGTTAGTGAAGGAATAAAGAAAGGAAAATTATCATGAATTGTCGGAGAAATATACAGTGGTAATATACCTGCAAAGAGCAATTTGGCTGTCTGAGTGTATGCATTCCCTATGACCCAATAATTTGCATATCTACATATATTCATATGTATATATACATATATATATACATATATATGCATATACATTTATATAGGTACTCTGGAGACTATTATAGACATGTGAACAAAGAGACATATATTAGAAAATATATTGCAATTCTATTCATAATAGAAAAAAATGCAAACCATCTGCATGACCATTATTTGGGGAACAGATGACTAAAGTATTGATATAATGGATACTTAAAAAGAATAAACTAATAATGAGATCTGAAATATGTAATTTAAGTGAAAATGTGCAAGATGATATTTAACATATGCACAGCATGATATCATTCATGGAATTTCTTTTAAATCTACACAAACATAAAGCATCACTGTATATACTTCATACATAAAATCTATTACAAATAGACTGGAGAAGATAGATATATACTTGATTCATAAAAGTAGTGGCTGCTAGGAAGGGAAGAAGAAATGAGATTGGCAGTGAGAGCCAGAGGGGACTTCAATTTTCTCTGAAATGTTTGATCTGTTTATTAGGAAAAGATTTAAAGCAACTATAGACGGACATTAACAACTATTCATTAATGGTGGGTCCATGGATGTTTGTTTTATTTCATTGTCATTTTTGTTACTTTTATATGTGTCTCAAACATTGAAATACAATCCCAGGAGAGGAAGAGCTACTTGAAACGTCATATCTGATTGGTGGGTGAGGGTGGGGATGCAAGTCACTTTCGTGGTTTTCTTGCCTTCAAATGGTTCTAGGACAAGCCATGCTCTAGCTCATGGGAAAGGAAAGTCGTACAAAATCCACGTGATTCTGACCATGGCTTACATCCCTCACAGGAAACATAGTGTGTGTTGTTCCTTGATTGTTGTTGTTTTCTAAAAATCAAATATAAAAGATTAAGTAAAAGAAAATTTCACATTTCTGTATTCAAAATCATTTTATTAAATCATCAGCAAACTCTGGCGAGTTTGCTGATGATTTAATAAATAACCAACCTTAGTAATCTTGAGAATTCAAATTGAAATAATAATGAGAAAGACAATTTTTCATCCATCAGACTAGCAAACATTTAAAGGTGTGACAAGATCAAGTGTTGGTGAAGGAATAAAGAAAGGAAAATTATCATGAATTGTCGGAGAAATATACAGTGGTAATACACCTGCAAAGAGCAATTTGGCTGTCTGAGTGTATGCATTCCCTATGACCTGTGGCAGGTGCTGTGCTAGGTGGAAAGGGCCCACAGATAAACCACTGCCTTGGAAGTAGAGAGCCAAAAAGCTGCATTTGACTGCTGCATACCCTTGCCTCACAGTTCTCCCCCAATTCCACTTTTGTGAGTGTTCACTTCAAAAATCCTGAGAAGTAGGTACTACCATCCCAATCTGCAAATTCACTATTGAGATTGAGCCAGCCCAAGGTCATTGCTAATTACTAAATGGCAGAGTGCATTCTCACTTAGATTGGCAACACGAAATTCTCTGTGGCTTGAGCAGATGTTGGGTATTTTCAGAGAAGTGAGATTAGTGCTCTTTAGAAACATGTGCAATGTTCTATAAAACACAAAACTTTCCAACCTTTGCTTTAGTCCTTGAAACTGAGAAACAAAATTGTACGTGGGACTAATAGCCTTTGGCAACAGGCCTGCCTACCACTTAGCTTTGGTTTCCAGTAGGCAGGAAGCATCATTGGCAGTGGCTGGGGCGTGGTCACTCAGATGGCCTGCACCTTCCAGTGATGAGTTGTCATCAGGGAAGCCTGCAAGCACCTAACTGACGCTTCTTCGTTCAGAGGACACACCCCTACCCCAGTGTCACAGTTTCTTTTCAGCTTCCTCTGTTACGTTAGCCAGAATTAACTTTCTGATCCTTAAATCTCATGCACTTATAATAGTTCAAGTTCTTAAATCACCAGTATAGGCAGAGGTCTAAATGAACAGGATATGCTGGATAACAGAAGAATTATTGAGTCTTTGTTTGTTTGTTTTTACAGAGAGAGGAAGGGGGAGGGAGAGATAGAAACATCAATGATGAGAAACATTGATAGCTGCCTTCTGCATATCCCACACTGGAGATAGAGCCTATAACCCGCAACCTGGGCATGTGCCCTGACTGGGAATCAAACCTGGATCATAGGTTGATGCTCAACCACTGAGCCACACAGGCTGGGCTGTTGAGCATTTTCAAATGGTCCCTCTGTGATATACAAAGGGAAATTCCTAAAGCCTATATTTTGCAGAGGATACTCGGAGAGGTTTCGGAACACTCTAGTAAGTGGCTCTCTGGTCATCACAGCTGGGTTTGGACTCTAAAATACACATGAGCCTTGACAGGCTAGGCAACAGTTATTCTAATGGTCTGATAACTGACTTCCCAGGTTACCTAGTGGTTTTACCTTTTCTCTGAGGTAGGCGTGGCTCATCCTACCACCCACAGGCCCTGCTCAAGTACTGTCTTCGGGGGTGATACCTGCACAGTACACAGGGGTAGTCACTAAACAGTGGTTCTTAACCTTCCTAATGCTGCGACCCTTTAATACAGTTCCTCATGTTGTGGTGACACCCAACCATAAAATTATTTTCATTGCTACTTCATAACTGTAATTTTGCTACTGTTATGAATCATAATGTAAATATCTGATATGCAAGATGTATGACTAGAAGATCTTACTCAACGTACCCTTTCTTAATAGCACTTGTGTGTCAATACCTCTTTTAACTCAGGGCAGCATAGGAACAACTCAGAACAGATATGAATATGGAATGCATTATTATATGTCACCAGTAATTGACATATGTACCAAGGGCCACTCATCCTCATGTATAGAGTGGCGCACACTACACACTATGAGGGCATAGCTGTAGCATGCTTTGGGCATTACCTCTCTGTTGGGCAGAGTGGTCAGACATTGATGTTCCCCTTGCTTCCACATTTTTATGCTTGTGGTTCTCTCTGGCCCAAGTACCATCCTGGGTCACCTTGGCTTCCCATCCCACCATCCTTGTTAAATCCTACCACTCCTCACACGTCGGCCTTCCTGGCTCCCCACCCCCCACCTCTGGATTTAGTCATCCCCACAGATACTCTCAGAGAGCCCCGCTCTTCTCTTGTGACCTGTCACTCATCATGTGGCTAGTCATTGTCTGTGCTGGAGAAGGGGCCACCAGTCTAGGAGAGCCCAAGAATTTCTAAAATGCATAGGTATACATCTATGTTTTTACACATAATAAGGTTCCTGCTTCAGGGCAGCTTCACAGGCCTCCTGCCTCAGCACCATATCAGGCATGGACTTTCCTTGTTATCATAAGGAGAATGGTGTGAAACTCAAGGCTAGCTGCCTGGTCCTCTCCTGTTATTCCGGCTGACACCAGCCAGGTTAGGGTAACGTGTCCAGGTTTTCACTCTCCCCTATCCTGTCCATCCTACGTTTTGATAGAAAACTATTTCCCTAGATTCACTGTCCACATTGTTTCTCAAATACCATGCTATCTATTTTTATTATTTTTATCTTATAGTCCACTATCTGCTACTTCCTGGGCCTTGGTTTCCCCATATGTACAATAAGAGATGTGGAGAAGATAAATCTCCAAGGTGCTCCTTCCCAGGCTAATATTCTGAATCTGTGAAACACCACCTTTGTGGTGTGTGGAGCCCAAAGAAATATCCTCTTATTTTAAGTGACTTTCATCTAAGGGCCATGGAAGGTAGTTTAAATGAACACTATTTACCGAGATTCAATTGTCCTACTTATTTTTCTCCCTTTCCAACCTGCTCCAGGTGGTTGAGCCTCCACCCCCGGGGGCCTCATAGAGGGTTAGTGCTCCTGCAGAGATCTGATATGTTTTACTTAATGAAAGCATAACACAGGAAAGTTAACAGTGATTAGAATCTATTTGCCTTCACTTCATCTTATTACAAATTATACTTGTATATTAATTTCATAATTCTCTGATTACCAAGGAGTTCAGCTGAGGTCCTGGGTCTCCTCAGTTCTAATTAGCCTTGGCCAGCTGAGCACGTGCTGGGCTGAATACTCACACAGCATTTCTCACTGGGCAGTGGAAGGGAAAACGATTCATTTTGGAACCAGATCTCTGTTGCTGTAAACTATTTTCATACTGTGCAGACTTGCATTGACCTAGCCTATGCCAGGTCCCAGAGTGGTCTGCTTCAGTCCCCACCCCCACTGTCATGTATCTGAGAATGACTGTACATTATGCAGTAAATGGTCCCATCCAGGTAATTGACATCATTTTCCATGAAACAGAATTTAAATTTAGACATTTTGAGAGGCAATGTGCCATAGGGGTTGTACACACATTCTTGAGGCAAGTGGGAGGCATTTTAGGTAAGTGGTTGATTTTGGAAGAGTTATTTAAGCTTTATAAGCCTCAGCTTACTTATCTATAAAACTAGAAGCCTGGTGCATGAAATCCATGCACATGTGGGGTCCCTAGGCCTGGCCAGTGATCAGGGCTGATTGAAGAGGCGACAGTTGCCAGGCCATGCACAGAAGGAACAGATGCTGGATGCTGACACTGCCATCTTTGGTGCCCTGCCACCACATGCTTCCCCGCCTCTTCTCCTCCTCCTCTCCTCACCTCTGAGCTGCCACGACAGCAGGTGGGGGGGCAGGCCGATCAGGGCCTGATGGCGGGGGGGAGAAATAGGGCATGGGAGGTTGGCCGCTGGCCCTGAGGAGGGAGCTGACGCTTGGCCCCCCTGGGAAAGGAGCTGCATCCACCGCTACCTACCCCCAATTCTCCTTCCTAGCCCAGGGGCCAGCCGGGGGGAGGGACTGCAGGAAGTTGGCTGGCAGGGGGAGGTTGGCTGTGGGAGCGCACTGACTACCAGGGGGCAGCTCCTGCATTGAGCACTTCCCCCTGGTGTCATAGCGACTGGTCATCCCAGTTGTTCTAGTCATTCCAGTCACTTGGCTTTTATATATATACTAGAGGCCCGGTGCACAAAAATTTGTGCATTCGGGGGGGAAGGGGGGGCCCCTCAGCCTGGCCTGTGCCCTCTCGCAGTCTGGGACCCCTCAGGAGATAACGACCTGCTGGCTTAGGCCTGCTCCCAGGTGGCAGAGGGCAGGCCCAATCCCTAGGTGCAGCCCCTGGTCGGGCTCAGAGCAGGGCTGATTGGGGAGTTGGGGCGCGGCCCCCTGTCATGCACAGAGCAGGGCGGATTGGGAGGTTGCAATGCCACCCCCAGTCATGCTCAGGATAGGGCCGATTGGGGGGTTGGGGCACTGCCCCCTGTCACACTCAAGGCAGGGTCGATGGGGAGGTTGCGGCGCCACACCCTGTCACACACAGAGCAGGGCCAATCTGGGGGTTGGGGTGCTGCTCCCTGTCACACACAGAGCAGGACCCATCAGGGGGTTGAGGAGCTCCCCCCTGTCACTCAGAGAGTAGGGCCGATAGGGGAGTTGTGGCACCGCCCCCTGTCACACACAGAGCAGGGCGGGTCAGTGGGTGGGGGTGCCGCCCTCTATCACCCACAGATCAGGGCCAATCGGGGGGTTGGGGCGCCACCACTCTCACACTCAGGGCAGGGCCGATCGGGAGGTTATGGCTCTACCCTGTCACACACAGAGCCACAAGGCGATCAGAGGTTGGGGAGCTCCCCCGTATCAGGCACAGAGCAGGGCTGATCAGGAGGTTGGGGCACCTTCCCCTGTCACGAACAGAGCAGGGCAGATAGGGAGGTTGTGGCCCCACCCCCTGTCACACACAGAGCCGCAGGGCGATCAGGGGGTTTGGGTGCTGCTCCCTGTCACGCTGATCCTGGTGCCGGGAGGCCTCTCGGCTTCGCTGATCCTGGTGCTGGGAGGCATATTACCCTTTTACTATATAGGGTAGAGGACTGGTGCATGGGTGGGGCTGGCTGGTTTGCCCTGAAGGGTGTTCTGGATCAGGGTGGGCGTCTCCACTGGGGTGCCTGGCCAGCCTGGGTGAGGGGATGATGGCTGTTTGCAGCTGGTCACACACCATTCAGGGTCGGGGTCCCCACTGGGGTGCTTGGCCAGCCTGGGTGAGGGGATGATGGCTGTTTGCAGCTGGTCACACACCATTCAGGGTCGGGGTCCCCACTGGGGTGCCTGGCCAGCCTGGGTGAGGGGCTGAGGGCTGTTTGTAGCTGGTCACACACCCTTCAGGGTGGGGGTCCCCACTGGGGTGCCTGGCCAGTCTGGGTGAGGGGCTGAGGGCTGTTTTCAGGCTGGCGGGTGATGGAAGCTCCCAACCGGTCCTTTTTTTCTTTTTTCTTTTTTTTTTTTTTTAATTCTGGGCCAGCTTTAGCTCTGAGGCTCCAGCTCTTAGGCCTCCGCTGTGGAAAGTAGGTAATCAAAACAATGTATAACTCCAGCTCTGACTCCAGCTCTGAGATCCCAGCTCACTGAAAGCTGGTTTCTGGGTTTTTTTTTAGCTTCTATATTTGTTAAAATGTTTCAAACTGCAGGCTCAGAGGCCGGCAAGGCAGGTGGGGAACGTTGGAATTCTCCGTCACTGAAGCAAGCAAGCCTCATGTTAGTTTCAAGCTGCCTGGCTGCCAGCCTCCATCTTGGCTGACAGTTAATTTGCATATCTCCCTGATTAGCCAATGGGAAGGATAGTGGTGGCACACCAATTACCATGTTCCTCTTTTATTAGATTAGATAGGTGGGAATAATAATAGTGCCAACTTCCTAGGATAAAGTGAATAATAGCATATAGAAAACATTAAATATATGTTACTTTATATTACTGCTAATATTAATTAGTATTTTTCTGTGAAGTGTTGGAATAGCATAGTAGCAACAGAAATAATATTTATTTTACATATAAAAAAATCAAGCTAGGTGATGAGAAGTGGCTTCATACTTTTTATCAACTTTTATAAAGCACTTACCGTGGGACAGCCCCTCACCATTTAAAAATCAATGTTCAAGACCAGTCTCTGCCCCTCAAAAAATAAGTAGCCATCAACTGTGCCTGTAGGATCAGAGAAGGCTTCCTAGAGGAAGTGTCAACTGAATTGGTCTTGATGAATCAATTTCATCCTCAAGTATCCCACCTCAATCTTTAAAACCATACCTAATGTCACCTCCTTTGTTAAGCCTTCCTTGATTCCCTCCTTCCTGCCTAATAATAGTTAATGATGTCATCCTTTAGCTGATTCTGTACTTCCTCTGTACTGACATGTTTGTATATGAAATGCACACAAAAAGTGGAGATTTCTTTTTTTAAAATATATTTTTATTGATTTCAGAGAGGAAAGGAGAAGGAGAGATAGAAACATCAATGATGAGAGAGAATGATCGATTGCCTGCCTCCTGAACACCCCCCCCCCCCCCGCCCAACTGGTGATCATGCCTGCAACCCAGGCATGTGCCCTGACTGGGAATCAAACCATGACCTCCTGGTTCATACATCAGTGCTAACCACTGAGCAACACAAGCTGGCAAAAGTGGAGGTTTCTAATGTATTCGTCAGTTTTCTGCATCACGAGCACATAGCCTGCTGTCTAGAACATAGCAAAGGTAATCCTAATTGCTGACATCTATGATGTGCTTACTATTTATAGGCACTCCTCTCAGTACTATATTTATATCAACTTAACTTCTTGGCAACTCTGTGAGGATGCTGGAACACTAAGCAGTTTAGTGATTTTCACCTGATTATTCAGTAGCCTTGGTTTTGAACCCAAGTAGTCTGGCCCCAGACCCCTTGTTTCCAGCCTTTATGTAAAAACTCTCCATGAGCATTTGGCGAACTGGATATGATAATGGTCATCGTGTGCTGGGTACTTTACCTGTATGATCTTATTTCATTTTCATAACAATACTCTGATGCAAGTACTATTCTGATGTTCAAGTTATAAATGTGTAAATTGATGCCTAGCATTTTTATTTACTTTGCCTAAGGACCCATGGCAAGTAAGTGGCTCGAGTTTAAATCCAAGCCTATTGCTGAACCTGAAATATTATCTACTATGCCAATATTCCCTAAAATAGTATATGGAAATCCCCAGTAGTATGTGAGAGCACTGTTATGTTATTCATTGTTCATTTTAATCATGATGTATCTGTTTTAATGTGTGCCACCAATGGTATGACTAGAATTCTACCCATGATGTTATTGGTGTAAATGAGTAGATATTTACAAGTTAGAGTGTGTTCTTTGAAAAACTGCTAAGTGAATGATAACACATTTGGATCATAGATATGAGAAATGGGTCCATAGGTGTCTTTGGGAAGCTCTGTATTATACCCCCTTGCCTCCCTTATGTGTGAATAGGACAGTGAGAGAAGGAGACAGGAGAGCATTCCAGGTGGTAAAGCACCTGCAAAGGTATGAAGTCAAGAACATGCTTGTCCGTTCCACACAGGGAACTGTCTGGACTTGTATGTCTGTAATTTGAACTTTATTCTATAGAAAGCAGAGCATCTTGAGAGATTTAGGACCATGGCGCTATCTATTCATATTTATCATTTAAAGTCATTGAGTCCTTATTATCTATCTGGATTTATAATAACTCGACCATATCAATGAGTAAACACTCTCAGGCTCATGTTAGCAGCCCCTTGAACACAGTGCTCAGGAGGATGTGCTGGAAACCCAAACATGCTGTTGCAGCCTCGCCGTGTATGTGTGATGCAAGGCCCACCTCCGCCATTCACCTGCACATCTTACCAATTAGGGCATTAGCTTCCTTTTAGAAAGCTGTTTACAACCACCAACATTGGTAATCTTGCATCTTTTTCTATTTGAAATCGTAAAACTAATTGAACAATTCATCGAACCTAATGGCTTTAGAAAAATCAATAATTGCCTCCCATTGTTGATATAGGGGGAGCACATGGAAGGAATTACCCAATACAGAAATAAGCCAGTGAAAATAAATAATTCAACAAGCTGCCTGGAAATCTATTCAGATTTTGAACTTGAATGATTACATGGAATTTCTTAAGTATAAATAATGAAAGAAATGCACTCCGTGCTGCCAGGGTGTGGAGTGAAGCTACGGACAGCAAAGATGCCAGGTCCTGGCATTTCTCCCACTGGCTGTGTGTGGTCAGTAAGTAGTCTGTTGGCTGAGAGGTGTGTGTGGGGGGGATGAACACTGGCTTCCAATTAGTGTGATTAGAATTTGAGGTCAGAGCGTGGCAGTAATATTATGTTGTTAAATACATCTAGTAATTTACAAAGCACGTTCACATCTAGCTATACCTAGCTATAAGCCAGGTAGATATTTTGCAAATGGGAAAACTAAGGGTCAGCATGGATTAACTCATCCATTGTCATGTTGCCAGTCAATATAGGAATTGAAACCATAGCACAGGTTTTTAAACTTCTTGTCCATTGCTCATTTTACTAAAAGCTTTGGCTTTCCCCACCTCTTACATTTAAAATAATATGCAGAACTCAAGTCCTTGATTTCATCGAAGGCACCAATAGTTAAGAAAGTAACTATCATTTGGTCAAGTTCACATAGCTTAAACAGGATAGTGCTCCTTTCTTATACTCCTCAGCCTTTAGTGGGTTTCTTCTCAAGGCAAGGGGTGAACACAGTCCCTGCTGAAAACCTGTGATGTTCCAAAGTAGAACACGGGACTGAGGGGGACTATCAGTCAGGTCCTTAGAGTGACCCATTCCTCTGTTCTGGTTCCAAATTATCAGGGAGCAAGGCACATGTTCATTGGTGACAAAACCTGGGTTGTGAAGACAAGAACTGTAGCAGGACGGTGTGACGGGAGACTGAAGTGGAATGAAATATTTCTCTTCCTGCTATTCTTTCTCCCTTACGCCACCTTCTCAAAACAGTCAGGGCGACGTCTGAGAACAAGAGAAAAAAGAAATCATCAGGGGGTGGCCCCATGCAAGTTGCAGTGCAGGACACTCAGACATCCTTTCCCTCACTCACTTTTCTTGTTCACCATGTGTCCCACGTGTCCAAGCTAATGCTCAATACAGCACATGGGCCATCCCGGTCACTGCTCTAAGTGGCTATGAATTAAGTCATTTGATCCTCCCCATAAGCTATGGCTACATACTTTACTATAATAATTTCACAGGTGAAGAAATTGAGATATAGAAAGAGTAAGTGCCCATTCAAGTTATCACCGTGTCGGGGGCGGGGGGAGGGACAAGGATTCAATCCAACACAGGCTAAGAGGCTGGAGAACCCACGTTCTAAACTGCTACACCATACTCTGATCCCAAATAGTCTGTGTGTGTTCTTCAGATCCAGGCTCCACCCTTGTCCACGTGGCTCTGTGCCCAGCTCAGGGGGCTGTGTCACCGGCCCCCTTGCCTCTGGCTTCTGGTTGGGTTTGGCCAATGGAAAGCACTAGCAAGAAATTGGAAGGAAGAAGATGCATCAAGGCAGTAAGTCTTCTGGCTCCCTCTGTGCCAAGGCCACGGGTTCCTCAACCTGAGGCCTCAGGTCCTATTGAAAAGCCTCCTCCTGTAGCACCAGCCAAACCTACCATGATCCCCTAGCTCTTCCCCATTATTGTTAGTCTGCAGTGCTTCACCATCCCACAGGCTTCCCTTACCCTGCCCACACCTATACATACAGTCTCCTCATTAAATTCCCTTCCATTTCATTATTTCATTTGAATGAACCACTTGTTTCATGCCAGAACCCTGACTGATACAACTATCCTAGCAAATACGTAAGTAATAGCCATAATAAATGTAAATTGGAGAGAGAAAAAGAAGAAGAAAGGGAGAAGGAGGGAGGGAGGGAAGGATGGATGGGAAGACAGTAAGGGGAGAATGAAAGGCCCCTGTTAAGGAAATGTAGAAGGCCAGTCCACCTCACCACACCTGGATTAGTTATTTTCTTGCAAATAAGAATCACTTTGGTGATAAAGCTCTAAGAAATGTTATTTCATCTTTAGCATGTATATTGTCACCCCCACTTCACAGGTCACAAAACTGATCTTCAAAGAGATCATTTGTTTAAGTTCACATTGAAATTCTGATTCCAGCCAGGCCAGCATGGCTCAGAGATTGAACGTCAATCTATGAACCAGGAGGTCAGAGTTCAATTCCAGGTCAGGGCATATGCTTGGGTTGTGGGCTTCATCCCCAGTGTGGGGCGTGCAGGAGGCAGCTGATAAATGATTCTCTCTCATCATTGGTGTTCCTATCTCTCTCTCCATCTTCCATCCTCTCTGAAATCAATAAAAATATGTTTTTAAAGAAATTCTGATTCCAAATCCAGTTCACATCCTCTCATTTCCCAGCTGCAGTTTCTGAGCATGAGGTGTCTCCTCCCTGACAGTGATCCAGGTGTGCAGGGAGTCACAACCACCTTGGAGGAAAAAGGGCTTTGGTCACAACGGCATTTGATTTAGGGTCTGTCACATTATCACTCGGTCTGCCTGTTTGTGTTTGCACCTTGTTCTCTGGTTCCTGAGCACCAATCTCAACTGTATCTTGGGGAGGGGGAGCAATGCCAGTGCTGAAAAGTATATTTGTCTTATAAGGTTCCTTTCATCTCAGTCTTCCAAGGCAGGCCAAGAACCATTTTTATAAGCAGCACATGGCAGTCGATGCAGAGGCACTAATACACGTTTCTGATTGCCCCCTTTGAAAAATGTAGGTCTTTTGTTAAAACTTAGATATTGATATTTGTACAGATGGGTGGCATTTGAATGTATCATCCTGATATCCCCGAGGACATGGAAGGTCCCTCTGAGAAATGTTTATTTGAGAATCAAAAAGACCATCACTTCTCCACATGCCGTTGACTTCATTCTCCTGGAAGTACATTAATCCTGGGCCCAGACAGTGCCCTTAAAGTAGACTGGAAATACCACTTATTAAGAAGCCACATTTTTTTTTCTGATGGGAAGACAATTTATGATTATGTCTTGGGATGTTTAACATTCCAAACAAGTGGGCAAATAACGAACCATGTAAGCAGCTATTGGTGTGAACAAAGGTTCAAGACATGAGACTGAATGGATTGGTTGGGGCTACACCCAGCAGTTGGTTCATTCTCTATAGAGACTCTAAAATGGAACTTTCTAACTAAAAGAAAAACGACTGGACATTCTGGGGGAAAGAGCATGTATAGTTGCTTCAGTCTTTTGTCTTCTC
The DNA here is from genome assembly GCF_963259705.1 of Myotis daubentonii. Classification (NCBI taxonomy): domain Eukaryota; kingdom Metazoa; phylum Chordata; class Mammalia; order Chiroptera; family Vespertilionidae; genus Myotis; species Myotis daubentonii. The sequence goes on from NC_081842.1 coordinate 179,508,186, forward strand.
AATTCTAGAGCAAGTTTCTTACTAGAGAGGCGATCTATCTGTGCCTGTTTTCTCTCTAGCTGCTAGTGTGTTGCCTAGCATGTAGTCAGTGCTACTAAATAATGACTGAGTGATTGGCTGACTGGCTAAATGAATGAATGGTTTTATAAAGCTCATTCTTATTTTCATTTAACCTTCAAAAAATCCAGTGAGATAATCAGGGGCAGGAATTTTCCTTCCTCCCATTTTATAGATGCGGAAACTGAGGCCCAAATAGGTAATATATCTTGCCCAAAGTCACACAGCAAATTAGGGGCAGAATCAAGAGTAAAAACTTGGTCTTTTCATGACAAGGCCAGTGGTCTTTCCATTCCCTTGACCTGGTCTCACTTTTTTCCCTTCCTTTTAGCCCTAATTTGGTCTATCAACTAATACTGTGGAGCAGAAATGGCATTTGGGAACTGAAGGAATGAAAACAAAGCTCTTTCTGAACCAAGACCATGAAATCCCCAAATGAAATGGGAGTCATTGCATTCTCTGATATAGGGATCAATGTACTAGAAGTTAAGTGAATGACAGATATGAAATTAATGACATTTAAATTTATGCAGTTACAATAGAAAACAGTTCTTCTGGAATGCTTTCCTGAGGCTTTGAAATGTAGTGGTAATTAAAAGAGCTCCTTTAAATCATTTATTATAATTATATTTTAAATGATGTAGTCCTGAATGTAATTCACTTTTTGGTGTTTACCGGTAGCTGGTGACATTTGGAATTGACTAGAAATTTGTAACAATTTCACTACTTTTTGTATACAGAGAACCTAACTGCCTCTTGCAATTGAATTGGGAAAGCACACCAGGTCCCCTTCCTGCCTGCATTCATGATCTGAGATTCTCCCCAGACAAAAAGGAGTCAGAAAAAGTTAAAGGTGGAGCTTAAAATCAGGCACATTCTGTGAGATCCCAGAGATTAGAGGTTCTGGAATGCAGTCAGTTCCTTGCTGAGGCCCATAATATTATAAAGAAGCAACGATAATTCTAAAGCATATGCACACTCCTAAGTAAACAAAAGAGACAGAAATAGAAAAAAAGCTGTACGAAGTGCACTTATGATATTCATCCATCCAGTCATTGATTTTTTTTTTCATTTTTCTATTATGGTAATATATATGACATAAAATGTATCATTTAAACCAGTGGTTCTCAACCTTCCTAATGCCGCAACCCTTTAATACAGTTCCTCATGTTGTGGTGACCCCCAACCATAAAATTATTTTCGTTGCTACTTCATAACTGTAATTTTGCTACTGTTATGAATCGTGATGTAAATATCTGATATGCAGGATGTATTTTCATTGTTACAAATTGGACATAATTAAAGCATAATGATTAATCACAAAAACAATATATAATTATATATGTGTTTTCCGATGGTTTTAGGCGACCCCTGTGAAAGGGTCGTTCGACCCCCAAAGGGGTCGCGACCTATAGGTTGAGAACCGCTGATTGAAACCATTTTAAAATGTATGGTTCTATGTTATAACATATGTCTACACTGCAATCATCAACATCATCTGCCTCCAGGACATTTTCATCTCCCCCAGCTGAAATTGCACTGTTAAACAACAGTTCCCTCATCACCGGCCTCCACTCAGACATTTGGGCTGCTTTCCCCTTTTATTTATTGTGAATGCTGCTGCTATGAACATGATATACAAATATCTGTCCAAGGTCCTGCTTTCTGTTTCCATTCTTCGGGGTATATATTGGAGTTGCTGGATCATTTCGTAATTCCACGTATATATTTTTGAGGAACTGCCATACCATTTTTCACAAGGGCTGAAAACACTATTTTACATTTCTACCTGAAATGCATAGGAGTTCCAATTTCTCAACATCCTTGCAACATGTTATTTTCTTTTTCATTTTTTATAATAGCCATCCTAACCGGTGTGAAGTGACTGTTGACTCTCTTATTCATACATCCATCCATCCATGCATCCATCCATCTGCCAAACTCTATTTTGGAGCTTAGTTCGATCCTGCAAGTCAGAAGAAAGAAAGCCCAGTTCTTGTTCTAAAGCAGTTCAGCACGTCCTGTGAGAGGCAAAGACATCAGTACTCAAACTTCTCCACCCAGCCTAGAACCTATGGGCCCTGCGATTGACCTTGGTTTAAAATAACATCACATCTCTTTTCAAAACTCCTCCAATCACCCCCCTTCTGCTTGGATTCATCTGGTTTGGGCTTGGATTAGAGAGGGAAGGGAAGAGTTCTAGTTGCCTACTGCCCAGACTAGTCAGTCTTCATGTATGTTGGACCCATCCCCTGATTTTCTTCTTCTAGGCCTGCCCCATGGGAGGAAATTTGAGGGCTGTTGCTCAGGAGCCAGGAGCCCAGGTCTTTGGAGCTGGATCTCTGGTTGCAGGTTTCTGTTTCACTATCAAGTAGATGTGACAGTATCCTAATAGGACAAGTCACTTATCCTCTCTGAGCCTCTTGTTTTCTCTTTCTGGGTTAAATGAAAGATTGAGTTAAGAGAGGCCACTGTCTGTGGGACATCTGCCCTGACCGCTTCAGCCACAGACACATATTTATGTAAACTTCAGGATGCTGAATCACACCCAGTAGGTGCTCAGTTTGAGAGGGAATCGGAATTCAACGGCTGGTGCCCAGATACAGTAGCATTGCACAGAAGGTAAGACCAGGGGCAGTGAAAACGTCAGAACAAGGCCCACAGCGTGGCTTCCCCGCTGCCAGCTGGGTTACTTTATGTAAGTTATTTAATCTTGTTATGCCTCTGTTTTCAAAAGTGGGAAATATATTAGTGCCCTTTTCCTAAGGTTCTTATATAAAACACTTAGAAAATAACAAATGTGTTGCCCTCACTGATGTCACCCTCCTGGTAATGTTTGCAGAGGCAGCATCAATGCAGGCATCTCATTAATTATCTGCCTGTCCCCTGGTTGCCAACATCCCTTTCTCTGTCTCCCCCAAAGCCATCAAAACATGGGCACCTGGAGATCAGGAGTTTTTGTGAGGTTGGAGAATAGGCAAGGCTTTTATATCGTCTTGTCTGTCACTCATGTGGCTTCCTTGTTCTCCCTCTCCTTGCCCCCCTGCCCACCCTGATTTATACCCCCAACTCCCCATCCCTGCCTAGATAGCTTTGGCCTAAGTGCTGCCCATCCCTCTGCCATGTCAATGCAGGGAGAATGGGGCAGGAAGCAGGGACAGGCTGCTTGAGATCCATCATCTGAAGCAGGGCCCAGGTGATGGGGAGTTAAGAGAGGCCACTGTCTGTGGGACATCTTCCCTGACCACTTCTGACACATATTTACCTGAATTCAAACCCTGCCTCTGTCACTTTGGAGCTGAGTACTCTTGAGCATGCTACTCAACTTTTCTGCGGCATAGTTTTCCTCATCAGTAAAATGAGGATGATGAGAATAGAAGCTAGGATTGTCATGAGGGTTAAATGAGGTCAAAGTGTATAACATGTTCAGTATATAAAGTGTTTACAACAGTGTCTAGCTCAGAGTAAGCACGCAGTGCTCATTAGCTGCTGTGATAGTAATGATTTCTTTCCTCAAAATAAGGGCCAAGATGCTCCACTTTCATACAAAGTTCTCCTTCACATGCACATGCTGTCTCTTCAGCCTTAATCCTGATTTCTATCATGTAAATGAGGTGGAATTCCCAGTGTGCCCAAGTTGTGTCCCATGCCCCTGGCACTGCCCATTCTGTTTCCTCTCCATAAAAGGCTCTTCCTTCCCATATTCCTGACTGTCTGGCACGTATCTATTTAGCCTCCAGAATTCAGGCCACTGGATTCTAGGGAGAGGGGTGGTAGGAGAACTGGGGAAAGCAGGCCAGCCAGGCAGGACTGCTCCCCCTTCTTGACCAGGGTGAGGCTGGACCACACTCTCCAGGGGGCTGCTCCAAGCAGGAAGGTCTTGTGATGGTGGGTCAGGTAAAGGGAGGGAATATATTTCTCAGGCAGAGAGCGGAGCCAGTAAGATGACAGAAGACTGGAGTTTGCCACATTACTTTCTCATTAAGCCTCTGATCTTTAATAAAATTACCAAGCACACTAATTTTTTTAAATATGTTTTTATTGATTTTAGAGAGAGAGGAAGAAGAGATAGAAACATTAATGAAGATAGAAGATCATTGATTGGTTGGCTTCTGTATGCCCCTCATTGTGGTTCAAGCCCACAACCCAGGCATGTGCTCTGACTGGGAATTGAACTCTGACCTCCTGGTGCATAGGTCAATGCTCAAGCACTGAGCCATATTAGCCAGGCAAACACACTAATTTTAGAGCATCCCTCTTGATTTGATGCAAGGAGTTTGCAAAGGTTAAGAGGTGTTCTGCAGGAAGCAGAAGATAAGAAACAGTAAGACCAGGCATTCTGCTATGGGCACAGTGGTCTAGTGACCAAAGGCTTGGACTCCCAGGACATCTTCTATCTCTTCAAGTCTCCCTTCTCTCACTCCCTTTACCCTCCCTCCTTCCTCCCATCTTTTCTCTTTTTCTGCAGCATCTTGGTCTGCAATAGTTCTTGTTCAGAGAATATGGAAGTGGCAGTGAAAAGGAGATCGGTTATTAGGATGATTCTACCTTTTAAACCAAGATTAAAAACCACACTGCCACCACCACCCTGCTCGCCATCCACCCACAGGATTCGCACTTGCCCTTGTCTCTGATGGTTAGCTGCAGATGTTTTCCTGGACTTCCTGCCCCAGCTCATTTTCAGCTTTCATTTTGACAGGGTTGGGGCAAAAAATAGGCAGAGGGGCATCTAAATGAAAGTTGGAATGGAAAATCATTCCCATTTTGTTGTTGAATATGAAATGCTTCAGGCTAACACAGAATGTGGCCCACAATGGTGTTCGTTTCAGTAATCTATAGATTTAACAAACTCTCACAGGCTGGGAATGAGAATGGGCCAATCAGCAACCTTTCCAGCTGAGCCCTGAGAGCAGTAGAAACAGAGAAGCCAAAAAGTTTAGCCACAGTCAGCTAATTGAGGGCATCACATACCTGCATGTAGGGACACAGGTTAAGATGAGAGAAGCCAGAGACCCTGCTTTTATGAGCATGGGCTTTCCACTCTTGTCATTCCTCTGTGGATGCAGGAAATGCCATGTGTGAGAGCAGCTTAGCCTTAACTGGGCCTGCCTGGGAGAGGGCCCTCCCCTGCATACCCAGAGTCTTCTTCATGGAGGACAAGATATTTTTTCCTGGACGTGGGGCGTGGAGCATGAGAATAGGAGAGAGACCCAGGGACACAAGCAGACGAGCACAGATCAACAGCATAATGCTGGGAAACAGACGTGCATTCAGAGACATATGACAGACACGTCTGAAAAAAATAAAACCCACAACTAAAAACCACACAACTTCTGACATCTATGAGTGGCAGGTGCTGTTCAAAATGAAATGAGAAAAGCTCAGAGAACTTAAGGAACCTTCTCATGGTCACACAGCACATTGGGGGAGCTACGAAGAATCCACTCTCACTGCAGAACTTAAATGTGTTGAATTTAATTTGGAAAGCCTGCGCGTTGAGAACAGGATAACAATATCCATGGCAGGTCAAGGCGCTCGGTTTTCATCCTATAGGCCCCCAGGAGCTGTTGGAGTCTTTTGAAGAGGGGAGTGACATAGTCACAAAAATGCATTAAAATAATCCCTCTGACAATTCTGCCTTCAATGCTTTGGAGTGGGAGGGGTTCTCTCGGGTGGAGAAATGTGTGGGTTGGGAAGGATAACTCAGGTGGGCTGAGTCCCACAGGCATAAGGCTAATCCTATTCAAAATGGCCTCAAACCCATCATTTTGCTTTCATTTATCCATGTCAGCTCTGAGGAGCTCACTTTGGGGCCTGTTGCTCTGCCTTTTCACCTTCTAGAGGAATCTTTCTTGCCTGGGGGTCACAGGTGAGCTCCCAAACTCCCTCAGTTGGAAAGGCACATATGAAATGACAGTGAAAAGATAGTACTGATTGCATCACATGGATCCTGAGATGGTATAAACCTACTGGAAATGCTTCTCAGGTTACTCAGGGATGGAAAATGGGTTTCACTCCCACATGCCCAGTCTAATCAACAGGTAGTGGCTGCCAGGTGTACCATGTGGAGATGTTTGAGAGGACGCTCTGCTCAAGTTGCACAGACAGCACTTTGCTGGTTCCTTGGGCCTTTCAAGGGATTGGGGAGGAAGGGGGAGCACATATGCCAAGTGTTTGCTATTCTCGGGCTACTAGGATAAGCCAAGGATGCCCTCGGCCTCTTTGGAGTTCTTCCCCACGGTTGAGCTGCAGCTTCTCAGACTCTATGAAGGCGCTGGGTGACACTCAGTTCAGGAGAGCTCAGCATGTGTGTGGGAAGCACCAGTTCTGCATGCTGCACACCCGTTGCTCTGGGCTCTGTGTCAAGTGTGAACCACTTGACATCCTTCTGGATGCTACACCTATTCTTTTGAGACAATGCCCATGAGAAATGGGGACAGTGCTTGTGTCTTTGGAAGGCAAAGATGGTTCTAGAAATTTTGCATGTTAAGACTGATGTAGTTTTGGGAGACTTCATGCCACTAAGAACCTTCAGAGGACAGTGGGTTAAGGAATTGCCAGTTTGGCTTAAAATCCTTCCTTGGGCAAGTTATGTATCTGCTCTGTGTTTGGTTTATTCTTCTATGTAATGAGAATAATAATTATAATAATGTAGTAATACAGAAGAATATATCTTAACATTTTATTTCTTTAACTACTGGCCAGACTAACCAACACTCTCTTTTCCTTCTATATGTCACACTGACGGATGCCCACCGCATGCTGAGTGCTCATGGCTGGGGGCTACTCTTTAGTATGTCCACTTGCTTCTGCTGCAAGTGGCCAGCTACTGGCCCTAACCATATTTCCTCAGAAGTTCCTGCTCTCTCTATGCGATAGGGAACATAGTGTAAGGCTGTGAGCTTGGATTCAGAACCCAGACTTCCTGGGCTCAAATCCTGCCTCTGTCACTTAACAGTTGTATGGCCTTGAGCAGATTACTTAACATCTCTGTGCTCAGTTTTTCTCATTTGTAAAATGAAGAAGTTAGTCATCTCTATCTCATAGGGTTGTTGTAAGGATTAAATAAGTCAGTATTTTAAAGCACTAGAATAGGACTTGGTACATACTAAGTGTTTAGTACTTTTTATGAGAAGAGTCTGGCACATAGTGGATTCTTGTACATTAGATCTATCTTTCCTTCTGAATCCAAGTTCAATGTTTTTTATAATTTCCTTCTTTGTTGTGAAGGAAAGCATATGTTCAAAGATGTTCTTTATTTCAATTCCAGGCAATGGCATGGACTGTAGTTGTGGTCTGTCATGGGCCGGATTCGGATTAATGACTCAACTATTTTCCTGCCTTCAGTAAACACTTTGTTTGCTTATGGCATCACAGGACACCACTGATCACATTTGACAAGGTGGAGTTCCTGGAGGAAGTCGAATGGGAAGAGAGGGTGGCTGCAGGTCAGGTGTGAGGAGCTGAGGTGAGGTTGGGTGGGTGAAGAGTTGACTAGAACATTGTAATATCAGTATTAGCAGACAGGCTAATGATCTGCAACTTGCAGGTACCTATCTCACACTTTTCCTCCATTTAAGGATGATAGCATATGCTAATTGGGATCCTCTAAGTCTGACCCAGGATCCATGCAAGTGCTGCCTATGAGAGAGTACTTTGAGTGTAGGAGGTTGACCTCCCTACTTTGAACACATAGTGACCTTTATATGTTTGAAATATCTGTAGACAAAACAAATGCACTAATAGAAGAAACAGAAAACTAGGAAGAAATGAGAATACAGGAAAGGAGAAGGGTGAGAATAAGGGAAATAGCTCATATTTATGTGCTATGCAACATACTTACTATTGCTACTAGCTTATTTTGCCTCAATACAACCCTGTTAGGTAAGTGTTTAAACCACCATTTTACAGATGGGCAAACAGGTCTGGAGATCCCAACACCATACTAGTACCATGCCCTGTGACCTTTCTCTTATACTGCACTCCCTTCCTGGGATTAAAAATAAAATAAAATAATAAAACCCAAGGACATTTCCCTATTGTTGTTATTGGTAGGATGGGGCAGTGGTTAAAAATTGGGGAGCCAAAGTCATCAAGACCTAGGTTCCCAGTTCCACTTTGACTGCTAACCACTTCTTAACTGTCTCCAGTTCTCTGAGCACTGATTCCTAAGTCTGTGTGTCACAACCTAAAGCACAGGGTGGCTTTGAAGTTTGGATAAAATGATGGGTAGAGAGTATGATAATCAAATGGAGGACCATGCACAGTGCTTCATAAATGCTCAGTAAACAGACTACTCTTCTTTTTGGTATGTTTAGTTTTCTTATTTCTATTATTAATTTAATCAGCCTCAGTGTGCCAGTTTCATTAATTTTGTGTAACTCTGAGCTCTTTGAGGACTGTGAGCCAAAGTAGAGAATCACCAAGATTTTAGAGCCAGAGAAAATCTCAGAAAAGCCATTCAATTCCAACCCTACATTATACAGATTGGAAAAAACTAATATCCAACAAAAGGAAGTAATTTGTCCAAAGTCACCTAGAATAAGTCACATCTCAGATATCATCACACCTATCATGCCTCTAGGTGTAGGGGAAACAGTCTTTACAAAATACTTATTCAATGAATTCTGATTCCTTGGTATCCTTCAATCTCAGATCAGCCCATGAGGTGCTTCTCATTCATGAACTGGTTGCAGATCTTTCTAGGAAGCAACGTCTGAATCTGGGAAATGTGATCATGGTGGCTTTGGCCCATCAGCCTCTGACTTATGGTTTTTTAAAAATAGTTTTAAAATTGATTTTTACAAAGAGAGAGGACATGAGAGGGAAATATCTATCAGCTGCCTCAAGCACACCCCCTACTGGGGGTTGAGCCCTTAACCTGGCTATCTGCCCTGCACAGTAATCAAACCAATGACCTCTAGGTTAATGGGGCCTCATATGCTCAACCAACTGAGCCACACCAATCATGGCATGACTATTCTTTTAATTCACAAACCTGGCTTCAGTTTTCTCCAGAGGAACACAGGAAGTTAGCCTTCATGTGGCCCCTGTGAACAGCAGAGCAGTTCTAATGGGAAACAGAGAAGAGTTTTCAATGCTGTGGTAATTTGTGTAATTTCATCAGCCAACAATGCAAATTAAATTAATTTGAAAGTATTGTACATTTTTAATTCCAACACTGGATTTTCTCAGTAGCCATGGAAATTTTAGAATAATGGATAATAGTCATCTCTAATTTCTTAACATATTTTTTTTCACTTACACAGCTGTGAAAAAAATTGTATTTATATTTTTGTTGATGCATAATTTCCAGCCTGGAAACAGAATTCATATTAGCATTAAACAGCCAACAGGTGTCGATTTTTTTCTCCTCTCTCTCTTCTAGTGAGCTGGAATAATCTCTTCTTTGGCAGGAAGTCAGTATTTTTTCACAGTCATTTTTGCATCTTTAAGAATGCCTTTAAAATTATTTTCTACTTCATGAAACACATCCTTGCCAGGCTTCATTATTTTCACCCTGGTGTTATCTGATTGAATACTTCAATCACAAAAAACTTGGGAGATTTGAGTCATTCCTACTCCTGACTGCATAGAACTATGGCTGGGTGTGTTGATAACATTTTGAAATTGTTGGGGTTTTTTGCTAAGAAATAATCATGACTTTAATGATCCAATCACATTTTAAGGTTGAATACTATTTATTTGAACTGTTGATTACAGAGTATCTTTTCTTTACTTCATTGAAATATTTTTTTTAATTTTGTTTTATTGCTTAAAATATTACAAGGAGTAGTACAGATGTCTCCTTTTTTCCCCCTTGACCTTCCCCCAGCCTCCCCTACCCCCCAGTGTCTTGTGTCCATTGGTTATGCTTATATGCATGCATACAAGTCCTTTGGTTGATCTCTTATGCCCCTCCTCAACTCTCCCCGGTCTTCCCACTGTAGTTTGACAGTCTGTTTGATGCTGCTCTGCCTCTGTATCTATTTTTGTTCATCAGTTTATAATGGTCGTTATTATCCATAAATGAGTGAGAACATGTGGTATTTTTCTTTCATTGACTGGCTTATTTCACTTAGCATAATGCTCTCCAGTTTCATCCAGGCTGTTGCAAATGGTAAGAATTCCTTCTTTTTTACAGCAGCATAGTATTCCATTGTGTAGATGTACCACAGTTTTCTAATCCATTCATCTGTTGATGGGCACTTAGGCTGTTTCCAAATCTTAGCTATGGTGAATTGTACAGAGTATCTTTTAGATACAAGGTAATCAAGCCAAACACCATTGATTACAGCATTCCATTCAAGATGGCCTGTGAAGAAGGATAAAATCCACGGATCTCTGAGACCTGTCAGTCAGTCTCTTCAAAACTGCTTCCCCTTCTCCCTAGCAGCCCCCTTACACACACACACACACACACACACACACACACACACACACACACACACACAACTCTCCTGGACTCTAACAGAGTTTAAGAATTCAAAGCAATAGATCCTTCCTTTTTACAGCCACATAGTATTCCATTGGGTAAATTACCACAGGTTTTGTTTTGTTTTGTTTTTGTTTTTTATCCACTCATCTACTGATGGGCACTTGGGCTGTTTTTAGATCTTAGCTATTGTAAATAATGCTGCTATGAGCATAGGGAGGCATATATTCTTTCTGATTGGTGTTTCAGGATTCTTAGGATAAATTCCCAGAAGTGAGAACCCTGGGCCAAATGGCAGTTCCATTTTTAATTTTTTGAGGAAACTCCATACTGCTTTTCACAGTGGCTGCACCAGTCTGCATTCCCACCAGAAGTGCATGAGGGTTTCCTTTTCTCCACATCCTCACCAGCACTTGTTAGTTTGTTGATTTATTGATGGGAACCATTCTGGAAGGTGTGAGGTGATTGTAGTTTTAATTTGCATCTCTCTGATGATTGTGACATTGAGCATTTTTTCGTATGTCTATTGGCCATCTGTATGTCCTCTTTGGAGAAATGAATCCTAGACTATTTTTAAAGGTTCTCTAATTGTTATTTTTGTGGCTCCCCCACCTCCCCAGTCACAGATCCACTATTATGGTTGAGTACTTATGCATAAAGGCACATTTAATCTAGATTGTCTTGGTAAGTACCCTATCATGGCTCTCCCTCATCCTGGGGATGAACTTGGAATTTTCTGAGATGTACATACAAACTCCTTCAAGCAAGAGCTGATCCTCTTTGCCCCTAACTCCTTTTCCAGTGTCATCTTCAGTTACTAACCTCTTGAAATCCATATTGCAGCCATATGGAGCTTCCTGGAACAAGTCTGTGATTCCATTTCAAGTTTCAATGACTTTGCTCAAGCCACCTCCTCTTCCTGGTTGCCCCATGCTATACTTGTCACTGTCTTCTTCAAGACCCAGCTCATTGGGGTTTCTCCCTAGCAAAGCCTTCCCTGTTTTATCACTAATACTATCCTCACTCTTACACCATTACACCCACACTGTAGATGGAGTGGCTTTCCCCTCCGATGTTTCACACTACCTTTTAAATTCAAAAGGGAGTACATCATAATAATTAACAGCTTGAGTTCTATAGCCATGTTTCCAGGGTTCACATCCAAGCTCTGCCATTTACCAGCTGTGTGACATTAGGTAAGTTAATTAATCTACCTGTGCTGTGCTTGATTTGTCCATTGAAAAATGAGATAAATAATTATATATGTAAAGTACTTAAAATATTACTTGGCAGATAGTAAGTCCATAACTACTGATCAATATAGTTTGGTTCTTATCTCTATAACCTTCTGTAATTGTTTAGAGCAGCGGTTCTCAACTTGTGGGTTGCAACCCCTTTGGGGGTCGAACAACCCTTTCACAGGGGTCGCCTAAGACCATAGGAAAACACATACATAATAACATGTTGTTTTTGTGATTAGTCACTATGCTTTAATTATGTTCAATTTGTAACAATGAAATTGGGGCTCACCACAACATGAGGAACTGTATTAAAGGGTCGTGGCATTAGGAAGGTTGAGAACCACTGGTTTAGAGTCTACTCCCCCCACTAGATGGAGAGTTCTACTCCCCCCACTAGATGGAGAGTTCCTTGAGGGCTGGAATGAATGCAGTTCCCTTTTCCTTGTATCTTGAGTGCCTGGTAATATGCCTGGAACATAACAGGTGCTCAGGAACAGATGTAGGTGGAAAGAATGAATAAATCAATGCAGACAGACAATCTGGAAATTCAGCAAGCAAAGTTATACTTTTCCCTCCTCAGTTATAGAACATAGTCATGGTATCCCCAACATATCATCTTCTTCGTACTATAAAATTATTCTTCTATTATTGCTAGCTAAAAACATGGGATGAGTGTTGTGAACATTTGCAATAGTGTTGGAGTCCGACATCCGCATCCTGGTGTCCTGCCTTGTCCTATTTTGCTTGGCCATTGCCAAAAAGCATATCCATTGATGGGAGTTCTCGTATTCATCACATGCAGCCACCAGATGGATCTGAATAGTTTCTTTATCAACCAATTTGCATTTGGACTCTGCTTCCAAAAATGCCTTCCCATTATAGCTCCCATTCACCCTCCATGCACTCGGACATCATCCACTCTGTTCCAAAGGCCACGCCTCTCATTTTGGAAATCTTGGATCTAGTTGGTACAACGAAGCTGTTCCAAGTTAAAACAAGAATTGCATTTGATTGCCAAATCATGACTTGCTCATATAGTTCAAGGTCTACCATGTAATCTAACAAAACTTTTCACGATAATCATTTTTTGTAAAGAGCCCCTGAGGTATTATCACGAGACTGATCCCCACCCCCCCTCATAGCTCCAAAAGCTTCGTCTTTGGGTTATGTTGCCTAGTGGGCATGGTTCTTGAGCCAACATCTTCTTGTTAAGGTCGTTATGCTTATTTTGGGCTCTGTTAGGTTTCATGAACTTAAATGAAGAGTAAGTAATATATGCACAGAGGAAATTGGGTTAACAGAGTGATTAACATCCCGGCTGATGCAGGCGGGTGTACCAATGATGGAAACATGTGCTTGTATCATGATGAAATGCAGATTAGAGGCCCTGGAGCCAACCCAAGGATATCTGCCCAAAATTGTTTCATCTCTGTCAGCTTTAATCTGATCGAATCAGAGCATGCTTCAATGCAACGGGGAAAATGTGAACTCCTGAAATAACCAAGAGGCACTTTCTTCTCCACTTAGATGCTATTAAAATTCTCACTTTTCATTGTTGTATAGTAGAAAATATACTGACCTGTAATTTAGAGAACCTGAATTCAAATCTTATCTCAGCCACTAAATTATGCTGGGAAACATCAGAGAGCCTTAGTTTCTGCATCTGTAAAAATGAATGTGGTAACCTAGACTGATGGTTTTCAATAGGTTTTCTTTCCTTCATAAAACAAATGACAAATGATATTCGCACACTCCCATGGGCCGCCCCAGGGTTATGCACAATTACCCATGCACTAGTTATAGCTCAGCACCTTTCCTTTTGCTCAAGTAAGCATATCAGAAAGCACATGAGATTGACATTTTAAGATAACCTTGAATCCTGGTCTGTCTAATTTATTTTAAAAATTAAAAATCAAGTAATTTGGAAGCTTGGGTACATCATTATTAATTTTTAAAAGGTGATTTGCTACATAATTCCCAAAAGGTATGTCACAAAGCTTGATTTTAACATTCCCTTGTGATACTATCATTCTCTATCTGTGTGAGCTAATCAAGGTGCCGATAGAGAAAAGCCCAAGGCCTTGAGCCTTTAACTATTTGGAATAAAATAACAAGGAACACATTTCTGTAGGCAGTCCTTGCTTTGGTGGGTATTCTCATTTCCCCTTGCAGAATTGCTAGTGGCAATAGTAACTTCCTGATTCTTACATTAGCATGTTAAGCAGAGCTATGTTTCTAAAATGAAGTAATAATACCATCACTTGAAAACAAGATGAGATTTTTTTTAGATTTGAAAATATATAATACTTGACTAAAGCAGTAGTGAGTCATTTTGGGGGATGTCTCATTGTGGGATAGTTATCTGCAGGGGGAATACACCAAAGTTTGTTGTATAGTAGCTATTAAAATTCTGAGAAACATCAATCAGTTGCCTCCCATACATGCTCTGACCACCGGTCAGATTTGCAACCTAGGTATGTGCCCTGACCAAGAATTGAACCTGCAGGCTTTTGGTGTATGGGACAATGCTCCAACCAGCTGAGCCACCTGACCAGGGCTGGATAAAGTCAACTTGTAAATGCAAGACTGAGGTTATAAGAAATAAAGGGAAACTATGGGAGTCCTAAAATGAGGAATGAATCAAAAATAAAACCCAGCAAGTTGGAATGGTGACAATAAATATGTGGGGTAGAGAGAAAAAAAATGCCAATATCAATAACTCAGGGACTTAGGTCTTGAGTCCACAATGGAAAAAGAGAATAGTCCTTAGGCTCTCTCATGTTTAAACTAAGAAAATCCTCATAAAGCCTGACTTTATGTAAAATAGTGGACTAAGAAAAGTCTACCTAACAGCACAGAAAGATAATAGTAGATTATGTGCATTTTGTTTGGACATATGGATGATGAAAAAATATTCAAGAATTAAGAGCCATGGAATTAAATTGGTGAGTTAAATACATACTATCCCGTAGTAGAAAACTAAAAAACAAAATTGACTCTGGGGTACCTTGAAGAAATAAATAGAAAACCACTGAGGGATATATTTTCCACAAAGCCTTCACAAGAGTTCCACTGAGAAATATAATAATAAAAATCAAAATCCAGCCTGAGCAGTGTGGCTCAGGGGTTGAGCATTGACCCAGGAACCAAGAGGTCACCAATTCAATTCCAGGTCAGGGCACAGGCCTGGGTTGTGGGCTTAATCCCCAGTAGGGGCATGTAGGAGGCAGCTGATCAATGATGTTTCTCTCTCATTGATGTTTCTATCTCTCTAGCCCTCTCCCTCCCTCTCTCTCTAAAAATAAATAAAACATATTTTTAAAAATCTAAATCCAGAATTACAAAAAAGTATAAGGAAATACACTACCATGAGTGAAAGTCAGCAGGCACCAAACAAAAAGATTGACTATCCAAGAACTTGAGGTGATAGTAACGATGAGTAGAGATTATAAAAGAGAGATGTTTAAGTTAGTAAAATCATATAAGCCAATTAGAAATATAAAAGCTAATGAGGACACATGAAAAAAGAAAAGGAAAATCTTTGAAATTATTTAATGGAATTTCTACAAATGAAAGACTTAGTCATTAAAATAAACTTTAAAATAGCTTAAACAGCAGTACATCATAGTTGAAAATATAACTATTCTATTAGAGTATAGAAATACCTGCAAATCATAGAGAAATAAAGAGGTAAAAAACACAAAAGAGAGCCCTAGCTAGTTTGGCTCAATGGATAGAGGGTCAGCCTGTGGACTGAAGGTTCACAGATTCTATTTGGGTCAAGGGCACATGCCTGGGTTGCAGGCTTGATCCCCAGTAGAGTATGTGCAGGAGGCAGCCAATCAATAATTATCTCTTATCATTGATGTTTTTATCTCTCTTTCCCTCTTCTTTCCTCTCTGAAATCAATAAAGATATATTTTTTAAAAAACACAAAAGAGAAAGAAATAGATATGAAGAATAGAACAAAAATGTTCCAACTTACAATTTAATGGGATTTCCATGAGATAGAAATAGAATTAGGTATAAAAATTTTGCAAGACTTAATAGTTAAAATATTTTCAGAATTAATGAAACTACTTGAATCCTCAGGATTAGAACACATATAAATATATAAAACATGCAAATCTATACTTAGATACATGGTCGTGTGAACTGCACATGAAATTCAAAAAAAAAAAAATAACCAATTCTAGGGTTGTTTCATACTTTTATGGTTGAGATAAATTCTTCATAGGAGCATGAATACTGTGGCAATAAGTAAAAAAAGAAGAATATAACAACTTTCTAGTTTACCTATTTCCTGGTTTTATAAATTAGGACCATTTCTTCTCCCAGATAATATTTGTACACTTGCCTTATCATTGTCTCAGAACTTACACACACACACACACACACACACACACACACACACACACACGTCAACTTACTTAATCAAATACATTTTTTACTGGGCAGGAGTTCATAACCTATTTGGACAGACAGATGTGTACAAATAGTTCCAGTGCCTAGCAAAGAGTGAGGCGTTCTAAAAGAAGTAAAACCACAACCTACAGGGGCATAGGAAAAGTGAGACTCCAATTGTGAGGATGTGGGAAGGCAACTAGGAAACCTACTCCTTTCTGTGCATTGTAGATTACACATATTTCCCTAGCATTGTTTAATTTGACTTTGAAGTGTTTAGACAATTATTCTTCCTATTTTACCATCAAATATTCTGAGGTATGACCAGAAGGCAAGCCACTTAATGATTTGGAATGGAAGACCAGTTGAGAGTAGTAGTCATTTACTAGTATCCAATGGATTCATTGAGTACTACTCAGAGCAAAATACTATGCAAAGGACTGTTGGGTAACAAAGATGAGATGGGCCACTGCTTGGGGCCATTCTCCTCTTAAAATGCTGTACTATTTCTATAACATCACACTAAAGAGCCCAGATTTTCCTTTCCCTACATCTTTAGCTATTGAGGGGGAAAGTCACCCTTTTGTGCTGAATATACATGCCTCTTCAGAAGGTGTATACATGGAGTTGTGAGGGATGAAGACGGTGGTCCAATTAATCAGATCAGTCAATTCTGCTCTGGAACTCAGTGGAAAAACAGGTGTTATAGCAGGTTATAGCCAGATCTCCAAGTCAATCCCTCATTGTTCAAATCAGGGCTTTGAACAAATCAGGACTAGTGTCCATGCCTTTAATCTGGACTCTAGACATTTTAGTTAATGTTTACATTTACAAAAAGAAAATAATATTTTCAAAAGAATCAGGGCATTTCAGAGCCACACCAATATATAAAGCTTAATAGATTAATAGACTATTGGAATCATTTGCATAATGCAATTAGAAGCCTTTAGAATTGTCCTACCTTTCCAATTTTGCTTCCTGTCAGATAAATACAAAATTACATATCGATCAACACAGAGAGTCTGCATTATTTCCTTGAATTGACTCCTTCACTACAATGAGTTCTCATAAATTTGTATTTTAAGTGACTTTTTTCAAAAGACCAAATAAGTTATGATATCTTGACTTATTATGATTTAGAAGAAATACAAAATTGGAGTTCTCCAGGTTCCTATGTTGATCAGGGTTGACTTGGTTTAAGAATGGTATTCAGTATTATAGCACCTCGAAGTTGGAATAAGCCATAACTAAAATTGAGTTCAACTCTCATCTCCAATTGATGCTACAATTGGTGTCACAAAACAAAAGGCCATCAGAGCCAAGCAGGTAACTAATGGGAGTGAACCTAACTGGGACTGCAGCTAGCTGGAGAGTGCTTAACCCTTAGGGAGTATTTTCTGTAGTGGAGCAGGTTAGGTCCTATCTTGAGATATCTTCCAAATTTTCAGAAGAATCTAGAAATCTGAATTTTATAAAGAATTACCTGACTTGTTAAAACTAATTCAAAAAAATTAGTGTCTTCCATTTGCCAAGCATTATCTTAATTCTGATGATAGAAAGATGACTAAAACACAGTCCATATCCTCAAGGAGCTCGGACTGTTGTAAAATAAAATACATAATAAAGAAAGTGAAGTCATCCTATAAGTGATAACATAGAGATAGGTGGAAAGTATTAGAGGAAAACATGAGAATTTGAGCAATTTTTCCAAGTTGGGGGAAGGGTAGGATTTCTTGGAGGAAATAGCTTCCTGGAGGAGCTATACCTTTTAAATTATGCCTAAAATGAACAAAAAGAAATAAAAGGATACTTACTTTTGTAGGAGCAAAGGAATAGAGTTATACATATCCATGGCATGTACAGCAAAAGATGAGAGGAATGGAGTAGCTGGAAAAATGAAAGTAAAATAGGTAGTAGCCAGTCTGGGGATGGATTTTTATTTTAAGGGAAGTAGTTTGTTCTCTGACCTGGGAGAATAAGGTACATACAATGATTGTAGCCAGGGTTGTTATTTTTTTGTTAGAATTAGTGATATCAGTATTTTATTTGAGAAAATACCATGATGGTAGCTAAGAATACAAATTAGGGATATTAAACTAGAGTCAGGAAACCAATTGTGAGATAAAATTTGAACTCAGGTAATGACTGTGGGACAGAGTGAAGAAGACAGGTTCAAATGACCAATTGTACCTAAGAGGCAAGGAGAAGTAGAAATCAAATTAAGTGGAAAATGAGTGCCAATAAAGAATAGGAAGCAGGAGAAATTCAGGAGGGGAGGAGAGCAGAAAATTGGTAGAAAGTAAGGGTGATATTCTATTATAATGCCATCTTTTCTATTGTACACCAGAATGTTTCCTTATAACTTCTATTCATGGTCCTCCTCTTTGTTATTTTGAAATTAGGATTACTTTTTATATGAAACACAATCTGTTCATTTTGTTTTGTACCTTCATTATATTCCAACACTCCATCTGAAGACTTCTTGATAAAGTGTGGCAGCCTAGTTGGGGGTCATCAAGGTAGTTCACAAAACAAGTATTCACCAGCTCAGGGTAATGAGTCTTTTCTGTCCTGGGGCCTGTTAAAGTAATACTGGAGAAGGAGCCACTCTCTAGTCAGGTGACCTAGGGCAAGTTTCTAAACTTCTTTTTGTCTCAGTTGCTGATCTGTAATAATAATGGCCCTTATTTCAAAAAAGATGTTGTGAAGTCTTAATGAGCTATTGCAAGTACTCACTACTGAGAACATAGGAAGTAATCGATGACTGTCAATTTGTTGGTGATGTTATATTTAGTGAATCTAATTTGGATCATAATCTATTGTGGACACTAAATTAGAATTGTGAAGGTATCGCATGGCTTTCTGAATTTAGAAAGGAGAAAGAGAAGCTCCAAGTGCCAAAGACATATGGCTCATGGTCAGACTGTCTGAACACATGTGCTGCGGGAGCCATGTGCTGATAAACATGCTCATTCATTACCTTGTTCACTTTTCAATCACTTATCTCTGTCTACTCATTGATTTGCTCATTCAACAGATAGTTGTTGCAGGTCTACCACTTGCCAAGCAGTCAGCTACACATTAAGAACCCAGAGAAGACATAGGCTTATTGGAAATACTATAATGGAATAAGTGAATATAATATAGCATGGCAAGTGATATATGGAGCTCCCCTTCTCCTACCCCCCAAAAAAATCCATAGGGAGAACAAAGGATTGATTTGTTTTAGCTGAGGACAAAAGTGATTTGAGTTGGGTCTTAAAAAGAGAAGAAGTTTGTCAGGCAAAAAAGGATAAAGCCTTTAAGACAAGGAGACCCGTCTTTGCAAAGTCAGAGGCACAGAGAGCAAAGTGATTAAGAGGAATAGCCTGCATGTAAATTAGTTGGGAGAGGTGCTCAAGGAAAGTGGAGGAGCATTTAAGAGATATAACTAGAAATCAAGAACTTTGAATTTAATGCTAAGGATATCGGGCTCTTTACTGTAGGCATTGGGGGAACCCTGGAGGTATTGAGTGACACACGGAAACATGCAGTTTTAGAAGAATTTCCCTGATAACATTGTGCATAGTAAGGAAGGACAGGCTAGAGACAGTCCTTAGGTATCACCCTTCAGCTCGCCAAGAACACTGGAAAGTGATCATTGACAGGGCAGGTTTGTTGAGCCTGTAAAAACTGAAGGAATTTACTAACAACTCCTCCCTACCTTTCCTCCAAATCTTTAAAATTCAGTAAGTCTGGATTAGAGCACTTCTTGAGATGTTAATGACTAACTAATTGTCAACACTGGCAATTACAGTGACTGATACCTTGTCATTTCTTACAATGAGCAATGCTAATTAAAATTGATTGTGCTAGAGCTTTAGCAACAATTGTAACCCCCCCCTTTTTTTTGTTTAAAACATGAGTTTATTGTGCTGATTTGATGAACCACACAAAGTAGGCTTATTACCCCAGTATTTATTTCCCAGTTCTGCTTGTGAACCTTATTAGCAACAATTATGAAATGTCAGGGAAACAGTAGGAAGAACTGTATTTGTGGCATAAGAAAGATGCCATATTTTGATTGATTGATTGATTCATTCATTCATTCATTCATTCATCAGACAGAGCCTTTATTGGACCTCTATTATATGCCAGGAAGTGTGTTAGGCTCATGGGAAGAAAATAAATAAGCTATGACTTGAGGAATTTGCAGCCTACTGAGAAGCACAGGCTCATTACAAGATAATTGCGTATGGTATGCAAATGCCATAGTTGGCAGACTTTAACTCTGCCTGTGAGAGTACAGTTAGATTTCTCAGAGAAGGTAACATTGGGATGGGGACTTCAAAACATGAGCAGAGACTTCTTCATTTGACTTGTATTATTGCTATTTGTCTAGACTTAATGAATTTGCACGAGCTTATAAAGTATCCCAAAAGAAGAGCACATGCAGTATCATAATGATAAATTAGCCAGAGAATTCATGAATGATGACCTGGAAAGGAAAAGTGACATGAAATATATAAACACCTAAAGAAGTTAAAGGAGTTAATCACCTGTTCCAAGGAGGATGAGATGACCATGCTGAAGTGCAGGGTGCCTGGGGACAGTGTGCAGTTCAGTTAGATCAGCAGTTCTCAACCTGTGGGTCGCGACCCCTTTGGAGGTCCAACGACCCTTTCACAGGGGTCCCCTAAGACCATCGGAAAACACATATATAGTTACAAATTGTTTTTGTGATTAATCACTATGCTTTAATTATGTTCAATTTATATCAATGAAAATACATCCTGCATATCAGATATTTAAATTATGATTCATAACAGTAGCAAAATTACAGTTATGAAGTAGCAACGAAAATAATTTTATGGTTGGGAGTCACCACAACATGAGGAACTCTATTAAAGGGTCGCGGCATTAGGAAGGTTGAGAACCACTGAGTTAGATGAACACTGATTGGGTATTGTAGGGGTACTCTACCCATAGCCTCCCTTTAGGGCTGAGGTATTCATATTCCCCCAGGTACTGGGAGCGTTGGCCAATGATGTGCAAAGCTAAGTCCCTGTGGAGACACTGCCCTTGGTACAAGGGACTTGTTTTGCCCCAAGTTAAGCCTCTGCCTTAACAAGTAGATTTTATTCAAGGACTGCTTGTTGCAGGTGGGGCACAATAACCCACCCTTTGCCTAGATTTGGGACAACTATGCAAAGTCATCCTGACCCCTGCAGTTTTCTGTAGGATCAGCTGAGGCCATCACAGTTCAATACCTTTCTCTGCCCAGTCCTACTTTCCACATCTGTTAGAGAGATCTTGTCAGAGAGCCTTCTTTGGCAAGACTTCTTCCTGTAGCTCCCTGGGTCTCAGGTCCATTTCCTCAGGTACCAGGTGTAAAACGGGCATCCACCATGTGCTCTATTTGGGGGATTCCCCAGTGAAAGAGGGAAGGTCTCTGAGCTCAAATGATTTAAAGTTTTTTGGGAAGCAAGGCTTCTGAAGGCATTGCAGAGGCTTGGAAAAACTGTCAAACCTGTGAAATACATAAACAGAAGAAAAGGGAGAGAGAGAAAAGAAAAAAGGACTTCTGAGTACACCATCTAAAATGGTGCTCATCAGACATAGTTGGTGAGTGTAAGGGTTCTCTCTGCAATCATTACGTCTTAATGAATGTGGGTTATTAAAGGCCATAGTGTGTGTGTGTGGGGGGGGGGATCTCCAGCCTAAGACAACTTGTCATCCAGGCTTTATTTGCCTATTTAGAAGGACATGGATTTGTGACCTCCCAAAGCAGCACATTCCAACAGATTTTTTGATTGAACAGTTCTTTCTTATATTTTGCTGAAACCTTTTTTCTACCTCTGTTCTCTGCAGTCATGCAATTGACTCCATTTTTTATTTTATTTTATTTTTTAATTTTGTTTAATTGCTTAAAGTATTACAAAGATTATTACATATGTCTCCTTAAGTTCCTTTTCTTTATTTTAAAACAAAAAATGATTTAAAATTTTAGGAAATAATTGAAATTTGAGCATTTACTGGATATTTGTTGGTATTAAGGGATTTTTAAGGTATAATAATAGTTTATACTTAAGTTTAAATTTTCTTATATTTTAGACATATATACTGAGATACTTAGGAATGAAATAATATGATCTATAGGTTTTGCTTCAAAATAATATGGAGGATAAATAGGTAGGGATTAGGCGAAACAAGATTGGCCATTGTTGAAGCTGAATAACAGGGGTTCATTGCACTTTCTAATACTTATTATAAATGCTTGAAATATTTCAAAATAGTAACGTTTTACTATATGTTATTAACATTACATGTGCACATCATTGAAAAAAATCTTAGGAACAGAAAGGCTTAGAATGAAAAGCAGCATTCCCCTGTCTACCTCCTTTCACAGTCCCATCCTCCAGAGGCAACTAATTTTAACCTTATTGTGGAGGGGGTAGGTGTCTTTCTGCAGGTTCCCTCCATGTGTCTAAATTAACTGCTTATCACATTTTTAATCATTTTCTCTATATTGTTTGTGAATGAAACTCTGCAGTGACCAGTGAAGAATGTATCCATTTTATAAGCCCACTCCTCCCAATACATGTTCTCAGATCCTTCTCAGGTCTCCTTTCCTTCTCACAACAGGCTTGACACGCACTTCTTGTCCCAACCCTCATAGCCAGTCTCTCTTGACTCCCAGTTTTGTAAGTCAGTGCCATTAACAAGCTTATCCTTCCATCCATATTTCTCTTCTACATTCCCAATTGATAGCATCTGTTTTCTGCCCCCAAATCATGACTAAGTCTTCAGTTTATCATTGGCAGTTTTATTCTAGAACTTAAAAATAGATCACAGAACTTGAATTATTATCAGTATATAATAGAGTGCACAGAAGAGCCAAATATCATGTCCAGATAAGGCCTCCTCCTCTTCAGATCCTATGTATCAATTCTTATATCACCCAGAGAAGAGAGATCTCAGCATCAAGTTTAAATGGAATCGCCTTTTTCACACTCAACCAGTTGCCTTTCTTAAATACCAGCATTTCCTAAGTTCTAGATGATACTATTCAATCCTTCAAATCCCATCACCATCTCCACTTCTACTGCCACTTGATTTTACCTGATGACTTCTTTCCTTGAGACTGGGTCCTGAGTTGATCTGGACCCTACCCTTTGACTTTCTTGGATAGGATATTCTGTAGATGGTCCATGGGTACAGTTTTCATAATGAGTAGGTAGCTGTTAGCTAAAGGCATCTATTCACTGCTGAATGGGCTGCAGACTTTAGAACAGGGCTTTTGCAAGGGGGAGTGTAAATTAACATAGAATTAAGGTTGCTCCTTAACTAACCTTAAAATAGGGAGATAATCTTCAGCCCAATGTAATCACAAGAGTCCTCAAAAGTGGAAGAGGGAGGTATCAGATGAGTCAGAGAAAGAGAGATGATGTCAGAAGCAGGTCATTAGATGATGGAGTGATGTGCTGGCTTTGTAGATTTAGGAAGGAGGGCCCAAGCCGAGAAGTGTGGTGGCCTCTAGATGCTGCAAAAGGCAAGGAAACAGATGCTTCCCTGGAGCCTTCAGAAAGGAAGGAAGCCCTCCAGGCACTTGATGTTAGTCCAGTGCCACCCGTGTCAGACTTCTCACCTGCAGAACTGAGATGATAAATTTAGAACTTAGATGATAATTTTGCATTGTTTTAAGCCCCTAAATTTGTGGTCATTTGTTACAACAGCTGTAAGAAACTAATACACCATCCCTCTTGAAATGCAGGCTCTGAGCAAAGCTAGTACCCCAGCTGAGGACTAGCCATTGCTGAGCACCCCGGAGTTCTTCTCTTTTGTGTTCTGGATCTTAATATAATTTTATAGCCAACATTTGCTTTTGTAGCTGCCACCAGGTGTCATTTTCACATACTGAATTTGCAGAAAAATGAAAGCCCAGAAAGCTGTTAATGTACATAGAGCATTATCATAGCATACTTGGCTAAGGACATAGACTATGGAGTCAAGTGCCGGGAGCCGGTCCATCCTTGCTGTTTCAAGGGACCTGGCATATATGGCATACGGTTCTTAATATGTTTGCTCACCTTCTTGGCGCTGTGTTTTAACCAAGGTCACCTCTCCGAGAAAGGTTGAATCCCCAGGTAGGGATTTTCCCCTGAAGTTAGGGAGGGAATAAAACCCCTCAACTAAGTGCCAGGCGGGTAATTAATCCCTTTAACTACGAACAATCATGCTTAAACTACATAATCTTTTCTCCCTGGAATGGAGATAAGAAACGCCCTAACCTTTGTAATAGAGATTGACAGGATTAAAATGAACTGGTATAAATACAGATGTAACAAGACAGCAAGACACAGAACTCAGAATCTAGAGACAGAGACAGAACTTCAGACACAGAACTCAGAAGACAAGACCAAGAGAGACAGAACCTACAGGGAACCAGGAGATGGAGGAGCTTCGCTGGAGAGAACATGGCAAGGGATCCTGGACTGAACCTGACTGCAGAAATTGGCAAGAGAACCTGACTAGAACCTGGTGACCGAACCTGGCTGGAGATCAGCAGCAGAACCTCTCTGGAGATCCAGACCAGAACCTGGCTGGAGATCCTGGCTGGAGATCCTGGCTAGGCTGCTGATCAACTGAACGCTATCTCTGTGTCATTCCTTCTTCGCCAACTCCGTCCACACCTATGGGGAACCCCTGGACCCGCTGGGGTTGGACCCCGGCAGTCAAGGAGAGCTGGGTTCTAATACCCATTCCACTACTTACTAGTTGTGTAACCTGGAATGAGCCAATTTGCCTCTTGAAACTTCAGTTTCTTCATCAGTAAATTAAAGCTAGTAACAGTACCAACATCTTTGCATTATTGTGTTGCCTCAATGAGATGTATTTAAAGCACCTAGCACAGCACCTGGTCCATGGTTAGTGCACAATAAATAGAACCTGACACTTGAAAAGTGAAGGAGTGAGCTAATGTTGGGTTTACCCCAGAAACTGTTTCCTGTTCTCATTCCCAAAGGCTTAGACCGAAAATTATCTGACTGTCCCACTTTGTTCTGTATATAAGGTAATATATATAGTATCCTCACATACAAAACAGGTGTATATTTCTGTGTGTGTGTGTGTGTGTGCACTGAACCCAAAACAATTCACAAGTGCTGTTTGCATAACAAGATAATGAGATTTAAATGATCAAAATACATACTTTAACGTTAATTTTGTGGCTAGTGTATGCTAGCTACTTTTTTCTCCCTCATCCCACCTGCATGTCCTTGTCCTGAAGTCTGTCCACAGTGCTCTTGGAATGGCTGAAATGATACAGTGCCTGCCCTGAGCTTCCACCCAAAACCCCTTCCAAAGCCCTGTTCTAATGTCTACAGCCCACTCAGCATCAATAGATGCTGTTAGCGATCAGTTACCTACTAATTCTGAAAGCAATACCCATCGACCACCTACAGAATCTGTTCTGATTTCAAGACTTGGAGAGGAATCTTACTATCTTTATCTCATCCTCACCAACTTATATCCCCACCTCATCCTCCCTTAAAAGAATGCCTAAGGTTATGAGAACTGGCTATAGCATCTCATTCAAATCAGACCTACATTCTAAACCTAATTTGGCCACTTGGAAGCTGTTTGCCTTTGAGCAAGTTGCTTAACTTCTCTGTGTAACTGTTCTTCCTCTATAAAATAGGAATGATACTTGCCTCACAGGATGACTACTAGAAATGACACATGGAAAACACCAAGCAAGATGCCTTGCATTGTAAGGGTGAATAATAGTAATAGTAATAATAACATCATTACTCTTTTATTGTTTCTGTTTCCCTCCAAAAACACCTTCCTGCCTCCCTCCAGGCCTCTTTTCCCAGCCTGTCCCCTCAGGCCACAGGGGCATCCCTCTGCTATGATGGGTTATAATCCTTCTGATAACTGTCTAGGTCAGTGGTTCTCAACCTTGGCTGTACATTAGAATCACCTGGGAATCTTGTTAAAATCCTGATTTCTGGGCCTCATCCTCTGGAAATTCTGTTTCTGTGTTACTAATGATGAGGCCCAGAAATCAGGATTTTAACAAGATTCTCAGGTGATTCTAATGTGCAGCCAAGGTTGAGAACCAGTGGTCTAGGTGGACCCAGAGTTTCTGTTAGATTGGTTTCTGATTCAAGGAAAGAGTATACTTTAATATGGCATCATTTAATAAAAGTCTAACCTGCCCCCTACCTGTCAGAGATGAAGGGACCTTATTAAGATAATGTCTTTCTAGTACTTACAGCCCCTTGAAAGACATTCGCTAAATAAACAGTGGTATTTGATTTTTGCGTTGTTTGTTTTAATTCTTAATACACACACTCTGAATCATATTAATGGGTCCTCTGCAGTGCTTCTCACAATATGGGCACTTACTAAATGCCGTTAAGTGCACAATGGTAGTGAGTGTTGCTTGTACGTGCCTGTGCTTTACTCTTGCCGCCTCTCTCCCTCTTTTTCTGTCCACTAAACCAGGAATTCCTCTCCTCCTTTCAGGATCCCAGTCCACTGGTTTCAGCCTTGACTGCACATTAGAATCACTTGGGGAGCTTTTAAAGGTTCTTGCTAGCCAGACTATACCCCAGACCAATTAGCTGAAAGTCTCCAGAAGTGAGAACAAGGCATTAGTGTTTTCTAAAGTGTCCTGGATGACTCCAATGTGTAGCCAAGTCCAACTCCTACACATCCAACCAGACCCCAATCATGAGAACAGAAAAGTAACAGTGTTTTATTCCCACTCAACTGTGAGTTCCTGGAGGTCCAGTATGACCTCTTATTGTTCTTTTCTCCCAGTGAATAACAGTATCTGGCACAGAGTTAACACCAGTGCTTTTTTTTGGCTGAAAGTGTACCCTACCCAGTCTCTGGTAGCATTTCCCCATGCCTCTGGTGTCTGTAGAACTTGATGAGAATACCTCTTATTAATTCTAATTATCTATGTTTGGTTGTTCAGATTCTCGCAGGTAAACAATTGTACCATTTGAGAGTAATTTTTATTGTACTGTTTAGTGAGGAAGACAGACCACTGCTGTGTGGTATGAAGACTGCTGTCACCCAGGGGTGTACCAGGTACCACTGTGGCCATCCAGAAAATGACCTGAGATGCAGGGATGTGGAGCAGGAAACACAGGCCTCAATCACAGGCTCAGGTTCAAATCTCCATCCCACTATGTGTCTACGGGTATTATATTACCTCTCAGAACTCTGGTCTCCTCTTAGTGAAAGGGGGGAAATGATGCCGACCTCAGTGGTGAGGGTCACTAAAGGCCATAATGTAGGAAAATAAACACAGTGACTGTTCTAGCTCAGGATACCACAACCAAATGCCACAGAGAGGGTGGCTTAAATAACACAGTGTTTTTCTCACAGTTCTGGAAGCTGGAAGTCAATATTTATTAAGGTGCCACCATGGTTGGATTCTGCTGAGAACCCTTTTCCTGGCTTACAAATGGCCACCTTTGCTGTGTCCTCACATGGTAGAGATAGAGTAAGAACAAGGTCTCTGGTGTATCTTCTTAAAAGCCACTAATATTATCATACCAGGATCCACCCTCATTTAATGTTATTTCTGTACTAGAGGCCTGGTGCACAAAATTCATGCAGGGGGGTAGGGGGGTTCCCTCAGCCCAGCCTGCACCCTCTCCAATCCAAGATTCCTCTCACAATCCTGGACTGTTGGCTCCTAATCACTCACCTGCTTGCTTGCCTGGTCGCCCCTCACTGCCCCCCACTGCCAGCCTGATCGCCCCTCACTGCCTCTGTGTGCCAGCCTGATCACCCCAAGCTGCACCCCCCCACTGGCTTGGTCGCCCCTAACTGCCTCCCCGCTGGCCTGGTTGCCTCTTACTGCCACCCCTGCTGGCCTGGTCGCCCCCAACAACCCCCCTCTGCTGGCCTGGTTGCCCCTAACTGCCCCCCCTTCTGGCCTGGTCTCCCCCAACTGCCCCCCCCGCTGGCCTGGTCACCCCTCATGGCCCCCCACCAGCCTGGTCACCCCATGCAGCCGGCTGTTCAGTCATTTGGTCATCCCTCAATAACCCCCGTGTCAGCCTGGTCATAGTCAGCCATATTGTGAGGGTGGGATGGTCAATTTGCATATTACCTCTTTATTATATTGGATAGTCCCTGTCCACAAATACAGTCATTCCAGTGGGCTAGGGCTTCAACATATGAATATTGGGTTATATTATTGAACTCATATTGAATAATATGAGTTCAACAATATTAGAATTCTCTCTCCCTCTCCTCTCTCTCTCTCTCTCTCTCTCTCTCAACTTGTATCTCTCAGTTTCCTTTGAGAGAATCAGAAAAGCATCAGGGAAGCAAAATCACAATTTGATCTTGTAGGTTGAGTAGGAATGTCTTAGGCAACAAAGGGTTTCAGAGGAAAACAGGGGAAAGAGCAATATCAAATCTGTTCAAAGATATGGCATGTTTTGAAATCAGTGAAAACTTCACCAGTTTTCCACCAGGACTTGGAGTTGAGAAGATAAAGGTTCATGGTAGCAAATAACAAGAAATGTAGTTTGGGGCAAGTCATTAGTAGTCAAGGCCACCAAGTTGAGGACTTGGGATTTTCCCCTTGGGATCAAGGATGACTGTGCCAGTAGTTCTATTTCTCTGATACCTCTGCTTTCCCAGATAACTGGTTGAATCCTTGAGGGCAAGACTCTTACCAAATGTTCCTTTGAGGTCTACCCCTGAGCCTAGGACAATGCCTTAAAATTATAACAATCATTAATTGCTCCATGACCTTGGCATATAAGAGCTGTTATTTTTTTTTTCAGTTGTTCAATTTGAGTCAATGACAGCTGTAGCCTCCTTCCTCCATGCTGGCATAAAATTGGGCATTACTCTTTTAGGCTTCATCACTCCCATCTGCTCCCAGACTGTCCCTGGGTCTTCCATGTTGCAAACATGAGGTCTTCTCTCCTCAAATGGGAGGACCCTGCTGTCTCCTCACTGCAGCAAGTTTTCCGTGTTGCCTTTTGGGTGGTCGTCAGCATGGGGACAGCTCTGCTTCTCCTTCCTCATCTGTCTGCACTATTTATGCTATAGTGATATCTCCCTGGCCAATGCTGCTGCTGGCTTCTTTCCCATTACAATAAGCTCTACACCCTTCAAATGTTCTGCTCCACCCAGGAAGCCCAGACTCCAGTCCTTAGACTTTGGCCTTTAGCCCTTGGTCCATACATTTTCTAAAGCCATGTTCTCAACCTCTGGGTGCTGCTGTGTTACTGCCTTGGCCATTGGGCCCTTCCAGTTTAATTTCTCCCTCTCTCCTTTTGAGACTTGGTATATTTTTGTAAATAATCTTCAAAACACAAAGCTTTTCTTTCTCTCCTACACTTGGGCAATCTGAATTAATTGCCTTGATGGGCCTGACCTCTGAAACACAAATGCCTATTTAAAATAAAAGGCTGATTATTACATAATGAACTATATTCAGTTTACTAAATAGTTAACTTAAATGTAAATATATGTATATATTTATGCTGAATAGATCTATAATTTATGCTAATGATAATTATAACTAATACAAAGGCATAATAACTCCACTGAAGCTCTGGTATTCATTACCAATGCTTCATTTTGCTTCTGCTTGACAGCCATATACTGACAATCTGACATGCCCAAGAACTGTGCTGGGCACCAAGGACATTGAGATGGGTATGATATTATCCTTGTCCTCAAAGAGATTAGACTTTAGTAGGGGCGTAAGGCAAATATATGGTAATAACTAATGTATTAGGGACACTCTTAATATGTGTTTTTTAAATCGATTTCAGAGAGAGTAAGAGAGTGGGAGATAGGGATAGAAACATCAATGATGAAAGAGAATCATTGGTCATCTTACACCTGCATACCCCCCAAGGGGATGGCGTCTGCCACCCAGGCATGTGCCCTGACTGGGAATTGAACCATGACCTCCTGGCTGGGCAAAGGATACTCTTATTAAGAAATGACTAAGCTGACATTTTTTTTTTAATTATGACTCTACAGAGCTTCCTTATTTATTATGCTGTTTCTATGTCAGCATTCTGTTCATCTTCTCCACACCTTATTTCCTTTGTCACTTCCTGGTGAGGTATGACTATTCTATGCTATTGAAACACAATAACTCCCAAATCTCTGGAGGAGGGATTGACATACCAAAGGTATGTTTTCTCACTCATAATGAAGCCCACTGTGATTAGGGAACATAGGCTGTGGTCACTTGGAGATCCAAAATAAACAGCATCCCTTTTCCTGCTAAGTTCTGAGTCTATTAAGCAAAATAATAATAATAATAATAATAATAATAGCCAAAATATCATATATATTAATAATCTAGGACAGGTTGTAGGATGTGGCTTTATTATCCAAGTGGTATCATTGATGGGATTCCAGAATTAGGCTGACTCCTGGACCATGTAAGGCTGATGGCGTGGAGAACTCAGTCTTCTCCAAGACTACTGGCTCCCCAGAGAGGAGGACGAACAGTGAAGATGAGCATCTTTGGTTACTCTTTACCTACTTACAAATTAGGGAGGTCATTTCACATCTCTAGGAGGTAGTATAAGTAAAGAAGATAGAAGAAACACTAGCTCCTAAAGAAAGTGCAAAGAGAGGGAAGAGTTTGTCATTAACTCTTACTAGATGTATCATTTGGGCCAATCACCCAGCCTTTCTGACCATCAAGCTGCTTATCAATAAAATGGCCATCAAATACCTCATGATATCTCTCTTGGGTCTTTTATAAGTGCTAGAAATGAGAATATGTTCTGGACTTGTAATAGGAAAGAGTTCTTCAAATGTCTTCTATGAAATGCTCATGAATACTTGAGATAGAATAATTTACATGTTTATGAGACCAGATGGCTTTAAACACAGCCCCTGCCCCCACCATGCACATAATTTTTAAAATCTTCTGAGCTGGTTTACTCTGAAAATCTGCCTGGTTATTACTCAACAAGCATTTCCTCAATAATCCTCTGGGGCTATTCCAGTTCCTAACAGTAAATGTCTGAAACCACCCTTTTCCAGCAAAACCAAAACTAGTCTCTTCATGGAGAATTGCAGTTTAACTCTTTCCTGCCTGTTTCCATATGGGTTCGATTGTCACTACAGAATGGAAAATACCCAAATCAAAATAGTCATATTTATAAAAGAGAGCCTTTTATTTTTTCAGTGAAAGATTAATTAGTTTATGGCCCAGACTAAGGTTGAGTCTACTCAGATAAGAAATTACTTTTCCAAATCTAAATGATTTTTTAAAGTTGAAATGGTTTAAATGAGAGTATTAAATTATAAAATTACATGTGTAGACTCTGCCATTGAGGGAGTTATTTTCATGGTTTAGGCCGAATCTAGCATAAAAATATTTACTGCTCTGAAATGTCAATATGAAATAATCAGAATCTAAAATTAAATATTTACTGTTTAATCAGCCTGCATTCATCCATTCACAATATTCCCTGAGAAATACTGATTACACTGAATTTGACCACCTGGATTTTCCTAATATTTTCAGGCTTGGAGGAAAAAAAACACACACACTCACACACAAAAAAAAAAACCTGCCAAAGTCTCACTCACGGGCATTTTCTAACAGCTTGTCAAGAAAAAAGACTTTATAGAACAGGAGGATATGTGATGACTATGACTTAAGTAAGTTCCAAATAACCCAACACACACACACACACACACACACACACACTCATACGCACCCCAGAAGATGAGTCACCCTTTGATCTCCTTTGGCCACATCTCCTAGGTCCAACTTCAATTCAGTAAGTCACCTCCACCTATCTTCACTAACTTTGTGACAAAAACGGATCTAAGTAATAGGGATATAAATGTGGCCTATGTTCTTGGGGGCTTTCAGAGTCTAGTGAGAGAGACAGATAAATAAACAAAGACAATGCATTGTGATAAGTCCTATGTTTAAGAGTAAGCCTGGTGTCAGAGGGTTACAAGGGTCTTGAAGAGGTCCATCAAACCCACTCTAAGATACTGTTTCAAACTGAATCCAAAGGCCATTTTGTTTATTAATTTTATGCAAGTGAAAGAACAAAACCCAGTATTAACTATTATAGAGAACCTATTTTCAACATTGGTTCCAATTCAGGCTACCAATTCAGTGATATGGAATGAGGTTGACTATACCTGACAACTTTGTGAATCTAAAAATGGAAAGAGAGGACCCAGGATGTCCTAGACTGGACAGCAGGAGGTCAGGGTTTCAGTTGTGTGATCTTGGGTAAAAAATAAGTGTTTTCTGCCCTAACCGGTTTGGCTCAGTGGATAGAGCATTGGCCTGCGGACTCAAGGTTACCAGGTTTGAGTCCAGTCAAGGGCATGTACCTTGGTTGCGGGCACATCCCTGGTGGGGAGTGTGCAGGAGGCAACTGATCGATGTTTCTCTCTCATCGATGTTTCTAACTCTCTGTCCCTCTCCCTTCCTCTCTGCAAAAAATCAATAAAATATATTTAAAAAATAAGTGCTTTCTAATCCCTACTGTATTGTTATCTGAAAAACCAGGGAGCTGGGCCAGCTGATCTCTTAGGTTTCCTCCACCTCTCAATACTTAGGATATTAATTGCAAACCATTCTCATTAAAAAAAAAAAAAAAAAAAAAAAAAGAGCAACACCAACAACAAAAAACAATCTTAAAAATGCTCCCTCCAGCAGGGAATGGTATTGCCTAATTCAAGTTACAGATTTCATTTGCTTCTTCAACAATCAGTGACTCAGCATAACAGGTCAAGAGCATGGACTTTGGGATCCATCAAAACTGGGTTTGAGATCAATCTCTGTCATTTTACCACCTACAAAACCATTAGCAATTCCTTTAACTTTTCTGGGCTTTTCATCTGTAAAATGAGGAGATTAAAGCTTACTTTAACCTTGAGTTGTTAGAATGAAACAACATAATGAATATAAGAGCACAGGATCAGACACAAAACAGATTCTCAATAAACAGTATTGTTTTTAATGAATACTTCTTTGGGATGCACATTGTCCAAAGTGCTGAAGAAAAACCCAGCCCCTGTTTATAATTGGAAGAGAGGCATGCACCATCATATCTTGTGCACATGAAAAGTATGTATGTAGTCGAGGCAGAAACGAAGTAAAATCAGCACAGAAGGAGTGGTATTGATTAGAGCGGGAGGTAGAGGCAGGGTGTAAAAAGGCTATGCATAGGTGGTAATATGTCAACTGAATTTCATATGCAAGCAAATTATCAGGCAAGTAAGGCATGAAAGGGCAAAGAAAGGAGCGTGAGCAAATGTGCATAGGCCTATAGTATATGTGATTAGAAAATAATAAGCAGCCTGGTTGATCTCTAGGTGAGATCAACAGGGCAGCGGCCTGGGGTCACTTGTGAAAGGTCACGTAAGACACTTAGGCTTCCAATAAATAGGTACCCATCAAAAGTTGATTTAATTTCAACTTTTTAGACTTCAGATTTTTTTCTGGAGTCAGACTCCTTAGTATTCTGTTGCCTCATTGGTCTAAATCAGGGATAGACAAACAGCCTGCACACCAAATCTGGTCTGAGGCTTAAGCTAAGAATGATTTTTACATGTTTAAGTAGTAAAATTTTATTTATTTATTTTAAATTTTTTTTATTGATTAAGTTATTGCATATGTGTCCTTATCCCCACATTACCCCCCATCCCCCACTCATGCCCTCACCTCCCTGTTGTCTGTGTCCATTGGTTAGGCCTATATGCTAGCATACAAGTCCTTTGGTTGATCTCTCCTCCTTACTCCCACCCTCTTCTACCTTCCTTCTGAGGTTTGATAGTCTGATTGATGCTTTTCTGTCTCTGGATCTGTTTTTGTTCATCAGTTTATGTTGTTCATTATATTCCACAAATGAGTGAGATCATGTGATATTTATCTTTCTCTGACTGGCTTATTTCACTTAGCAGTAGTAACATTTTTAAATGGTTATACAACTAACTACATAATATACTTGACTTTGCCTGTTGGCCACAAAGTGTTAAATATATTTATTATTATTATGTTATTACTATTACTATTATTATTATTATTATTATTTGACCCTTAAAGAAAACTTTTGCTGACCACTGGTCTAAATGATTAATATTAAGCTCAATATATTTATTACAAAGCTGAAATGTCCATTAAATTTTACAAGTATTTGTTTTGTGCCTACTATGTATCTGGAATTGCCTTTCCTCATGAAAACATTGTCATGTTCAGCCCACCTTTTGCATTAGTTAACAGGTTCAGGACTGAGTGACTAGCTCTCTTCTTCCCAGAATTCTTTGACTTCTTAGATATAAATCTGGTGAGTGATGATTAATAAAATTGGGAGTTTTATTTTGTTCACCTTTTCTTTTTCTTCCAAACAGTTACCCCAACAATTCTACTGATGTCTTTTTTTTTTTTTTTTTTGCTTGAAAAAAGAATTTCCCTCTTTTCTAAGTGACCTAGACTGAAATTTTGTACAGGATCTA
This sequence comes from Myotis daubentonii, assembly GCF_963259705.1. Lineage (NCBI taxonomy): Eukaryota > Metazoa > Chordata > Mammalia > Chiroptera > Vespertilionidae > Myotis > Myotis daubentonii. The sequence goes on from NC_081842.1 coordinate 179,542,812, forward strand.
CATTAGCTGGGCTTATTGATGATTAACACACTTATAAAAGAGACACCAAACAACATTGGCTTAAACGAAGTACAGCTATTTCTCTTCCTCACATAAGAGTCCCTGGGTAATTGGTCAAGGCTGGCCAGGTGGCTCTGCTCCATAAGGAGTGGCAGAGATCCCAGCCTTTGCTGTCTTATTGCTCCTCCCTTATTACAGGTTACCCTTTTCTGAATGGTGTAAGATGACTCACCACCACAGTGTTCTAAACACTTGGATAAAGATGGTGAGAGAAAAGTATTGGCCTGACAATATTGTTGCAAAGTTATAAATATGTGCTGAACCCAAGCAAGTGCTACAGCTATTTATTATTACTAAGAAATAGCTAATTATAAAGGTTGGTGAAGTGCCAGTTATTTAGTATGTGCTGAATAAAAATAATTTTAGTGGAGCTGAAATGTGAAATAAATATAAAGATGCATTTTTTAATCCTCTCCATGTTTCTGGGAATGTGATGGCTATTGTCATAATGAGTGTACCAGTATAGTGACACATGAGAGGAATTTTTGTTTTGTTTTGTTATGAGCCAAGGAGGGTCTTAAGGATTTCAATTCTAGTAAATTATGAATTCTATTCACAACTCAACAGCAAATTCTTTGAATCCCTATACTTTCTTTTCAGACTTTTTGCCGGTAGCAAAATCCTATTAAATATATTTCCATGTCATGTTATGCTTAAATAATGTGGCAGGACAGGGCCTTGACTTAGAAAATGACACCCTTCCTTCGAGGAGGTTTCTATCATAATCTCCTCATACAGAAATCAAATCTTGTATTTTGCCTCTGTGGAAAGGAACTGCATTGTTAAAAATTTATTTTTGCTGCAAGAAAATCTGATTCTTGGTTTATTGTGACAAACAGCTGCTAGTATATAATGTTGGGCAGCTGTCCAGCTGTGCGGTTCACATAAATTAATTTAACCCTGGGGGATATTTTGAGGCCAATTAGAATGGTCCCTCCAGGTGTAGCAGGGAGTTAAGAACAATTTTCAAAGGGAGGGTGCGGGTCCAGATGATTTGATGATGCTAAAATAACATTCTCCAAATATTATGGCAAGCTATCATGTAAAGTATTTTTATGACAGCTAGAATATATATATATATATATATATATATATATATATATATATATATATATATGTATACATATATATATATATATATATTCACATATATAAAGAAAATCATAATACCTATGTGTATATAACTTCACAGAATGTGATGTGTGTTTTCTGTAGCAATCCAAAGCATTTGACTAAAACTGAATTGGGTTGTGCCAATCAAATGCACTTCTCTTTCTCTCTCCTCAGCTCCCTGTCTTAGCACTGAGATAGGGTTAGGTTGGCTAAGTCTTGTGTGTTAACTCCCTTAAAAGTAAAACATATAAAATAACCTCTTGTGGACCTCTGTCTTGCCTTCTGTGGACCTTGATCCCAGGTTTGAGGAGCATTGAATTACAGGTTCAGCACTGCCACCGCTCAGGTTAATTACTGGAGCCAGTATGATCATAAATACAATCAAATATGTCATGGGAATTTCATAGTTTATCTATTTACAGAGTGTCTAGATGTATAATTTATAATATGCATTTATCTTTGTTTAGAATTATAGTAAAATGTTTTAGAGATTATCATATGGAGTTCTCACATACCAAATAATAAGTCCAAAGAATGCTCCAGGGATCATCAGACATCACATCAAAAGTGGCTTATCTTGCAATTAAATGGGCCCATTTTAGGATCTGGAGAATCTCTTTTTAAGTCTTACATTTCATTTCAGTTGATACAGATTTATTAAGAGGCAATATCATATGCCAGTTCAGAGCACAGGCTTTGGGGTTAGAAAGGCTCACGTGTGAACTGCGGCATTGTCCTTTGCTTTTACCACCATCTTCTGCCGACTTCCCCTCTTAAGATTTACTTACTCTATTCATAATTCTCCTTTGTAATTTAGCTCAAACACATTTTAAAAGGAAGCCTTTTCTTCACTCGAAGATAAGAATTGGTCCCTATTATATATACCTGTATGCTCTATATTCATTAATTATGATAATAACTATCACAACAACAGTAATGATGCAGTAATGGCTAGCATTACTGAGCAATTATTATGTACCAGACACTATGCCAGGTGCTATACCTCTGTTAACTTATTTAAACTTTCCAATGCCCCGATGAGAGAGGTGCCATCACTGTCCTTTTACAGATGAAGAATCTAGAACAGTGCTGTTCAATAGGACTCTATTGCAAGCCATACATGTGATTTTAAATTTTCTAGTATCCACATTACAAAAGCAAAAAGAATCAAACTTAAATGATACCTTACACAATGCAATGGTTAAAATTAAATATGGTACTATAAAAGAAATAAAGTTGATTTTAATGGAAAAATATTTCACACCCCTTCCATTTTAAAATTTAAATTAACATAAAATTAAAATTTAATATCTTGGTCACACCGTCTATATTTTAACTGCTCAGTAATATCATTTTGCTAGTGGCTACCATGTTGGTCAGGGCAAGCCTAGATGCTAAGTAACCCACCATAAGTCATTCCTACATTTATTAAGTATCCTATCTAATAATAGAGAAACATGATAATTAACCATAACTTTGCTACCCTTCCCATTGGCTAATCAGCAATATATGCAAATTAACCGTCAACCAAGATGGCGGCCGGCAGCCAGGCAGCTGAAGTGAACAGGAGGCTTGCTGGCTCCAGTGATGGAGGAAGCCAAGGTTCCCCGTCTGCTGCTGCCGGCCTCTGAGCTTGCATTCTGAAACAATGTTGCAATTATAGAACCTAAACAAACCCCAGAAACCTGCTTTCAGCTGTCAGAGCTGGAGCGAGCAGGACCGCAACAATGTTACAATTATAGAACCCAAACAAACCCCAGATACCTGCTTTCAGCAACCAAGGTCTCAGAGCTGGAGCTGAGCCTCAGAGCTAAAGCCAGCTCTCAGTTCCAGTGACAGCCATAGAAGGTAAATAAATCCCAGAATAAAAAAGAAAGAAAAAAAGGAGAGGTTGGGAGCTTCATTCACCCGCCAGCCTGAAAATGGCCCTCAGCCCCTCACCCAGACTGGCCAGGCACCCCAGTGGAGACCCCCACCCTGAAAGGGGTTTGACCAGCTGCAAACAGCCACCATCCCCTCACCAAGGCTGGCCAGGCACCCAAGCAGGACCCCCACCCTGATCCGGGACACCCTTCAGGGCAAACCAGCTGGCCCCCACCCATGCACCAGGCCTCTATCCTATATAGGAAAAGGGTAATATGCAAATTGACCCTAACAACATTAGGACTGGGAATGACTGGTCACTACGACACACACTGACCACCAGGGGGCAGACGCTCAATGCAGGAGCTGCCCTCTGGTGGTCAAGTTGCTCTCACATGGGAGGAGCTCTGCTCAGCCACAAGCCAGGCTGATGGCCGCCAGTATAGCAGTGGTGGTGGGAGCCTCTCCTGCCTCCTCATCAGTGCTAAGGATGTCCAACTGCAGCTTAGGCCTGCTTCCTGTTGGCAAGTGGACATCCCCCGAGGGCTGCCGGGCTGCCAGAGGGATGTCTGATTGCCATCTTAGGTCCAATTCCCTGGGAAGTTGGCCTAAGCCAGCAGGTGGTCATCCCCTGAGGGGTCCCAGGCTGTGAGAGGGCACAGGCCAGGCTGAGGGGACCCCTCCCCCCCCCCCGAGTGCACAAATTTTTGTGTACCGGGCCTCTAGTCTATTATAAGACAGGTGCTGTTCTAATCTCTGGAGACACAGTAAACAAAACAGGCCAGACCACTGCTCTGGGGAATCTTTCTTTACACAGTGGACCCTTGGACAACTTGGGTTTGAACTGCATGGGTCCACTGATTCATGGACTTTTTTTCAATAAATACTACAAGTGTATTTTCTCTTTGTTATGTTTTTTATAAGTAACGTTTTTGTCCCCCTTAGCTTACTTTATTGTAAGAATACAGTATATAGTAGTGATATGTGTAGCATACAAAACGTGTTACTCAGCTGCTGATAGCTTCAGTCAACAGTAGGCTATTAGTAGTTAAGTTGTGGGGGAGTTGAAAGTTATAAGTAGATTTTTGATTGTGAGGGGATTTGGTGCCCCAACCCCCACATTGTTTAAGGGTCAACTGCACTAGGATGAGAGAGATAATAAACCAATAATTAGCTAAAAATCTATTTCTGGTAGCACTAAGTGCTATGAAGAACAGAACAGGGTGAGACGTAGGGATAGACAGGGCTATTGCATATAGCTCTTTAGGCTGTGTACTGCCCAACTCCAAGGACCACAATTTACATTGACTATGATGAATGCTACTCCCTGGACTTTTGCAAAGCAGTGGCCATGAGGATGTGGGATGAAATATTATGCAGAGTAGTCAGAGAAAGCTCCCCCATAATGGAAGGTCATTTTAGTAGAGATATGAAGACAGTGAGGGAGCAAGCTGTGTGGAATTTTTTTAAAAAAACGTGCTTTTTGATCAAGGAGAAGAGTCAGTTCAAAAGCCCTAACACAGGAAGAGTGCCCGGCATGTTGGAGGAACAACAAATGGAGCTGGTGTAGGAAGAGCGTTAGAACATTTTGGACCAGGAGACTACAGTAGGAGATGAAGTCAGGGCGGGAGCCCGCAGCTGAATCAAGGTAGGGGCTTGCTGGCCACACCAAGTTCTTTGGCTTTTATACTTAGTTAGATTAGAAACAAAGACAGGAAAACTCTCCCATTTTTTAAAGAGTCAGCCTTGCTACTTTATTGAGATGAGACAGCTAGGGAATAATAATTTGCTGGAAATCAGTGAGAATACTATTGGGATAATCAAGGTGAAAGGCTATGGTTGTTCAGAATAGGGTCACAGTAGGAGAAAGGGTGGACATTGGAATCTGAATCTATTTTGAAGGTAGAGCCAATAGGATATGCTGACGAATTAGATGTGAGGTTTTGAAAGAGAAAAAGAGAGTCAAAGTTAGCCTCAGTAACGTGTAGAATGGAGTCGCCATTTTCTGACAGGGGAAGATTTCAGGAAAACGGGTGTTTGATTAGGGGTGCGCCCAAATCAAGACTTATTTCTTGGACATTTAAACTTGAAGATACCTATTAAATGAATGGAGTGTTGAGTCTGAAGTTTAAGTGATATATCAGGCTGAAGATCTAAACCCAGAAATTATCATGATATAAAATGGTATTTATGGTCACAAGACTGGTGTTAAGAACCTAAAGGGCAAGTGTAGTTAGAGATGAAAAGAGGCTGGGGAAGGAGCCTCTGGAACACTAACATTGACTAACACTGGGAATACAGATCATAGGAAAGGCCAGAAAAGCAGCATGAAGAGGGAGTAACAGGAGAAAGTACAAATCTAGAAGCCAAGTGATGGAAATGTTTGAAGTGGGAGCTTTAAGGCTAGAACTGGCATTATAACCGCGGGGTCTTATTGCAGCACCCACTTTATACTCCTCTGCAGTGGGGTCTCCCCCACTAACATCCAAAACAGAGAAGGCCCCATGGTCTATCTTGTTTAAGTTGAATCCTGGTGCCCAGCACAGTATGGAACACTTAGTACATGTTTAATGAATGAATGAACACTTTGCATAGATCAGGAAACTGAGTCCCAAGGAGGTTGGCAATGACATAGTGACAAGTGGGATTAGGGTGCAGATCAGCCCGCAACTCTCTCCCAGTTTCTGTTGTCCAGCCAACAAGCATTCAAGCCAAAGCTTTTTCTTAGGAAGCTCATTGACCAGTTCCAACTTTATTGGCCTCACACATGACCCCAGCTTATTTTACAAATCTAGACTAGCTGAGGGAAGAACAGTGATGCATTATATTGTACCTGCCTGCTTTGATATTCTATTTTAATGCCTTTTCTGTACGTTATGGTCACCATCCTCCTTTTGTTCCCTAAGCACACATTTAAAAGATAAAGAAATATCGTTTATCTTCCTACTGTCTTGCATGGTTCTCTTCAGTTGAATATGCTTCCCATAAAATTGATTTAATATACCAACCAGACTTTAAATTGATTGCAAACTACCTTAAACTTCTATTGCTTTGCTTTTCCTCTAGAAACTTTCTTAACTTAGAGAGTTCAGCAGGCAAATATTTCTCTAACTCTCTCTACATTGAAGGCTATCCCCTCTAGACTTTCTTAGGAGCTCAAGAAGACAAAAAAAATGATTCTATTTTTATTTCATAGAGGGATTTTTCCAAATTATAAAATTAACCCAAACTCAATCAAGGAAATCTCTCTCTCTCTCTCTCTCTCTCTCTCTCTCTCTCTCTCTCTCTCTCTCTCGCAAAAGAAAACAGACAGAAGGAAAAACTGAATTCTACAACCCAAAGATAACACCTTCAAAAATTCTTGATGTATGTCCTTACACGTAGTATTTCTGTACATGAGTGAGTGAACATGTATGTGTGTGTGTGTGTGTGTTGAAGTGTACACATACATTTGTTGTGAGAAATGCTTTTTTACTTAAAATATCATACACATTTCATTTTACTATGTAGCATTCTTAACTATTGCTTTAATAGCCATATCCTGTTCTGTAAAGAAAATGTCACTATCTCTCCCACAGACAGGCACTTATTTCCAATTATCCTGTCATAAATAATGCTAGCTGAACATTTTTGTTCATAATGTAGATTCTGTATTTAGAGTGATTTCCAAATCACTCCAAAAAGTAAAATAATTCCCAAATTCCCAAAGTAGATTCACTCATTTAGTCAAAATTTACAAATATTTAAGAAAGCTGATAAACATCGCTCATGTATTTTATAAAAGTATTGCACCGTTTTAAACTTCTACCTATGATTATGTAAAAATCTATTTCTTTCCCTACTAACACTGCTTATTAAGTGGTTGTCTCTTTTCATTTAAAGTATGCTAACTTCATACATTTTTTTAAAATCACCACATTTTATTAATTTACATGTATTTGATTGCTTCTAAGCTTGAATATTTTCACATATCTGTTCATTCATTATATTAGTAATTTTATCCATGTCCTTTCCTCATTTATCTATTAGGGTATCAAAATATTCTTCCTGTCAATTTGCTTAACTTTTATAACATACACATATTGCATTTATTAAATATCTCTATACAAGTATTTTTTCCAGAGTGTTGTTTTCAAGTTGTTTATGGCATGGATTTTAATGTAAATTTGAGAGGGTCAGTAGCTTCCAAAGTAAAAATTAAGTTATGCTAGAAATTTTAGGAAATACAAATAAGCAAGAAAAATAAAATAAAATTCTCCCCCATACATGATAATGATTTATAACATTTGGGGCATTTTATTTCATATTTTTCTTTTATACTGAAGTAATTTTACAAAAATAGTCATATCATACATTTTACTGTCCCCCTTTTTTTAACTTAGAATGTTAAGAATTCATTTTAATGACATGAAATATTTTTTATTATCCCTTTAATGGCTTCATAATATGAATAGATAAAATTTATTTATCCAGACCATTATTATTGAATCTGTTTCTAATATTTCACTGTTATAAAGATATATAGACATCTTTATGGCTGAAACATTGAACATATTGATAATTATTTACAGTGAATTTCTAAAGGTGGATCATGGGTTTAATCAAATTTGAAGGCTTTTATTATATTGCCCAAATTGCCCCTCAAACCTGTGTATTAATTGATGGCATGGGAATTATTTTGGCTTAACATTATAAATGTTTACATTACTGCTTGAAATAATTTAAAAGGAGCAATTTACCCAGTGGTGCGTGTGTTGGAAAAGAAGGAAAAGTATTTCTACAATGTGGCAGGATCACAAATTTCCAGGGCAAATAGCTCACAATGTTAAGTCTTAGAGTTACTTGAATACATACGTATGGCTTCTTTCCTAATATACGACTAAAAATTTAGTTTAAAAAAATCAGCTCTTTGCTTTTCCTTCATCAACTTGTATTGCTCCCACAAAGCTATAGTTTTTAGATCAACTACAGGTGTGGAGGCTGTGGCTCAGGGGACTAATAACAGATGTAAAGATTACATGGATCAAGCCCTTGCTGACATACATTCTTTCATTTAATCCCAGAGCAGCCTCATTTTATGAAAGAAGAAACTGAAATTCAGATGGTTGAAAGCTTGTTCTAATTCTAAGTTGTTTTACTCCAAAGGTGTGCACTCCTCACTATCCCATGTTGCCTTCTATGGGCACTAAGACTTCAGCATGGATTTCTCTTCTACCCCCACTTTATCTTATCAGCTAACATTTGCATTTACATTTATATTAAAAACTGACCTTTGAGAATTGAACTCAAGTTCTGGCTGCCGCCTTTGATCTCATGCTGCTCTTATTTATTTTAATTAGCCATTTGAAAATTGTACATAGCACCCCAACAAAGAAGTTTATATTAATGAAGATTAATCACATGAATACTACAAAATAGTATAAATTAACCCAGCAGTGGTTGTTGATATAGCCTGAGATATATCTTAATATGTCTTTTACTCAACATTGAATGAGGCATTGTGGAGTTTTTCTTAAAATCATATGATAGAAAATTATGGGAGAGAAAGCTATTCAACTCTCATTACCATAAATAATTTAAAATATGTAATTAACAAAGTAGGGTATTTGTATAATATAGGAAGTCTAAAAAATATGAGCCATAAATGTTCAGGATATCGATGTTTAGTAGAAAAAGTTGATGATCTGAGGTCTGAAGTTCTTTGAATACCATCTTTCCCTCTTACTAATGTGTGAGTTTGGACAAGTACCTTTTTATCTCTGAGCATCTATGTATATACCATTAGATATAATGTTGTTGTTTTTTCAAAATCTTAGGCAGTTGAATTCAGTATAAATATGATTGGTTCCCTTTAGTATCAATATTGTGATTCCAATTGCAAAGTAATGTTAAACCATTGGCAGGGGGAAAACAGAAAGAATTTGGAATTTCACTATGTTGGTCAGGAATAAATAGCAAAGGATTTTCCCCCAGCCTTGCATTTCCTTTGGGTTATTTGTCCACATACCAAACCCTTTGACCCCTGAGTGCAATCTCCCTGAGTTGGTCTCTCCATCTTGACTGCACCATTCCCTCTGCCATCTGGCCTGCACTGGTCTCTTTGACCTCTAACAGCCTATATAAACTACCAGTTCAGCTCGAGAGGCGCTCCCTCCCTTGTGAAGCCATCTCTATCCCAGATCTACCACTTGACTTTACATGTTCCTTCCACTGTGCTTCCAGAACCCTTCAAACATGATTCTAAAGAGCTGTTGTCTCATTGCCTTACATGTCTGTGTACCAACTGAATGAGTGATGCAACAATTTCTAAACAGAGCTTTTTGGGCTAATAGATCTGTTTTACTTTGACTCAGAAAACTCGGGGAGGGGATATCTCTTTAATTAAAAAACAAACAAACAACAACAAAACTCTGAGAAGCCAGAAATCTCTCTGAATCCCTAGTCAAGATACTAAATCTTCTCCCAATTTTTGGGTATTTCATTATTACAGTCACCCTTAAGTCCCATTCTTCCTTCCATTCTTAAGACTGAAACTCACCAGGACCTTTGCTTTTGTTACTTTCCTCCACCAGAAGCTCACTGCACTGTGTCCTAGTGAGTTAGAGACAAAGCAGGGGCTGCACAAAACAGGTTTTAAGACTCTTTGGGTGAAATTGTCATTACTGTAATGTTGCAGCATTTTCTCTCTGGGGATAATTCTAGAGAAGGGTTCACTATAAGTGGTGTGAAGGCAGGTGGTAGATGGTCAGAAAAGTCAATGCAAGATCAAGATTATCCTCATTTTGTAGTTAAGGAAACCAGGGCTCTGTGGGGTTCAATACCATGGCCAGAGTTATACAGGAAGAATCAATATCTGACTGCAGCTTTATCTGGCTCCAAAGGTCCTGTCCTTTCTCTTTAGCACAGTGCCTCCCACCTGCCCTGGCTGGACTCCCCATCTCTACTGCACTATTCCTTTCACCATTGGCACTTGTGCGAATGATGTACACCAGGGCCAGCTCGGGGAGCCACCACCCATGATATCTCTCAGGAGACCTGTGCGCTGCTCGGCAGTGAGTAACCTGGCCTGAAATCCCAGTAGGACGCTGGGCAATCAGACACATTTTGTGGAAAAGCCTTGTCTAGGGAGCAGGATACCCAGTTTTGCTGTTCTCTGTGGAGATTTGGCCACGTTTCATTTGTTCTCTGAGCTTACGTTTCTTGAAGTTGATATGTGAATGTTAGCATAGCTCTTGGTGTATAATAGGCCCTTGATGAACACAAGGTCTGTTCTCTTTTCTTCCCTTCATGTATGAGTGGATGATAGGTTAGATCAGTGGTCAGCAAACTGCAGCTCGTGAGCCACATGCGGCTCTTTGGCCCTTTGAGTGTGGCTCTTCCCCAAAATACCATGTGTGGGCACACAAGTACAGTGCGAAGTTGACTTAAAACTTTAAGTAAAGTTTATTAAGTTAATTTTAGGGAACATTGTGGAGTGAAAGAAGATGTAGTGTTGAGAATTGAGAAAGGTATGTTGAGATGGTTTGGACATATAGAGAGGATGAACGAAAGGAGATAGATGAAACAAGTATACAAGACGAGTGTGCATGTGAGAGTTGGAGGGGTCGACCTCAGCGAACGTACCTCAATCAGATTGAGGACATTTTTAGCAAAGGCCAGCTTAGGAGTACCCTAATTAAGTTAATAACAATGTACCTACCTATATAGTTTAAGTTTAAAAAATTTGGCTCTCTGCCGAAACCGGTTTGGCTCAGTGGATAGAGCGTTGGCCTGTGGACTGAAAGGTCCCAGGTTCGATTCCAGTCAAGGGCATGTACCTGGGTTGTGGGCACATCCCCAGTAGGAGATGTGCAGGAGGCGGCTGATCGATGTTTCTCTCTCATCGATGTTTCTAACTCTCTATCTCTCTCTCCCTTCCTCTCTGTAAAAAATCAATAATATATATATATATATTTTAAAAAATTTGGCTCTCAAAAGAAATTGTAATCGTTGTACTGTTGATATTTGGCTCTGTTGACTACTGAGTTTGCCGACCACTGGGTTAGATGTTTTCTAAAATCTCTCCAACTTTTTAATTCCGTACTGGAATATTACAATGGGTTCTCAGATCTCATTGATTTTCATTATACATTATTTGTTGACTAAGCTCATCATAACCAAGATTGTGGTTTTTATTTGATTCCCAGAATCATGAAATGTCCTAGTTGGAATAAACCTCAGAAATCACCCAACCCCCTTATTTTACAAGTAAATGATCTCATTGGTGGTGGCGGGGAAGAAAATTGACTTATTCAAGGTCACACTGGAAGTAATGACAGAGAAGAGAATACCATCCATGTTTTCTGACTCATCTCAAGACTCTGCACCCTCTTCCCCTTCCTCAGCCCCCAGCTGTTGCTGGTTTGCTCAGCCTGCAAGACAGCACCATTTGCCTTTCTTGTGTTAATATTATTCTAGCATGGAATGTCTGTGTTTAAGGCAATGACCTGAGAAATACTTTTATTTCCAGTGATGCACTTATTTTGCAAGGTTTATTAATTTTATTTATGTATTTGATGTCTCAAATGAAATAATAAACTAATTAGTGGGACAGTTTACTGGTGTGCTCCACAAGAATGTCTTACAGCCTCAGTGCAAGCTTGTTGAACTGTGGTATCAGCAGATCTGCCTTCTGCCCCACTGCCCTTAATTTCATCCATCAGACACCCATGGCAGGCAGCCCTGGGTTGAGTAGCTATGCCTCCAGGGGGCATTTGGAAGTGTTGGGTTATAGGACAAAGGAACTTTTACCTAGAAACTTCCCAAAATTCATTCAAGAGATAGGCTGCTTCATTTGGCTTAAAGGGTTGGGCAAGGGGCTCCCAGAAAAAGAACTGGGCCAGTGCATTACCTGAAGTGCCCAAAATGACACTTCCCAGAGAATGGAGAGAAGTCATGTGTATAGAAGTGCTGAAAGCCACAGCTGAGGAGGCCCATAGTCCATCAAGACCAAGAGCAAAGCAGGGAACAAGACAGGGAGATTGATGTAAAGACAGTAGAAACAGGAACATTGCCCGACTCAGGAGCAAAGGTGGGAGAGATGCTAGAAGACCCAGAGTAATTGGAATAGATAGGGCAATGGTGCCAAAGTGGATTTTTTGCTTTTAACTGGCTTTGAAGAGGAGTACATGGACTTTTCTCCAAGGCAGCCCTGTGTTTTCTTAATAGCCAGTACTTAGAATCAATTACAATCTGTTGTCATTGTTTCCTTGTTTGTCCCTGTTTGTGAGCACCATTGTGTAATAGGGATCAAAAATGTATTGAATGGAAGAATGGATTGTTGGATGGATGGATGGATGGATGAGAAAATGAATAGGTGAATCAGTCTGTCAAAGGTACTGCGGGGGGTCTAAGACATATGAATTGTATTATCTTTATCTGTCGTCTCTGATGTAATAAGTAAAATAATCCTTTCCAATTATTTGTATCTTCCTATCTAATAAAAGAAAAACATGGTAATTAGCATACGTCCGCTACCCTTCCCATTGGCGAATCAGCGAGATATACAAATTAACTGCCAGCCAAGATGGCGGCCGGCAGCAAGGCAGCTTGAAGCTAACATGAGGCTTGCTTGCTTCAGTGACGGAGGAAACCAACGTTCCCTGCCTGCCTTGCCGGCCTCTGAGCTTGCAGTTTGAAACATTGTTACAAATATAGAAGCTAAACAAAACCCCAGAAACCTGCTTTCAGCCCGCCGGGATCTCAGAGCTGGAGTTGATACAGTGTTTCGATTATAGAACCCAAGCAAACCAGATACCTGCTTTCAGCAACAGAGGCCTCAGAGCTAGAGCCAGAGCTAAAGCTGACCCAGAAATTAAAAAAAGAAAAAGAAAAAAAGGAGCAGTTGGGAGCTTCAGTCACCTGCCAGCCTGAAAACAGCCCTCAGCCCCTCACCCAGGCTGGCCAGGCACCCCAGTGGGGACCCCTACTCTGAAAGGTGTGTAACCAGCTGCAAACAGCCATCATCCCCTCACCCCGGCTGGCAGGCACCCCAGTGGGGACCCCCACCCTGATCCAGGACACCCTTCAGGGCAAACCAGCCAGCCCCCACCCATGCACGAGGCCTCTACCCTATATAGTAAAAGGGTAATATGCCTCCCAGCACCAGGATCAGCAGAGCTGAGAGGCCTCCTGGCACCGGGATTAATGTGACAGGGGGCAGAGCCCAAACCCCCTGATCACTCTGTGGCTCTGTGTGTGACAGAGGGTGGGGCCACAACCTCCCTATCCGCCCTGCTCTGTTCCTGACAGGGGAAGGCGCCCCAACCCCCTGATTAGCCCTGCTCTGTGCCTGATAGGGGGGAGCTCCCCAAACCTCTGATCGCCCTGCGGCTCTGTGTGTGACAGGGTGCGGCACCGCCCCCCCCCCCCCCCCCCCCCCGGCACGGGCCCTGCTCTGTGTGTGACAGGGTAGAGCCATAACCTCCCCATCGGCCCTGCCCTGAGTGTGAGAGTGGTGGCACCCCAACCCCCTGATCCACTCTGCTCTGTGCATGACAGAGGGCAGCGCCCCAACCCCCTGATTGGCCCTGCTCTGTGCATGACAGTGTACGGAGCCCCAACACCCCTGATGGGCCCTGCTCTGTGTGTGACAGGGGGCAGCGCCCCAACCCCCTGATTGGCCCTGCTCTGTGCATGACAGGGGGTGGTGCCGCAACCTCCCCATCGACCCTGCCTTGAGTGTGACAGGGGGCGGTGCCCCAACCCTCCAATCGGCCCTACCCTGAGCGTGACTGAGGGTGGCATCGCAACCTCCCAATCCGCCCTGCTCTGTGCATGACAGGGGGTGGCGCCCCAACTCCCCAATCGGCCCTGCTCTGTACCCGACCAGGGGCTGCACCTAGTGATTGGGCCTGCCCTCTGCCACCCAGGAGCTGGCCTAAGCCAGCAGGTCGTTATCTCCCGAGGGGTCCCAGACTGCAAGAGGGCACAGGCCGGGCTGAGGGAACCCCCTCCCCTCTGAGTGCACAAATTTTTGTGCACCGGGCCTCTAGTAATATATAAAGAGGTAATATGAAAATTAGGCCAGGATGCCATAATGGGATGACCAGACAGGAGGTGGTTGCATGCGCAGGTGAGGCCCGGAGTGGAGACAGAGACAGAGACAGGGGAGCCTGCCCCAGCCTGTGCGGCAGCCCAGAGTGGACACAGGCAGGGGGGCAGGGGCGGCCTGGGGCAGAAGTCAGGTGTGGTCCCGGCCATGTGCGGCACCAGTCAGGCGCAGGTCCCAGCCGCCCGCGGTGGTGGTCCAGCCTGACTCCCACAGTGGCCTGGTGCTGCGTGAGTCAGGCACAGGTCCCGGCTGCCCACAGTGGCGGTCTGGCCTGACTTCCGCAGCAGCCCGCAGGGTGCCTCCTCGCACAATTTTAATCACACCCTGGGCCTCTAGTATATTATAAAATTAGTCAATATAGCAAAGAAGTATCCAACATAAAAGTACTTAACCTCTCTTGCCTAAATCGTTATTCTTATTAACACACATACCACACACACACAAACATATTCATTTGGGGTAGAGGTAAAAGGTCACAGTACCCAAACCTCTAGGTGGCACCTCTGCTGGCCTCCTTGTTGCCTTGTGGGTATGGATTTTGCCACTTCTTTGGTTGCTGCTAAACTGACTCTGTGGATGGGATCTAGCAGGAGGATTCTTGCTAGAACAAGCTCCAAACCCTTAGCCAGACATTGCCTGGAGCTTTAGGAGAGGGGAGGATCAGCAGGCCCTGTAGTGGGAGCTGTGCAAACTCAGGGTCCTCACACTCCATACGAAAAACTTCTTCCCTGTGATTGGCTCCTGTAAGGGAGTTTCTACTCACACCTTTGCTTTGATTGGATGTATGAAAATTAGCAAACCCTAACATGTTGATCCTAGATATAAAGAATATATATACCGACTCTGTAACCCCCTTCCAAATGGCCATAGAGTTTGGGGGGATATGTGAATGTGGTAACCCTAACATGTAGCTGCTGTGTGCATGTGGCAGATCTCATGGGGACACAGGCAGCCCTCATGTGTTGGTGATGATATGGTGCTGGGGCCAGAATTGGAACTCCTGGTCCCAATTCCTATCCTTAACTTCTATATGGTCCTCATTTCCTACTTCACATTTGTTCATGCTACTTATCTCCATCTGACATACTCTAGATTTAATCACTCATTTGTGTGTGTCTTCGTCCCCTGGAATAGAAGCTTCATGAGGGCAGGACTCTGTTTAGTTTGCTATTAAATCCCAGCGACCAAACCTGTGTCTTGAACATTAGGGTCTCAACAAATATTTATGAATAATAATGATGAATGGATCAATATATGGTTAAATGGATCAGTCATCAATCAATTGATCAACAGATGGATCTACAGATAAATTGACAGATGGATAGGTCCTAGCAGCTGTGAAAATTTAGGATAAAATTTAGTAATTAAGGTAGTATGAGTATTTTCTCAAGGAAGTAAATTGTCCCAGAAAACTAGACCAATGGAATAAAATCTAGAACCCCAAGACAGACTATACTGACTGGACACTTTGTATATGATAGGTATATTATTACAAATTAATGCAGAAATCATGATCTAAGATAAATGGTACTAGGACAGTATCTATACAGAAAATCTATTGGATCCTGACCTCACATAATATAAAGAATATAAATTCCAAGTGGATTAAATGCAAACAGCATAACATTAAAAACTTTAGAATTAACTATTGAATAATTTTTTATGATCTAGGGGTAAGAAAAGATTGATTTAATAAAACAAAACAAAAAACCCAGTTACTTTAAAGTTAAATGCTAATTATTTTATCACATTAGAATTTAAAGAGTTGTATATGTCACTATAAGCAAAGTGAAAAGACAAGCTTTGGACTTGGAAAATAATTGCAACATATATAATTACAAAATGGCTGTATCTGAAGTGAGAAAATTAGCATAGAAAATAATTATAACAAATCCCTGTATGCTACCACATATATTGATCAAATACTATCATTGTACCATTTTGCCGTTTCTTCCCATGGTTGTGCCCACACAGATTTTAGGACTTTGCTAAATGTCACCTTCCTAGTAAGGTTTTTCCTAACTAACTTTTAAAATTGAACTCCTACCCCAGCACCCTTCGTGCCCTGTCTCTTCCTCTGGCTTTTCTATGGCACAGATGACCATTTGACATACTAGGTATTTTACTTTATTTGTTTAGTACATACGCGCACTCTCCTATAAGACTTAAATAGAAAAATGGGTGTATTAAAAAGCAAATTTCAGAAGAAGAAACCTAAAATAAAATATAAAATCATCTTTAATCTTACTAATAATTAGAGAAGAGAATGGTGTGACCCAGCAAGTTCACAAAGAAACCTCACACACATGTGCCCAAGAAGTCTAACAATCTCCATTGCAGCATTGTTTGTATTAGCACAATTTGGAAATACTGTAGCTCAAATGTCCATCAATATGGATGATTAAGTCAGAATATAAACATATGATAAAATACTATCTAAATGCTAAAATGAAAGAATTAAAGCTAATCTATCAAAGTGGTAAAAACTTTAAAGTGGCAAAAACTGTATTTAACAAAATGAGCAGGCTTGAGATGGATGCAAAACAGTGATATATATATTGTTTATAGATGCCAACATGTATTAGAAGCAAATGCGTGCATGAAAATTTAGGAGAAGAGTTGTCTTTGTAAAATTAGGAAAGAATGCTTGGGAGATTTTGCTTTGCTTTTATCCATAATAATTTTTAAGGAAAAGTCAGCAGCAAATATGGCAGATGGTCATATGTGACCAGGCAAGGCTGGCGATGTATAGGGTTTTGTTATAATTATGTCTATGCTCAACTTCATGCTTGAAATATTTAATAAGAAAGGAAATAGGAGGCTACTTAAGTGTGACTATGAGGGAATAAGTTCAAGCCATAGCATATCAAATAATAGTAGGTGTGAAATAACAAAACTGTAAGCTGAATTTTGTTGTGAGCCAAAGACTGGATGTAGAATTGTAGACTCAGTGCCTTCTTCTCATAACTATTGAGAAAACTGGGATTTGAAGACAGACATTCTAGGTTTGAATTTTGACTCAGACACTTAATAAATGTTTTTAAATTGGGCATCCATTGCCTTATTTTTAAAGTGTCAAAAGAAGACAGAATAGAGAATAGAGAATAGAAAAACAACAGAGAAAAATCAAAAAACCAAGAGTTGGTTCTTCAAAACGACCAACAAAATTTACAAACTTTTAGCTAGATTGGCTGAAGAAAAAAGAGAAGAGACTCAAATAACTAAAATCAGAAATGAAATCGGGTACATTACTATTCATATCACAGAAAAAAATATTCTATAAAGTAGAAAAATAGTACTTCCTCATAACAGATAATATGAGGATGAAATGAGACATTTGTGCAGTGCTTAGCATACCTCATGGCACATCACAAAAAGGAAGACCTGTGCATGTTTCAGAGTTCCCGGTGTGGATGTAAACAGACATAAGCTTGAAGTCTGGTTCCACAACCATGCTTTCTCTGATTTTATTTGTTTTGTACAATAACCATATCAGGTTGGCATTATTTTTATCTCATTTTATACATAGGAAAACTGAGCCTTGGAGAGGTGAAATAACTTGCCCATGATTACCCCAGATCTTAAAAGACAGAGGTAGGATTCAAATCATGTCTGCCTCCAGAGGAACATAACAGCAAATTATCCGGGTGATATTTCCCTCATTTTATGAATAAACTAAATTGAATTTTTATAAAACATTACAGTAATCTATCTGGTAGCTTTTTTTTTTTTCTGAGCAGGGAGTCAACCAGCCATGGCTGATTAAAAGTAATAACAAGTATCTACCACTTAGTTTATGTATATGTAACTTCAAACATGTAAAATAACGGAGTTGCTGTAATGGAATATTGTACTAGATAAATATTTCTGCCTTAAACAGATTCTTGGTTTTGGAATACATTGGAAGATCAGTAGGCTGTGAGATTCCATTATGTTAAGTTTTTTTTCCTAAAAACATAGGCTTTTTCTAAGTTCCACTGTCTTTCCTGAAAAATTGCTTTCTCTCTGCTTGCCATCTATCTTCTGTGAATCCAAATGGAACTTAACTTTTATTGTCACGGATTATTTTGAATGAACAGCTTTCTTAATGTAATTTTTGTCATGACAGTTTCATTTAAGTCTTTTATTCATTTATTCACTCACTCATTCCTCCTTTTATGCAGCAAACATTCATTGAGTGACTGCTGTAAGCTCATCTCTGGGATAGGTTCACAGAACCAAGGGTTAAAAAGGTGTGATAACTTCCTCAGTGGAGCTCAAAGCCAGAGGGAGGCAGAGATGGAAATGGATCATTTCAATGCAATGTTACCTTCAGAGTGGAGTTATTGCTTGGGAGGATGGCCATTGGGTTCCCAATTAAATAGAGGGGTTCAGGGAAAGTAGGACAGAAATGATCATGATGCAGCTTAAACTGCTCTTTGTATGTTTGCTTTCTGTCTGGAAAAATAAGACATGGTCTTTATAGAAAATATGGAAAGCATAAAGAAATGAGAAAAATGACCTACAATCATGCTCCAAACAGATAACCACTATTTTGGCATATTTTTAAGACCAACTTTTAAAAGAATGAGCTCAAATCTTATAAACAATTTTATCATACATATTTACCATATTCTGAATAATATTTAAATTACTTTGCATAAGATGACTCTGAAAACATGCCAGCATTCCCTTCCTCATTCCTCTGGTGATTGTTTCCCTCTGACATGTCACATTATGATGAACATCTCTGCGCATCAGTATTTGCCTGCCATCATGGCTGCTTCCTTGGGAAGGAATCCCAAAGGTGACTTACAGGTCAAAGGAGATGATCACTTTTCAGGCTCTTGACCTTTTCTATGGCGTCCTCTTCTTTATGGCAAGAGCTCAAATGACAAATATGGGGAAGTTCTTTCCAAATTTTCCCCTGCTTCTGTGTATATGAGTGCGTGAGCACACACACACCTCAGGAAAAAAACACTCATAGACACAAGCACGCATATCCTGATCACTCTTACTAAGAGGCATGTTGCCCCACTTCTTGCCCAGGATTTACAATAGGCTGCATTTGTTGATTGTTTTGTTGTTGTTGGTGGTGGTGTTTTGTTTTATCCATTTCTGTATTTCCATTAACTGGTGTATGGTAGGAACTAAGTAAATGTTTCTTGAATGAAAGAGAAGAAAAATAAACCTATTACATCTTGAATGCTTACTTTTTGTTTAATGCTGTATTTTGTTTGATTTTAGCATTCTGCAAGACATGGTGGTGGTGAACCCTGACTCCAACTCTTCCTGACTGAGAGGCTCTGTTGCACAACTCAAAGGTAAAGCGGGGCTTACTGGCAGGAGCAGAAGCTTCCTCCCTGGGGAATTTGCCCTCTGATGTCTCAGGTCCTCTCCAAGTGATGGATTTCATCCTTTGTGTTCCTCCCTAAAATACCCTGGGGTGGGGTCATGGAGCCTTTGGGAGCAGGAGCTTGCGGTGGTTTTTCTCTGGCCTACTCCATGTTTGTGGCTAGAGGAAGAGAATATTGATTCTCTTTCTTCTTTTCTTTAAGTACTTAATAAATGTCATTTGGAGCCTTATGTTTCCCTGACCAGATTTGAGCCTCACCTATTAGGCTGTCTCAGATTGGTTTGATTTTAAACACAACTGTGCTAGCATTCTTTCTTCAGATGCCCCTGTTCCAATATTTTTGCCAGAAGGAACCACCCTCCATAGTGGAAACTGAAGTCAAATCATATGTAAGATGAATGTTGACATGGGAAACAGACTGGGAGATTTACGAGCTTAAGGAGCAGGTGCTATTATTTTGAGGTCCAAAACTTTTAAATAATGGCAACACTGAATTATGTACTTCATCTGGGGAGCCTGGAAGACACAATTGAAAACGCCTCTTCTTTTGACAAATTAGAAGCATTCATTCCAGTATCTATTCCTAGTCTGCCAGGGATAATGCTGAATGAATCACAGGCTGGGGGATGGATGTCCCTTCCAACACTTTTAATTAGCAGCACTGCCTATTAGGAGGGACAGAGTGCCGCTTCCCAGCCATATTTTACCCCCAACCCCCTTAAAGGGAATAGAAGTCTTATTCTCCACAAGGTAATATTTATCTCTTCCCCAGCCAGACAAGCATAGAAAATTAAACAATGGTCCGTTAAAAAGCCCAGCTAATGTATTTATCATTTCCAGTTTATGTGAGTTTGCAAGGCAAATATGAGTGGGAGCTATTTGTTATGGGACCTTAGGGAACAACGGGGTTGGAGAGGGAGCTGGGAGGCTGCAGGATCTGAGACTTATAAAATTCATTAAAAATATGAGGCACTATTGGAGACAGAGGAAATTAATTACTCTGCGGGACTCAAATGCCACTACTTATTTCAGTGACCTGAAGAGGAGGCTGAGAACTTGTTTTCTGAGGGTTTCTGTACAGGAGAAGGTTGGGAGCTGGGATTCCTTGGCTGTCAATTTTTGCCTGTGCTTGGTGACTTATTGACATGTTAACCTGGCTTGTGCCCCAGCTTCCTCTAATGAGTAGAGTTAAATGAGAAATGGGCCTGGGGAGAAACACGCTCCCCTGTAAGAGCTCACCAGGCATGTAAGTAACTGCGGGACGTAGGGAAAGCTGGTCATTTACCACAATGGAGACAAGAGGTGGATTGTGTGCAGCCGGACTGAGTTTGGTCTTTTATTATTGCTTTTACATCCACAAAGCTATTCTCTGTGGTGGAGTGAATTTGGAAAGACAAATTAAGGTTTTCTACCTAAGGAGGACTGGGGAGCAGTAGCTTCTGAAAACAGTCATCTTTTCGAGATTGCTTGTCTAATAAATCTCTCTAATGCATTCTGCCTATAGACAGAAGTGGAAAATATATAGATATGTGATGACTTAAAAGTTTAAAATCGGTGAGCACCTAGAGTAATGTAGTAAAAAGCTCTCTCACATGTGTGCCTTATCAAGACTGAAGAACTAAAGGTTTTATCCTGAGCTCAGCCACTAACCAGCTGTGAGACCCTCCACAAGACACCATTGTGCTCTGAGCAACTGGTGTATATTTACAAAGTGGGATTGTATGTATGATTGTATGTATCTTCTGTGATTCTTAAGATCCATGCTGCAGAAGAGCTTTGAAGGGTGGAGGTATGATACAGGTATACAGTGGCCATGTCACGATTTGGTATATTCTGTTTTAAAAATCTTGGTTTTTAAACATTGAGGCTGTTCAGTGATCTGTATTCCTACCTGGGTCAAATGAAAGAGGCTGTGCACTTTTCTCTTGGCTTGGTTCACTTAGGAAGAGTAGATCAACAGGCCAACAAAGGATCAACAAATATTGCCTTGAGGATTGCTTTGGGAATATATTTCTCATGGTTTGTAAAATAATCTTATATAATAAAAGGGGAATATGCAAATTGACCCTAATGGCAGAACGACTGGGATGACCAGTTGCTATGACACACAGTGACCACCAGGGGGAAAATACTCAATGCAGGAGCTGCCCCCTGGTGGTCAGTGCACTTCCACAGTGGGAGCACCGCTCAGAAACTGGCTCATGCTGGCCAGCACAGAAGTTGTGGTGGTGAGAGCCTCTCCCACCTCCACAGCAGTGCTAAGGATGTCTGGCTAATGGCTTAGGCCCAATACCCCAGAAAGAAGGCCTAAGCCATCAGTCAGACATCCTCTGAGGGGTCCCAGACTGCAAGAGGGCACACGCCAGGCTGAGGGACCCGCCCTTAGTGCATGAATTTTTGTGCACCAGGCCTCTAGTTAAAGAATATGAAGCATAGCTGTGGAGGGAGTTGGAGTCCTAGGCCTTCACCCCTGGGAGCAAACCTAAGGAGTTACCACTTCTCCAATTCGAAAACAACCCTGTCCCTTTAAAGTGGAGACAAATCATGCATCGAAGGTGGTGGAGATGTTTGAAGATTATTCATCTTTTCCTAGAAAGAGATGATGATGAAATAAACTAGGGCAAGATCAGTGGGGATAGAGAATGTTATGCAAATAGCTGAGGTTCAAGAAGGCCTCCGTGTATTGCTTGCCAATTCCAAAGAAATAACCTGGAGGATTGGCTACAAAAGACATGAGCTAATTAGGACTTATTGGCACACTTGGAGTGGCCTACTGGTGAAGTATCTATAATGCAGGCTTTCTAGTACAGGGTTATATAGAGTACAGAAAACAAGCAAACCTGGGGATAAATCATGCATGCAGGGTGGATGTGCCTATGTGCAAGCTGTGTGAGATCAAAACACAAGCTGTTTACTATCCGGGCTCAAGAACATTTCCTTTTTGGCCATTTCTTGACCAAGGAGCTGGACAGGACCCCAAGGTCCCACATGTACTTAGAGATGGCCTTCATTATATTCTCACAGGACAGGAAGAGGAGTTGGAACTTGGGAAGGGGCCATGTTCTCACATACCACACAGAAGAGAAGAGAGAACTTTTAAAAAATATACATATATATGTATATATTATTGTTGATAGTATTATAGATGTCTCCCATTCCGCCCCCTTTGACCCTCTCTTCCCAGCCCCTACCCACCCACCCCCAGGTCTTCATCACCCTATTGCCAGTGCCCATGGGCTATGCATATAAGTATATAAGTTCTTTGGTTTATCTTTTTTCCTCCCCACAACCCCACATCAAGTCCTGTCAGTCTGTTCCATGCCCCCATGCTTTGGGTCTCATTTTGTTGATCAAATCAAAAGAGAGAACTTCGAGAGGCCTTGGAAAGGAAGGAGTCCCAGGCTTCTCAGGACTTAGGGTGGCGTGCACTTAGAAGCAGGAGCCGTGCAGTGACTTCAAGCTGGAGAGTGTTCCCAAAGCACTTGTAATGTCATTAATAGAAACCGTGTAAAATTGCAGGGTACAATCCCTTTGCTCAAGGAGCTCAGACTGGTACACAATTAATAATCATAGAGTAGACAGAAGTAAGCCCCGAAGAGCAGTGTTGGGACTGAGCTGAGAGGGAAGGGACTCCTGACCTGGCCCTCAGAGGAGGAGCGGCTCTATGATGGGTGAGAAGGGTTGAGGCTGGATATTCCACAGAGTAGTTGCTCACGCAGCTCTGAGCCACAGCTGCCCAAGCGCACAGTGAAGATGCGGGTCTGAGAGTCACACACTTGGCTTGTTCCATTTCTCCAGCAGCCAGGGTTTTACACACCAGTGATTTCAAAGGCTTCTGTGCTGTTGTCTCCTGGAAGTAGCCTTGAAGGCTCACCTGTCTGTTCTCATTAAACAACCCTGGAGTGCCCTAGGTCTGACCTGTCCTGAGAATGCTCAGGGGGCATCCTTCGTGGTTCTTTGAGGTGTGCTTTTCCTCACTTACCTTTCAAAATTGCTTGAAAGTCATCAGTTGGCATTATGAGCCATTGGCTATTTGTTGTGTTGATCAGATGTGTCTGCCTTTATATCCACTTGTATGTATTTACAGCCATCCTAGGTGAGGCATCATCATGTCTTCCCTTCTGGGAAATGAGATAGAAATAAGACAGCAGCATTTTCCTGTTGCTCTTCCCCCCTCTTACCCCTTCTTGAATTCATCCCTTGTATGTGTTTTCTCAATTGCTTTTATCTTCTTGGATTCTCTCTACCCACCCTTCTACTTCTCTTTCTTCTGATAGAATCACATATGCTCCAAGTTGGAAGGAAGTAGGAGATTCTAGATACCAGGGAGCTCACTGTAAGAACTTTATGAAGGTTCTTAACCACATGGTAATTCCCCTTATCTGTTATTTGAGGTGGTGGTGGTGTTGCTTTTCAAAGCTGAATGTCTTAGATTTGACCAGCTTTCTGACATTGATCAAATAATTCCTTTAAGCTTCCATTTTCACATCAGTAAAAATAAAATAGCAATAATACTTTCCATGCAGGATTGCTGTACGAATTTAATGAGAGTGTATATGAAAGGGTCTGACACATCATCTATTCTCAGTGATGAATGTTAGCTATAATTGTTGCTTATAAGAATATTACAAGCTATTATAAAGCCTTAAAACACAAAAGGCAAATATGTTGATCTTTGGCAACAAGGGAGGGAGAAGCTGGGAAGCCTTTGGAATTCTTTGGCTGTTGTCAGAAAATGAAAACTCCTGAAGACACAGGGGTTGGATGCAACTGAATCTATGGGTGCACAGGCAGCCCTCCCTGGCTGGAGCATGACCCCGGGGGCTGAACAATGAAAAGGCCTGCCGGATTCCCTGCGATTTCCTTCTACGGGGCCTCTGGGGAGCCTCTAAATCAACCCTCCCTTACATATGCTGTTCCTGCCCAGGTAGTATGGTGGCTTGGTAATATGCCCACTTGGCTAGATTGACTTACGTTACTTAGGATTTGGTCTCTTGTGTGTTTCTAGTTAGGGTGGGCACAGGGAGATTCCTGGGGTATTCGGGAGATGGAAGGGAAGCAGCAGCCTCTTTGTAGCACATGTGGTTGCTGATCTGTGGACTCACCTCCTTGGCTTGAAGCTGCTCTGGGCTCACAACTGCTCTCCCTTCCCCCACATCCTGCCCCAGCTCCTCCAGCTCCTCATCCAGATGTGTGTGTTTAGCTCCTTGAGGAAAAACCCTGGCTCCACAGTCATCCACATCAGCAAGCTGGGAGGCAGTGAAAACCACGGCTCCTATCAGTTCTCATGGGGTTTCAGCTCATGCTTGTGGGTTCCAGGCTGCTCCTGATGTCTCCCACTATTTATACCCATTTTTTCCGTACTAACTGCCTGCCAGTGGACTTCACACTCCAGCCTCAGATGTGAGACAATACGCTACTAGACTGCTTAAGCAGCGACCCCAATTGCATGAGATCCCTCTATTAAATAAATAACACGTGTATTGATTATATATATATATATATATATATATATATATATATATATATTTATATCATATATAATGTATTCATTTATGTTTAGAGGAACAAAAGCAACCACTAGGGGATTATATGTGTGTATGTGTGTCTATGCATTTATGTGTACACATGTGCACACATGCACACACACACATACACACAATTCACTAATGCTTGTTTCTGCTTCTCTGCTGGAACCCTGGTTGAAACTGACAGTCTTAAGCTTCTTATTATGGGGAACTCTCTACTTCTTAAGGCAGCCTGTTCCTTTTCTACCTCCCTTTTACCATCCCCCTTTTTGTTGAAAAAAAATTAAAACCCCAAAACGTTGTTTTTCAACAGGATGTATCGAACTTTCTCCTTAGGACTTCTGTCCCTCTCAACCCTAAATCCTCTCACAACCCTCACTGCTGTGACCCTAACCCACTGAAGTTTTTCCCTGTCCAGTTTCTCACCTTTATGAGCTTCAGAATTAACCTCATAAACATGACTATCCTAGAGAGGCCTTCTAGCCATCCCACTTCCCCAGACCGATCTCCTTATCCTTCCTGGGCCATTTGAAGACAATACCTAGCTCAGGGGTCCTCAAACTATGGCCTGCGGGCCACATGCAAATACAAATATTGTATTTGTTTCCATTTTGTTTTTTTACTTCAAAATAAGATATGTGCAGTGTGCATAGGAATTTGTTCATAGTTTGTTTTTTTTTTAAACTATAGTCTGGCCCTCCAATGGCCTGAGGGACAATGAACTGGCACCCTGTTTAAAAAGTTTGAGGACCCCTGACCTAGATTCTCAATGTTTACAAAGTACAACGTGACACAGAGAGAGAGGGGTGGAAAGCATAGAAGTTAGAATCAGAAGACCTGTGTTTGTGTCTTGCTCCCACAGTGTGTTATTTAGCTTCTGAAGGCCTCAGTTTCCTCAGCTGTAAAATGGGTATAGTAGTACTAATAGCAGGCCTGCCTCCTCTCAGGCTTTGTGAGTCCAATGACACCTGAGCAGCTCTAGATGTTTGGGGTCCTTTGTACTTGAATCTGTCTCCCAAGTCTCAGATCAGCTCCTACCTGGTAGGCAAATGCCAATTATGATCAGATATTTACCTTTAGAATTCATAATAGATAAGCAAATTAGCACAATCTTATTTTTTAATAAAAATAAATATCTTGAAATGGTTACAACCTAAATTCTTATACTATTCAAGATCTACCATAGTAATTTTTTGCCTAAATTGTTTCCTGAAATAGATTTAAAGAAATTGAGTGTATATTTGTTCCTTCAAAAATGGGTGTGACTGTCTTATAAATCAAATACTTCCTAAAATATTACAGAGCTGACCAAAACAGGGCAAAACGCTGAAATATGAAAGGATGACTCAAAATTGTCTTACTTGAACCAGAATTTAAAACTAACGAAAAAGCATATTTAAAAAGTAGAACATGACAGAACATCCTATTACAGAGCTGACTACAAAAAAGACTAAAGCCACAATGGAAGGAGCTGTAAGAACTGACTCAACCCAGTGGTGAAATTAAGTCTATACAAATGAAACTGCTATGAATAGATAATGTAGGTGTCCATTCAAAGAAAACCCCTCTGCCCTCTCCAGCAAAGGAAGGTGAGGAGAAAAGGTGACTCTGGAAACATGCTATTCTTCAGTGCAACATAAGCAACCAATTAGGAGCTCACAAACCTGGTTAGAGGAAAATCTCTGTAATTGGCAGATGTATGGCTCCTAGACGAAGCTATGCAGGATATAGGTGACAGCTGAAAGCCACATTTGTGGCCAAGCCTCACCCTGCTCTCCTACATACATTTATCATTAAATAACAGCCAAGATTGAAGAAGTAGCTGGCATACCCTCTCCTTGCCGTACATGAGTGTACACACACACACACACACACACACACACACACACACACTGCCTATATCACAAGGATCAAATGAGTGCTGTGTCACAATGTCTGGCAATGGTAGGTCCTCAAAACAACAACAACAACAACAAAAAACTCACCACATTCGTTGGATGGGTGTATGTATTAATGAATTGGCCAAGGACTCCAGGGGAAAGTCTAGAGACATCAGTAGACATTATGACAGCATCCTGGATGAAATGAAATGGAGAAAAAAAATGCCCAGGAGAATGACTTTACTGAAGATTTAACACGTTGATGTTCATCACACCTCACCTGCCAAAGGCATCCTATTCCAAATGAATGCAGCGACAGGACAGGATTAAATTGGCACTGCTGAGGAGGTCTGCCTGTGTGTGAAGCACTGAATATCATCTCCAGGCAACGGATGAAGATGTAACACAAGGGTTCTCATTTTTAGTGTTGGGAAAAAAATGAATTTGAACCAAAAGACACCCAGGGTCGATAAGGGAAGATCCGGGCTTGACGGAGGGAGTGGATATATAATGAGTTCAGACCAGGAAGGCTGAGCAAAGGGCTGGAATAGAAGGGAGATCGGTGGAAGGGAGTCTTGTTATTTCTGAGTGGCACCAGAAAGCATAGTGAGGTCCACTAGGGCATCTGGTCAACTCAGGCCCTCACCGCTTGGGACAAGCACCATCAGTGTAGGCACGTAAGGGTCAGGGATGAGCTTCTCATGGGTGAAGACCAGCAACCCCCCTGTGTGGACATATTTGCATCCTTGGGGGCTTAGGGGGTTCTTTATTAAATCATTTAGCATTATGTATTATAATTGCCTGCATCTTTCTCTTACTCTTTATGTTCCCCTTTGGTGCCAGGATCCTCTTTTCATGTTTTGTATTATTTTGGGTTTTGTTGTTTTGGTTTTTTGCATCTTTATTTATAGTGTTTAGCTGAGAATTAAAAAAGAAACCACTGAGCACCCCTGTATGTTAATAATGATAAATCTCACACATGTAAGAAAGCCATTGTTATCCACGTTCATCAGTAATGAAAAAGAGGATCAGAGGGGGGAAGGAGTTGGTTCTTTCAGCTCCTAAATGCTGAACTGAGAATTGAACCCAGACCTGTCCAGATGAAATCTGTGGTCTGTCCACTATGCCCCTAAGCCTCAGAGCCTACAATCGAATAGGTGCACCCTAAAGATTTCTTGGAAAGAAGGAAGGGCAGAAAGAGGGCTGATAAATAATGAGCGTATAGAAGAGAAGATTTAAATACAACTAGCCAGACTTTTAGCATATCTGCTCTGAACAGATCAGAGACAAATGTGCCCCACACAGAGATTATGCTGGCTGGACTAAACCACAAAGGAGGAAACTGGGAGACAGTTACACCAATAAACCTTGTAACCAAAGTCAAGTGCTAGATGTTAGGTCAAGTTTGGGAAAGGGAATAAGAATCTTGGGTAAAGCCAGTTGGCTCTTCTGAAAATAACTATCCTTACCCCACCCCACCCCACCCAGCCCATTTTACCCTCAGGCCTCAGTTTGCTAATTTTGTCCATTAGCAACCTTGGAGGAAAGTCTTATGATTGTGTTTTAGGGATGAGGAAAATAAGATTCAAATTAAGAGTTTGTAGATCTCGCTTATGCCTGGAGTTAGTGTGAATGCAAGTTACCAGGATCCAGCTACCCAGGCACCAGATACTATGGGAGCATCTACACTCACTGCAAGATGACTTTTCCAAAGGAAATTTCTTTAGGAATTTTGTCTGACAGCCAACTTCCTTTAAGCCCAGCCTGTCTCTTCTTGTGAGCATCACCAGGGGAAATAAAAAGACCATCCAGAGCTGGCCTGCCCCTAGATGTTTCACCTTCCTGTATTTAGTGCATGGCTCTAATGTTCCTCTAATGCTGGTGTCTTTATGTATCAGTGTCTCTTCGCTGGGGACACTGGTTCTGCTTGTCCCATTGAAGGTAATGCTCCCAGATGGCTCACAAATTAGGTTCAATAAAATGTAGTTATTCTTCCCTTTTAGTGAGTCTTTGGTGCTGAACCCATTTAACTTACCTAATACTCTATTTCAGCCATTAAATCCTAACCATGGATTGATTAGGACAGGGGACTATGCTCTCTGGTTAGTGCTGAGAGCACTGTGAAGTGGATAGAGGGCTGCTCTGGAACTAAACACCTGCTGTGAGGTTCACTTTGCCACTCATCCATGTGGACTTGGTTTCTGGTGTCTCCCTTCTTTCTCCCTCATGTAGCCTCCCCATTTCCTTGCGTGTAAAAGTGGGAATCAGGGGTGTTTGTGAAAAGCAAGTGGTCACATTTATGTGAAAATGCTCAGCAAAGTATAAACAATTATGGAAATGGAAGTCAATATAATACATTTAAATTAAAAAACTTGAAACTGAAAGCATACCATTCAGTTAGAAATGTTAAGGAAAAACAAATAGAATCAGGACATTCTTGGATAAATTGCAGAGATTAACTACTTCAATGTTGTTGTTTTGTTGTTTTTGTTTTTTGTTAATCCTTACCCAAGGACATTTTTCCACTGATTTTTAGAGAGAGTGGAATGGAGGAGGGGAGGGGTGGGGAGGCAAAAGAAAGAGAGAGAAACATCAATGTGAGAGAGACACATTGATTGATTAATTGGTTGCCTTCCGCATGTGCCCTGACTAGGGCCTGGGATCCAACCTGCATCCCAGGTATGTGCCCTTGACAGAGAATTGAACCTGCAGCCCTCTCATGCACAAGCTGACACTAACCACTTAGCTACACTGACCAGGGCTTCAATGTCCTTTTTAAAAAATATATATTTTTATTGATTTTAGAGAGGAAGGAAGAGGGAGAAAGAGATAGAAACATCCATGATGAGAGAGAATCATGGATTGGCTGCCTCCTGCAAGCCCCCCACTGGGGATTGACCCCACAACCTGGGCATGTGCCCTTGACCAGAATCAAACCTCTCAGTTCGCAGGCTGACGCTCTATCCACTGAGCCAAACTGGCTAGGGCTTCAATGTCCTTTTTGACAGATGAGGAACCTGAGTCTCCAAGTGAGGTAGTAATTGTATTAAATCACACAGGAAATGATCCACAGAGCTGAACCCACAACTCATGGGACTTGCTTCTCCATTTACCTTCGGCCCAAGGCCTCAGTCTCTCCCTTTTGTGCTTCTGCGTACTGTCTGCTGTGGCCCTTGATGAAACTGCTCAAAGGAGGAGCCTTAAACTCCACGTGACAGAGGGGAAGCCCTGGCCTGTAATGCTGGCCTTTTCCAGTGCATTTATGAGGACACTTTTTAGCAACAAGTAGGAGAACTAATGTTGCAGATTTGGTGAAGATGACTCATCCTTTGCGTTTTCTTCTGGAATTTGTAGAGTTCACCCTTCCAGCACTGCAGGGAAAGTCTACAGTATCTGTTGACTCTGCCTCTGAAATAGACACAAACATATCCTTCCCTTTCCACCACATTGTCCTGAAGCTCCCTAAGGGCAGGAGCCTTGTCTGTCTTTACTTTTTTTTATACCCTCAGTGCTCAGCACTAGGGTGGCTCACAGCAGATGCCTGGAAGGTGTTTGTTTAATGGAAGAGTGAATCCCCAGTGCCTTTATATTTGTTCTGGATCCCATTGTCTTTCACAAGAGCCTTGTAAGTCCCCTACCTCTAGTCTTACTCCTTCCAAGCCTTCCTACACACAGCCCTCGGAGTGTCCTGAGAAATTACAAATATGAAAAAGGCCACTCCTGTGCTGAACATTTGTTGATGGCTCCCTTTTGCCTAATGGAACTGGAAAAGTACCTGAATGGAGACTAAAGGTCTTTATTATCTAGCCCTATCCTAACTTCCCAGTCTCATCTGTAGACTGCTCTCTTCCCACCTTTCAACGCACACACATACACACACCTGTATTTATTATCTTGTACCTGGAAGGCCCTTTCCTGCCTGTGCCACTTAGTGGATTCCTATTGGTTCTCTAAGCCCCTTTCAGCTACCACCTCCCTACCTGCTTTGGTCTCCTCAGTATTAGGCAGTTTCCTGGAGAGAGAACATGAGCTGTAGCTTTAATCCCTATGCACTAGAAAATGGGAGGTAATCCTGAAGTATTGCCCCTTCCCTTCAGTGATGCAGATAATTGAGATGAGGCCAAACCTAAACTGAGTTGTCAGGATGAGAACATTTGCATAGATCCCAACCTAAGGCACCAAGAGAAGAAAGCTGCAGGGCCAGTTTTCTCACCAAGTCCCAGCTCTGTAATCTGACAATCCTCACCCAGTGCTACTGAAAACAAAACGATGTAAACACTGATTTTTATCTCCTCATCTAACTCTAATAAAGTTATCACATGTGATTTATTGTTTTTATTAATGAAAGCAACAACACTGTCATGCTTTTGTGAGCAACTTTTTGATTGTTTATGTGTTCATGAGTTTTAATTTTAAAACTAATCTAAACTTATTAAGTGGAGTTTAGAAATTAGAGAAAAGACAAAAAAAACACACAACACAACAATCCATCATTTGGGTGTATTTTTTCAGTCTTCATGTAGCTATATTGTATGTTACTATTATTCTATATAGTAAAAGCCTATGTGGTCATAATGCCCTCATGCCATGATGCCCTCATGACATAACGAGCGATCACCAGGAGGCTGCATATGCAGCAGGAGTGCGCGGGTGGGCAGGGACTTAATGCTGCGTGTGTGGCACAGAGACGGGTCCTGCAGCTCTGGCCTACAGCTTTGGGACAATCCATCGAGGAGCCCCCGATGGGTGGGCAGGGCCTACCTCTTTGGGGTGATGAATCGTCGGGCTCCTGCACTGTGAGAGGGCACAGGCCAGGCTGTACCACCCACCCTCCCACCCCCCGAGTGCATGAATTTTGTGCACCATGCATGTAGTATTTTACATAAGAGCCTGGTTTGTTTGTCTCACTCATACCTTAAGCATTTCCCCATGGTGCTAGGTACTGTTAATATCAATCACTTTAAATGATTGAGCAATATTCCATTGCGTAAATGAACTGTTTTTGGATCAATCCACCATAAATTTATTTAGTCATTTCCCTATTGTTGAAGATGGCTTCCTTGTAATATTTTACTTTTGTCAGTAATATTTGAAGATGGCTTTATACACAAAAATATTCCACTCTTTGGAGTTATTTCCTTAAAATGACTCTGACATCACATTGATTGCTAATTTGTAAACACTTCCCCTATTAAAAACATTCAATGCCCCATCACACCCTTCTTCCCTCCAAGGTAAAAGTTAACCTCTTACTCCTGAATAAGAATTTGAAGATCTGTGTACCCTGGCCTTTTCCTAAGTCCCAGCATCATCATATCTTTATCACTCCCTGAATCTCATGCTCCCCCAACCCCCTGACCTACCTGTTTTTCTAACGCATACCAAGCTGTCCCTTCCACCCTGTGATCTCACCACCCCTGCACACGCCTTTATACACAGACTCATACCAGATGGGACCTCCTCTGCTGGCTAAAGCAAGATGGTTTGGGCTCTGTTTCCCTGGGCTTCCCTGATTCCCTGAGTATATCTCTGTCATCACACTTATCACACTCTGCTGAAACTGCATGACTCCCTGAAGCTGGGAAATGTATCTGTTCCATTGTTTCCTGGTGCTAGCACAATACTCAACACATAGTTAAGTGTAGAATAGCTGATAAGCAAACACAACAATAGATTTGCCAACTGGGATGTCCCTGTATTGTGTCCTGGAAAGAGTACATTCCTCTATTTGCAAAGTATTGACAGCTAGAAGGGGTCTCCTGCTATTCCATTTTTAGATGGCATGAATGGTTATTAGTAAAGTGCAAAGAGAAGAAAATCTATATGTGGGATTTCTGTAAAGAAACTGAGTACCAAAGGATACCAAAGACCCTAATTGATTTGTTCACATTTTAATATTTAGAAATTTCATCACTCTGTCCCATGGCTTTAAATGCCATTTATATGCCGATGTCTTCCACATTTTCATCCCAAACCCTACCACTCTCCTGAACTCAGAGCTCAGGACTACATCTGTACCCCCAAACATCTTGGATATTTGCTAGGCAACTTGTACTTCAAAAATCAGACCAAGACCTTGTTATCCACCCAAGCTACTTCTTCCACAACCTTCCCAGATTAGTGGCAACTCCAGTCTTCCAGGTGCTCAGCCAAAAACTCTGGATGCACCTTTGACTCCACCCCCCTTTCTTTCATACTCCATCTCAAACATTCAGAATTCAGCTGCTTCTCACCACATTCTCTACTGCTATCTCCCTGATATGAGCAGCTATCATTGGTTTCCCGAATTTTTGTAGAATAACTGAACCTTTTTAAGGTGTAAGTAATTGTGTTAAAATAGGGATTATAATATATAATCTTTTTAGGATTACTCTAAGGATTAAATGCTAAGGATCCCTTAGCTTTCAACCTTGCCCCTGTATTTTACACACAAACATAAAAGTGTCCTTTCAAATTCCCCATCTTTGCCTAATGCCTTTTAATGGCTGCCCACCTCAAATTCCTATGTGGCACATTTATTTTCTCAAACTACCATAAGAAAATACCTCAGACTGGGTGGCTTATGCAACCAATATTTATTCTAACCATTCTGGAGGTTAGAAGATCCAAGATCAAGGTACCAGCAAATTTTTTTTTTTGATGAGAATTCTCTTCCTGACTGGAAGACAGCTAGCTCTCTTCTCCCTGTGTCCTCACATGGCCTTTCCTCTCTGTGTGCAGAGGTGGGGAGGGGATGAGGGGCTCTTTCTATAAGGCCACCAGTTCTATTGGATTAGGGCCTCATTCTATGACCTAATTTAACCTTAATTACCTCCCAGAAAGGCCCTATGTCCTAATACCATGACATTGGGGCCTGGGATTTAACATATGAATTTGGGGGGACACAATTGAGTCCATAACACATTGTCTATAAATTTTCATGTGATCCATGGCATACTCACCCCACCTTCCACAGCTGCTCCAGCCAAACTGGGCTCCCTACAGCTCCTCAAACACATCCAACATGCCCCATCCCATACCACTGATTGTCTCTTCACCTGGCCCATCTCCCTCCTGTCCTTCAGGTTTCTGCTGAAATGGTATTTATTGGCTATTTCTTTCTTGACCACCTTCTGTAAAATAGCACCACTGCTCTACCTCACCTTACTTTTCTCTAATGCGTTTCCATTACCTGCTTTATATATTTATTTATTTCTTCTTCTACTCCTGTGGTAAAACTATAAGCTCTAGGAAGGCAGGAATTTCAGCCCATTTTTGTTTTCCAGTATATTACTGGCTGTTAATACAGTCTGGACACACAAGAGATGCATGATGAATATTTATTAAAGGAGTGAATGACTGAGTAGGTATTTCATTCATACACATTATCTTATTTCAGCCTCAAACCAAACCTGAAAGAGGGGGGGGGGGTAGATATTTGTTCTATATTTACAGATGAGGAAAACTAATATTCATAAGAGTTAGATTTCATATATGTAGTGATAATTACATTTATTGAGTGCTTAACATTGCCGAGGGACATGCAGACTGTCATAGTTGCCTTCATTTAATCCTTAGAGTAATCCTAAAAAGATTATATATTATTATCCCTATTTTAACACAATTACTTATGCCTTAAAAAGGTTCAATAACTTGCCCAAGGGAATCACTACTAAGTGACAGCCTAGATATGAACAGTAATCTGACTTCAAAGAGCTTGTTTTTATCTGTTACTAGAGTTCACATACTTTTAGCACAACACCATTTGCTAGATACCATGCTAGATCATACAATAACACTATAAAGTACGTACTACTATTATCTTCATTTTGCAGATGTTAACTTGTTCAAGGTCATACCCTGCTGACCTAAGAGTCTGACTGTCAAGTGCTAGCTGTTTTCCTCAAAGAGCTAGGTCTTGAGCTGAGCCTTCTTCACTACCCATTGTCCCATCTTTATGCACTAACTGCCTAAGTTAACCCCCACATCGAGGGTTCCCCAGCCAGGACATGCCATTCAGTTTGTATTTGCAATTCTGATCTCAATAGATGCTTGTGAAACAGAAAGATGTGGCTGATAAAGCAAATTCATGTGTTAATAAAAGATCTTGACCAATGTGATAGGACCTAATCATTTTTAAAAGAGAGCATCATCCCCTCGCTCAGTTTCTTTCAGGTTAGGTCTGCTTTTTTAAACCTGTTCTCTTACTTCTTTGCTACCTGGTGAAGTGTGTGTGTGTGTGTGTGTGTGTGCGTGCGTGCGTGTGTGTGTGTGTGTGTGTGTGTGTGTGTGTGTGTGTGTTTCGCTCAGCCTCTCTCCCTGACTCTAATGTCGTAGCTTAGGTTCAATAGTGGAGAAGGATAATTGAATCTATTTTTCAGACGTTCATTGGTGGGCTCTATTCTGGGCTCATATTATTAGAATTGTGAGAACCAGGTATTTCTTTAAAGTAGAGAGGGTTGGGCTGGGCCAGGAAAATTATTAAAAGACATCACAATGCTAGCTTCTGAAATATATAGGGCACCTAGATTCCTCGCTCTGCCCCTCCCCTTACAGCACAAAGCCTATTCAAACACCTTTCCAGGCATGGGTTTCTTTCCACAGCCATCCTCAGGAGCCTGCCCTGGGTGCTCACTTGCCCACCACATCACTGGCTCAGTGATTCTCACATTGGGGCATCACCTGAGAACTGGTCAGAGATGCAAATTCTGGACCTCCTCCCAGACCTCCTGAATCAGAGGCTGGAGGTGGAGTCCAGCACCCACCTGTTTTCACACGCACTTCAGGCAATTTTGATGCAGGCTCATGTCTGTCAGCCACTGTATTAGAAGGGTCACTTCTCCAACCCACCCCCGCATTCCCAAGGCTGGTCCTCTCCTCACAAGCTAGTCAATACTTGTGTGGGCAAGGACACAGCAGTTCTGGTCCTTAGCCCTTTGTTAAAGCCACAACTACAGTGACAGAGTTCTTGTCATGCTCATATAGATATCTGAGCCTGGTTTATGCCACAATATTTTTAACTGGAAAACATATTGGCAACAGGCCTCTTTACTGAAGAACTGTTGTCTGCTTTAGGAAAATCTCCTTACTAACCTTCCCCATTTTGATCAAATCTTTGTTCTTATTTAATAAAGAATAATAACTGCATTTAATCAAGTATATTCTATTTTCTTTAAATTTTAAAAATTTGCATCCATGTAGTGCATTTACATCAACTAGTACTACAACTCCTATTGAAAAACAGCAACCCTCTACTTTCCATATACCCACCGTTCTGAGACTCTCATCATCTTAGCTTTTCCTTCTGCTATTTAATTCCATATTTCTAAATAGCACACTTCCATTGCTATTTCTTGATTTGTTAGTTTCAGTCATTAGCTCTTGACTCCCTCTTATTATAATTGAGAATTTCATGTCGCAACCCCTCATAACCCTCACACAGTTCTTCTCCCCACTGTTTCTTCACCTCCACCTTCCTCTGTCTCTCTTCCAAGTTCTGAATTTCTGGGACAAACTGGTGAGTTCATCCATTGGCACCTAATCTCCCTACCTATCCCAACTCAGGTACATGAGTCTTAACTACCTCCATTCTGCTAAGTACCTACCACTTTTCCCTCTGCTCCCAGAGGCTCACTGAGCACCTTGCAGTCTCCCATCTGTTGTGGTTCATCCCATGTTAAACGGGAAGCCCTCTCACGCTAAACTCACACCAACGTTCACACAAGCACCTTTAAAGAAAGATTTCCTTTTTCTGTTTTTTAAAATAACACTTTATTTTTAATAACTTATCTGCTAAAAATGTATTCTATATGATACAGAGGTAATATGCAAATTGACCATCATGCCCTCACAGAAGATGGCTGCTCCCATGTGGTCACAAGTTGGCCACCCCCATGTTGTCACAAGATGGCTGGCAGAGGAGGGCAGTTGTGGTCAATCAGGCAAGCAGGGGAGGTCAGTTGGGGGTGACTGGGTCGGCAGGGGAGCAGTTAGGCATCTGTCAGGCTGGCAGGAGAGTGGTTAGGGGTTGATCAGGCTGGCAGGCAGGCATGCAGTTGGGAGCCAGCAGTCCCGGATTGTGACAGGGATGTCTGAAGGCAATCGGACATCCCCCGATGGGTCCCAGATTGGAGAGGGTGCAGGCTGGGCTGAGGGACACACACCCTCAGTGCACAGATTTCATGCACCAGGCCTCTAGTACTGGAATAATATTCCACTTTCATTATATTTGTGTAAGTTAGCATTTGCAATTGCTGTTTTATATACTGGTTAGAGATTTTTGTATTTGAAATGCAAGTGAGAGCCTGTGATTTTTGAAACGTTCATTTACCACTCTCTCACTTGGGATGGGCTGAGGTCTCAGGTTTAAAATGATAATACTAATAATCACTTTGCTTTAGCGGCATAAAGCATCCTGGATTATTGCCATGAACTAGGGATTATGCTAACCTCTTTACATGTATTAATCATGTAATTCTCTACTGTTGTATTAATCAAATGTGCACTCTTGTTAACGCCATTTTACAGATGAGGAAACTGATTCACAATTCGGTTAAACCATTTGCCCCAAGTTCCACAGCTATTCAGCACTACATTGAAAGCACCCCTTATAGTAATCCCTCATGTATAATGTGGAATCCTTCAGAGATAACCTAATATTATCCTTACAATGGTCTGCAAATTAAGCATAATAGGTGCAGGGCCTCCCTAAATCCCACATGCTCCCTGCAAGCTGCTCCCTCAGAAGCCCACAGTGGAATATTTGTTGTGCCTGGCATCACTCTGTCCCACTTCCATGTCAATCTATATGACATCTCTCCTGATGCTAATACCTGCTTACAGGCGACCAGAAGGACCTGTACCTGCTAACCTTAAGCAGGGAAGATACCAGCCCTGAGTGAGAGAAAAGCTAGACACCTTTGCTTCTGCTTAATTGGGCTTCTGACTCTTGCTTTGGGTCCTGGTACATTTCCCTGCCCAATGTCATACCAATTTCAACTTGGCTAACTCAAGATAGCAATTCTTGTACTTCAGTATTCATTTTACATACTCTCAATATTTTATTTTGAAAGTGCACAGAATATATAAAATAAAAAGTGCAAAGAAGCTAAATTATTTAATGTACTTTAAATACAAATACATATAAATATGTAATCAACAGTGGGAAAATGTAAATTTACAAAAAAGCATTAAAACTGTAATATACATTATGGCAAATAAAAAGTCATTAAGATAAATATACAAAATATAAGAAGCACATAAAAGGAAAATTTAATCAATTAAGGAAATTGAAAATAAACATATTCCTTGCTCTTTTTAAAAATATGCTAGATAACAAATAAAGTGTGTTCATGACATCATTGAATTGCAACTATATTATTGTGCAAGCTTTTCTTGTTGCTAAAAAGTCTCTTTCTGGTGATTTTCTGACAAGAGAAATGGTGAGGAGAAACTTAGGAGCCAACCCTAAATATTTTCCTCTGAATTTCCTCTTCAAATAATTGTCTCTCTTATTTGAGGGTTATGAGGAGTTCTTGCTTGGCAACTCTTCCTCCTACGCCCATCCTAACAAAGACTGCAGGTCTTATGTGGAGAAAAAGCCCTCTTTCCCACCCCACCCCAGCCCTGCCCCAAAAAACATTTGATTTGTCTTGATCTTCTGCCTTTTCATCATAGACATTTGGTAAATCTGAGTTCATTTCCATACTGTCACATTCATATTCTGCTTTTTCAGAAAGTCTTTGAAGTGCAGTCGTAATTTTTCCTTCAATAGGAGCTTTGCAAGACCGCAGTGTCGTTGCTCATTGCAATTCACACAGGCCCAGAACTGTCTAGACTTGCAGACCGCGTTGGGTTGCTGTTTTCCATAATTTGAATAATTGGATCATTGGTCTTTCTCTCCAGATATTAATAATTTGAATTTCAGAATTTTTTTAAAATTAAAATAGCACGCTGCCAAATATATGGATATTTCAGTACTTAAAAATAGCACAGTCTCCTGCAGTATCACAATTTGGCCATTAGGACTCCTTCCTCCCTCCATGGTGTAGCCAGCATGCTTTGAGGCCAGGGCTTCATTTTACAAATGAGGAAAGTGGTGCTCAGGTAACCTAATTAAGGGATTAGCCTGAGGTCACACAGCTAGCAACCACCCTTGCTGAGATTCGAACCCAGTTCTTCTGGACTCCAAAGCCAGAGTAGCTTTTACTATCTCTTAGTAAAGTATCAGGTCCCTTTTATCCAATAGACTCCATGTTATCTGCCTTTTGGATGGAATAAGTGACCAACGTTTTTTCTCAACAGGAACAATCACGTGGCTGGGCTCTTGGAGGCATTTTCCTGCAGTGGGGGTTGCTGAACACCAGAAAGGGCTCTTGTGGTGGGGTATGAAATTTATTTCCTCTTCTATCAGTCTCAAAAATAATCAAGATGAGGAGTCTTAAAATTTACAGGGGTTCCAGGTGACCTGTCAAGGTCCTTCCCCACTCTGATTCTGCAGGTCTGTGAAAGCTCAAGCCATTTAAATTCAAAGACAGTTTCCCTGATATTTGGCCCTTTGGCTGTCACCTTAATAATGAAACATCTGAATGACAGAACCGAGTGACTTTCTCCCTCTTGTTTTGGTTCCTCCTGTAACCCCCGACTTTGTTCTCTGCTGCGCCATTATCAAAGCATCCAGGTGGAAGGGATAGTTCAAGAAATTGGAAATAATCGCGGTTGTCTTTCCTCTATTTGCTCCTTTCATCTCTTTTTCTGTTTAATAAGCACAAAGTAAACACAGAAATGACTTTTTTATTCTGAAATGTTATGAACATTAAGCTCTGAGTATTATCACGGGAATGCATTTCATTTGAACTCCAAGGAGGCTTCATGTAATGTTTTAAAGGGAAACCCCCACATTAGTAAAGCTATGGCAGCTCCTTGTTGCCACGGTGGACCTAGAAGGCCTCCCTCTGGCAGGTCAGATGTTTCCCAAGCAGGGAAGCCCTGACTGCACAGGCATCCTTGTGAAAAATCTGGGACTCTTTGTGGAAATTTCTATCATTTGTCAATCACCTGCTATATTCAACATCCTGTAGTGGGCTCTTTAGATGGGTTTCTTCCTTTAACTCAGACACTCTTACCAATTATTTCACACTGTTAAGCCAACTGTTATTCAGAGCCATTAAATGACTTGCACACAGCCATCCAGCCAGTTAGTGGCAAAACTGGGATTTGAATCTAGACTGTCTGGTTTCTCATTCAGGCTTTTCCCACAACTGCCTGTTGTCTCAATATCTCTGCTCCTGGCCGTTAACCCTTAGTTCCCTCACTGCATACCTGTATGCCTGGATTCTCCATCTGGACTTAAACTTGGTCAAATCTTTCCTTTAACTTGAATACTGCCAGTATTCTGCTCACTTGGCTTGAAGATACTGTTGGTTTCTTTTGAAAAACCCCAACACATTCCACCCAGCTCCATTGATCAATCATTTTATAGTGCTGTACCCACTGCACCTGCCCACTGTCAGGGGATGGGGATATAAAGAAGAGAGTCTCCTAGTCGAAAGTTCCCAGTCTATGGGTCAGCACAGACGAATAGAGCCCAGAGGAAAGATAATTATAACAGTGCAGCATGTGGCATAAAGAAGAATGGACAGTGTCGTATAGGAATCTCTACAATTAACTTTGACGGAGAAAGTCTGGGAAGGCTTTCCAGAGGGGTTGATATTGGAGCCAAGTTTTGAAAATGTTTATGATAGGATGAATTGTGTATCCCCTGCTACCCAATTCATAGGTTGAAGCCCTAACTATCAATGTGACTGTATTTGGTAATAGGACTTTTAAAGATATAATTAAGGTTAAAAGAGGTCATATGAGTGGGTCATAATCCAATCTGACCGGTGTCCTTATAAGAAGAGGACATTTGGACTCAGAGACATCGGGGATATGTGTGCACAAAGAAAAGACCATGTGAGGACAGAGAGAAGGTGGCCATCTGCAAGCCAAGAAGAGAAGCCTCAGGAGAAAACAAACCTGCTGACACCTTGATCTTGAACTTCCAGCCTCCAGAACTGTGGAGAATGCATTTCTGTTGTTGAAGCCAGCCTGTCTATGATATTTTGTTATGACAGCCAAGGCAAACTTATACAGTGTCCCCAAGCTCTCCCTCCTTCTCCTTCTTACTTAGGTTGTGTTAGCTCCTTGACAGTAGTTTACCTGTCACAACTCCTGCTCGCCCCTCCCTCCTCAGGAGCACCTACAGGACCCGGGCATGTTTCTCTAATTAATGATAGGTAGGTGGGTTTTTCATGTGAACACTCCAGTCAGTGGTCATAGGAATAGGAATGCACAACAATATATATATATATATATATATATATATATATATATATATATATATATATATACACACACACACACACACACACACACACACACACACACCACACACACACACTAGGGGCCCAGTGCACAAAGATTCGTGCACTGGGGGGATGTGGGAGGAAGTGGAGGGGGTGTCCCTCAGCCCGACCTGACCTGCACCCTCTCCAATCTGGGAGCCCTCAGGGGAGCCCTCTCAAATCCGGGATTTTCTGTTTGCAATCATATGAGTGAATTGTCTGAGACCCCCAACCCAGTTTGGTTTGTTCCTCACAGAGTAATAGAGGCATTTTTTTCTTTTTCTTTGCTCCATTGGTGGAGATTTCCTGGGAATTTTAAGATATCTTCCCTTTAATTTTTCCTGTATACTCTGATTTTACTTATGTCTCTCACCTTTGCTTTCCCTCCATCCCCAACCCCAATAGTAACTTGCTCCAGGATCACTTTGCTAGTGTCTAGGAGATCCATCTGCCATCAGAACTATGATTCCCAGCATTCCTGGTGGTCCCTGCGCTTTAGGCTTCACTTCCAGTCCTGGGGCTGCCATCAGAACTAATATTCCCAACATTCCTGGTGCTCCCCATGTGCTGGGCTTCCACTTCCGGTCCTGGGGCTGCCACCAAAACTACTATTCCCAGAATTCCTGGTGCTCCCCATGCTCTGGGTTTTCCTCAACTGAGGGAGCCACGTCCCCCCAAGTCTCTGGCTCTCCTGCTCTGCTCTCCGTCCAGTGACCGAGGGAGCCACATCCCCCCCAGGGGAGCAACTGAGGGAGCCACATCCCCCCAAGCTGTGGGCTCTCCCACTCTGCTCTGTTTATGCAAATTAACTGCCATCTTTGTTGGGTTAATTTGCATACTCACTCCTCATTGGTTTGTGGGTGTGGCTTGTGGGCATGGCTTGAGCATAGTGGAGGGACAGCTAATTTGCATGTTTCTCTTTTATTAGATAGGATATATATATCCTATCTAATAAGAGAAAAACATGGTAATTGGCGTACAACCGCTACCCTTCCCATTGGCTAATCAGCGAGATATGCAAATTAACTGCCAGCCAAGATGGCGGCCGGCAGCCAGGCAGCTTGAAACTAACATGAGGCTTGCTTACTTCAGTGACGGAGGAAACCAACGTTCCCCGCCTGCCTTGCCGGCCTCTGAGCCTGCAGTCTGAAACATTGTAACAAATATAGAAGCTAAACAAAACCCGAGAAACCAGCTTTCAGTGAGCTGGGATCTCAGAGATGGAGTTGATACAGTGTCTCGATTATAGAACCCAACAGAGGCCTCAGAGCTGGAGCCAGAGCTGGCCCAGAATAAAAAAAAAAAAAAGGAGCAGTTAGGAGCCTCAGTCACCCGTGAGCCTGAAAACAGCCCTCAGCCCCTCACCCAGACTGGCCAGGCACCCCAGTGGGGACCCCCACCCTGATCCAGGACACCCTTCAGGGCAAACCAGCCAGCCCCACCCATGCACCAGGCCTCTATCCTATATAGTAAAAGGGTAATATGCCTCCCAGCACCAGGATCAGTGGAGCCGCGAGGCCTCCCAGCACTGGGATCAGCGTGACACGGGGCAGCGCCCAAACCCCCTGATCGCTCTGCGGCTCTGTGTGTGACAGGGTGCGGCACCCCAACGCCCCCCCCCCATGGGCCCTGCTCTGTGTGTGACCGGGTATAGCCATAACCTCCCCATTGGCCCTGCCCTGAGTGTGAGAGTGGCAGCACCCCAACCCCCTGATCGACCCTGCTCTGTGGGTAATAGAGGGCAGCGCCCCACCCCCGCTCCCCCCACGGGCCCTGCTCTGCGTGTGATGGTGTGATGGGATAGTACCATAACCTCCCCATCGGCCCTGCCCTGAGTGTGACTGTGGCAGCACCCCAACCCCCTGATTGGCCCTGCTCTGTGGGTAATAGAGGGCGGCGCCCCAACCCCATGATCCGCCCTGCTCTGTGTGTGACAGGGGGTGGTGCCCCAACTCCCCTATTGGCCCTACTCTGTGAGTGACAGTGGGGAGCTCCTCAACCCCCTGATAGGCCCTGCTCTGTGTGTGACAGGGGGGAGCTCCCCAACCCCCTGATCAACACTGTTCTGTGCATGACAGGGGGGAGCTCCCCAACCCCCTGATGGGCCCTGCTCTGTGCGTGACAGCGGGGAGCTCCCCAACTCCCTGATCAACCCTGCTCTGTGTGTGACAGGGTATGGAGCCCCAACCCCCCTGATGGGCCCTGCTCTGTGCGTGACAGGGGGCAGTGCCCCAACCCCCCAATCGGCCCTATCCTGAGCGTGACTGAGGGTGGCATTGCAACCTCCCAATCCACCCTGCTCTGTGCATGACAGGGGGCGGCGCCCCACCTCCCCAATCTGCCCTGCTCTGAGCCCAACCAGGGGCTGCACCTAGGGATTGGGCCTGCCTTCTGCCACCCGGGAGCAGGCCTAAGCAAGCAGGTCGTTATCTCCCGAGGGGTCCCAGACTGCAAGAGGGCACAGGCCAGGCTGAGGGACCCCCCTTCCCCCCCGAGTGCACAAATTTTTGTGCACCGGGCCTCTAGTGTGTATATATATATATATATATATATATATATATATATATATATATATTGCTATTTGGTAGGGCACCGATAGTTCCCAGCCATTTATAAGAAATGGGTGTGTTTCTGGTGTATTTTCTGTAA
This sequence comes from Myotis daubentonii, assembly GCF_963259705.1. Classification (NCBI taxonomy): domain Eukaryota; kingdom Metazoa; phylum Chordata; class Mammalia; order Chiroptera; family Vespertilionidae; genus Myotis; species Myotis daubentonii. The sequence continues at coordinate 179,586,695 of NC_081842.1, forward strand.
TCTTTTCTAAAATGATATCAGAATTTCTACAGCATGTAACAGTGAATGGTCACTTTTGTGTAATACAATATATGTTCATAAGAATTATACATGTTCCTGGAGATTTAATTACTTATATAATTTTATGCATTTCTGTGCATTTGTGTTTTTAATCAAAGGTTTGAAATTGGTAAGAATTATAAGAACCCTGAAACTAGAAAAATGCAAAGGATACGTGTGAGACGAGATCAAACAGATTGCTAATTAAGTAAGTGTGCATTTAGTCTGGGAATTGCACTGAGCATAGAGTAAGCATAATATGGGTGTTAGACATGATTACTGCTTTGAGACAAAACTGAAACTCTCCAAACACAACATATTGGAAAATACTGAAGGAATGGAATGAAAACTGGAAATGAGGAGAATAAAACTTCTTAAAACTAATTTGATAAAAGTGCCAGATAAAAATAATCAATACACTGTAACATGTTAAAACACACTGGAAAGATAGGTTGCAAATCTGAGCACTGCGAAGATATTTGGTAATGAGTAAGACAGATATTTTTAGTGACTAGTAGAAAGCTCATCTATGGCCAGATGACATAGGTGTTTCATAACAATTTCCAATATACTTGTCTGCCTCTGAAATAGGTAATGAGGTTCCTAGAGAAAGAGATTGGATTGTATCTTACTCATTTTAGTATTTTTGGGGTCTTGTTCCTGATATTGCATGACCTGAAATTCACTGAATGGGTGGTGAGTGAAGGAATTCATGAATGCAGGAAGGAATGATTGACTGAGCTTCAGATATTGGACAGGAAAGGAGCAGTGAGGCACTCACTTAGGATAGCCGCCTTACCGGCCACCTTCTGTCCACATCTGGACTGCCCATTTTTCCGTGACTTGCAACTCTGACTTCAACCTGACCTCTTAAATTAAGAGTGAAAATGTCACACTTTATAAATGCGTCTTGCATGCCGACTCCTTGACTTTGACCTTAAAACATCCCTAGAGTGTTAGGCAACAGGCAACGTAAGAGTTATTATCCCCTGCACAGATGAGGAACCAGAGACTGTAACTTGGTCAAGGTCTCACAGCTCATGTTAGGCAGAGTGAGGGCTTGGTTCCAAATCATCTCAACCAAAAGCTGGTGTTCCTTTCATTTTTCCCTCAGCTATGTTGTCCACAGTGGGCCACAACTTTGAGAGGTCTTACAGTGTCTTGCTGGGGAGGTAGCAATTGAACTGGACCCTGAGACTAAGTATGTAGCATCTTTATCTACCAGGACAGCCAGACACAGTGCAAGGAGCTGGGAATCAATGAAAACTATTTATTGAACACTTACTATGTGCCATTCAAAGATTAGGTTGTGGCTGTCCAGTAGTCAAAAAAGGCATTGCTTTTCCCATCACTCATTGCCCAATGCTAAACAAGTATGGAATTTTATATGAGCACTCAAAATGTGTTGCAAGGAATATAGTTAAATGGATAATGAAGCAAAGCCCCTAGTAGACAGCTGGCACATGCTAATGGCTCTAGTAGTGCCTGAATTAATCTCTCCACTGTCCCCTAAACTCTGTGGTTATGTATGTCTTTGGGTTAGTCCTTGCTGATCCCTCTGCCTGGACAACTTTTTTTCATCCTATAAGATACACCTGAAAGCTGCCCCTTCTATCTAGCTTCCCTCCATTCTCCCAGGGCTTTCACTGACTCCAGTGTGACATTTCCCCTCTCATAGCAGGGTGGCTGTTTCTCTATTTGCCTCTCCGAGGAGACTCTGAGCCCCCTAAGTGAGGAGAAAGAGCCATGGTCTACTTTGTCCTCTCCTGGTGCCTGGCCTGGTGGCTGTCCTGTTACTGCAGACCAAGTGGATGAGATAGAGGAAAGAAGATGGGAAAAAGGAGAGGAGGAAAACAAACAAAGAGAAAAAAATACAGGGACACAGAATGGACACAGAGAAATATAACAGAGAGAAAAGACAGAAAGCACCAAGGATAGAGAGGCAATGAGAAAGAAAATAAATGAGGGAGAGATAGAGAGAGAAAGTGGGGGAGGGGAAAGAGAAAGGGAAGAGAAGGAAAGAGGTATGTAATGAAAAAGAGGGATGGAAGAAAGAACAAAGGAGGCAGGTAAGGAGGGAGAAAGGGGTGCTAAGAGAAAGAATGCTGCTTGCTAGTGAGCAGTTTCTGTATACTACTCAACCCTGCATGTGCTTGAACACAGCAAACCTACAGTCTCAAGGCAAAACAGCCTACTTTCCCATCATTCCTTTTAAACACACGCAGGGGGCTTTGGCTTGTCCATTTTTCATTCTATAATTATTCAAATACATTTATATTTAGTTATATTTAGATTTTCATCATCTCTGTAGTTTCCCAAGATAAATAGAAAGATCTCCTTAAAAAATGAAAATGCTATCAACAACATATTTAACCTTAGGAAACTGGCAATTCATTAAAGAAAGCATTTTCTGCTTTAGCAAAAATATTTTATTACAGAGAATAGTTTCTGCCAGTAAGTATACACATGAAAACTCCCAAGGAGGTTTTAAAATGATTGATCTTCACTAACTTAGCTCTAATTTAAAAGGGTTTTTTTTTAGTTGTTGTTGGAAATGTATATGTTTTTGTTAATGCAGCTTTCTAGAGAGTACCTTGATTTCATAAAATTACAACATTATTTAAGTACATACTAGGACTGTCATTTTTCTCTAAGTTTTGGTTTGGAAAAGTGAGTAGAAATTACCATTTCAGAATCAATTCACCAAAGTAATGCAGTGATAAATACACCGTCAAGTATGTTCTTGAATGAAAGAGGAACTCTCATTTCAAGTTGGGTGTAACCATTGTAACAACTGCCATGTATGGATCATTTCCTTTTAAAAAATATTGTTCAATTACAGCTCACATACAATATTATATTAGTTTCAGATGTACAACATTGTGATTAGACATTTATATACAGGATGTCCCAAAAAATGTATGCATACTTTGAATAATTATTAATTCCAACGGGTTACATATAACAAGAAAAAAACATCCATTGAGCTATCATCTGTTAAGTGTATATAGATTTTTAGGGGACATCCTATATTTTATAAAGTGATCACCCTGATAAGTATAGCACCCATCGGACACTGTATGGGGCATTTAAGAGCTTTGCACACCTTGTCTGATTGCATACATGCAACCACAACGTGTTCCTTTTGTTATTTGCATTCCTCCTCTATGGCCTGGAGGCTCCCAGAGTTTAAGTCACTAGAAAAAGTCAAATAACTGGTAAATGGCTGAGTTGATTTTCATCCTAATATTATTTGACATCAAAGCTTGTGAACAAGCCTGTCTAGTGTTGCTTATTGGTTGAGCATCGACCTATGAACCAGGAGGTCACTGGTTTGATTCCTTGTCAGGGCAGATGCCTCAGTTATGGGCTTGATCCCCAGTAGGGGGCATGCAGGAGGCAGCAGATAGGCAGATGGAGGATGATTCTCTCTCATCATCGATGTTTTTATCTCCCTTTCCCTAACTCTCTGAAATCAATTATATATATACTAGAGGCCCAGTGCATGAAACTTGTGCACAGGGAGTGGTCCCTCAGCCCAGCCTGCACCCTCTCCAATCTGGGACCCTCGGGGGATGTCTGACTGATGGTATAGGCCCAAGTGGAATCGGGCCTAAACTGGCAGTCAGACATCCCTCTCACAATCTGGGACCGCTGGCTCCTAACTGCTCACCTGCCTGCCTGACTGATCACCCCTAACTGCTCTACCTGCCTGGTCATCCTTAGCTGATTCCCCTAACCATCTCTGCCTTGGACCCTGCACTGTGGCATTGTCCAGAAGGACATCCGGAAGATGTCCGGTCCAATTAGCATATTACCTTTTTATTAGTACATATATTTAAAGAATAGCATTGAAAAAAAAAAGCTTCTGAACCAAAATGTTCCTGCTATGACCAAGACTTACACCCTGTGTCACTATTAACTGAGGCTGGTTGATCCACCATCTAACCTTTGACACTGAAAAGCTAAAAAGAGGAGGTCACTATGCTTTATTAAATTCATCCTTTCATGTAATTCTGTGAACAAACCTGTGCGCCACAGATATTTGGATAAGTATCCTTGGGACCTCTGAGGAAACTGAACCCCCAAGGGGTTAAGCAGCTTGCCTGGTCCCCCCAAATTGCCTCTCCAAATCCATAATAAGGTAGGAGAGCCCAAAGTCATCCCAGCCTGCCTTATAGGAGAAAAGAGAACCTTTATTTTTTGTAAATTGTTTAAAAACTTGAACTCTGTGGAATGCTTGCCCTGTGCCAGTGTTTTGTGAGTGGATGGCAGGAACTGTCCCATTTACTCCTCACAACAGAACAATGAAGGCAGCTGATGTTAGGCACTGGGGACTTCATTCTGAATGAAGTAGAGCAGAAGGACTTGACTTTGGGCACAGACAGGTGAAGATGACTTCAGGACACAGACAGATAGAATAAGACAATGGTCTCAGGAACCTGCTGGAACTGGTTCAGCCTAAGGGCATTCAAATTCTGACTAAATAAAAACACCTCCCTGGCCAGGTCTACAGGCTTTCTTTATTCCACTGTGTTGGTTCTTTACCTCTGTCTAGAGCAGTGGTTCTCAACCTTCCTAATGCCTCGACCCTTTAATACAGTTCCTCATGTTGTGGTGACCCCCAACCATAAAATTTATTTTTGTTGCTACTTCATAACTGTAATTTTGCTACTGTTATGAATCGTAATGTAAATATCTGATATGCAGGATATATTTTCATTGTTACAAATTAAACATAATTAAAGCATAGTGATTAATCACAAAAACAATATGTAATTATATATGTGTTTTCCGATGGTCTTAGGCGACCTCTGTGAAAGGGTCATTCGACCCCCAAAGGGGTCGCGACCCACAGGTTGAGAACTGCTGGTCTAGAGACAGTGAGGGATGGGACCTGTACCAGGTGCTACTCAGATTACAGAGCCAGGCAATGTCTTTCATTCTCTCATTTTAAGGTAATACCATTGATTCTCCCAACTTGGGTATTCCAGAATCATCCATTCCACTTTCCTGCAGCTTCTAAAGTAGCTACACACAGCGCTTGTGTTATTACAAGACCCTTAATTGTTATTAATTGGCATTGGAGGTGATGATAATGAATGCACTGTAATGAAGTGCTCGCCACCATCCCGGTGTGTGCATTTAACCTGTGCTTGTCTAAGGAGATCAGCACATTTGATAGAGACCTTCAAGCCCGGGTGCTGAAGGAGAGACAGGTGGGTATGAGTTCATCTGGAGACCCCAGAGCAGTGGTTCTCAACCTGTGGGTCACGACTATTGGAAAACACATATAGCATATCAGATATTTACATTACGATTCATAACAGTAGCAAACTTACAGTTATGAAGTAGCAACGAAAATCATTTTATGGCTGGGGGTCACCACAACATGAGGAACCGTATTAAAGGGTCGCGGCGTTAGGAAGGTTGAGAACTACTGCCGCAGAGCTTGGGCCGCTTCCTCCCTGGGAAGACCTGGCTGCCTGTGGCCTGTGCCTTCCTGCCTCCCGGCGGCTCTCAGCTCCCAGCTGCCAAGCCCGCTCCACTTGATCAGAGCAGCAGGCTCATTTGATGATGTGCCGGTACCGGCTTCAAACCCCAATTACCACACCGCGATGACAAATATGGAAGGAAAGAAGCAGCAATGATCGTTTAATACGTTCCTTATGAAGCCAAACGGCCCTTACATAAATCACCCTGCCTTATTATTGAAAAACCTCACTGATTAGGACGTGAGACAACAAGGGTTAATTTCAAAATCCTGGCAGCACAACCCCAGGACGGCCTTAGGAAAATTTTGAGTAATCCCTATGGCCTGAGACCACTGGGTTCCAGAGTGAGAGTCCCCAGAATGAAGACAGACATTTGTTCAGCCCCTGTGTGTGTTTTCTGGACTGCAAGGTACTGCAGGCGACAGTCGTTCCACATAGTCACACCAAGTGGAAACGGCTAATACACAGCCCAAAGAGCGGTGGTGAAGTACACTGTCTGAGTGCTTGGTGGGCATTGTGATACATGCCACAGAGAAATTTCGTCTAGTCCTCAAAGCTGCACAAGGACAGCAGTGAGCGGCAAAATGGTTAAGAACATCGGCTTTGGAATTAGGTAGCCCTCATTCAAGTCCAGAACCTAGCAGACCTTAGCTGGGTGATCTTGGCCAAGTTACCTAACCTCTTTAAGTCTCATTCTTTGGTTCATTAAACAGAAGCATAGAGGCTACTGCACAGAGCTGTTACTGTAAGGTTTAAATTAAATATGTGATAAATACCTAGCACAGAAAACATTCCTCATGTGTTCATATAATTAGTTATTATTTCCCCAATTGACACCTGAGAAAATACAAGCTCATCGAAGTTTATTATCTCATCCAGACACACAGCTCATAGTGCAGCCTGGACCTTAACCCACCTCTGTGCCCAACTCCCCTGCCTTTGTTTAGACCCTAAGGTTGTCAGTGTGTGGGGGCATTGCCAACGTCTGCAGGGGCAGAATTTATGGGGGAAATATATCTTGCACAGTTACCATCATTTCATTTCAAACCAAAGGTGAAGAGTCTCCCCTTCAACGCCAGCTGCTGTCTTTTAATTAGTAGAAATATTTGACAATCTTAAAATATAGTATTAAAGATACAGGAGCATTATTTCTGAAATTGATTATAAACATACACACCTTTGTTCCACGTGTGGGTTTGGGGGGCATTTTTAAAAAATACTTGAATATGAATGCCTGCCCTCCCAGTCTCCTAGTTCTTACCCCATGTTGTCGCCTCCTTTATGGGGGTCACTTGGAGGACTGCTGAGGCTATTTCAGTTTGCACCCACCGCCAAGGCCTGCTGGTAGACTTCAGCTAACGTCCCGTTCCATGGCTGTGTCTCTACACACAGTTAATTTAAGAAAAGTATGCAGAGGACCAAATCTGGTCAAGTAACTGGATAGTTCCACAAGACCTGATTAGAAATATTTAAGGACCTGCTGCGTGTGAAGCAGTGGACTTGGCATTGAAACCATACAGATGAGGGAGTGTTTGGACTTGGGAAAGTGGTTTGTGTTTGCCTTCTGAGCAAATTAGACACCGTCAGCAGGGAGACTGTCAAGTAATGCCAAAAAGTAGCAACTGCTCTCTGTTAAATATACATTTACTGAGTGCCTACCAGTGCAGCCCCAGAGATGGGTCACACATGAATCTTCCATGAAGGGGATGTGGAGTCCAAGTCAACCTTGCATCTGGGAGTTCTTGTGGGGAGAATGTCACTTTCCCCCAAACTCTCAGCAGAAACTGGAACACCTGAATAAGCCCTCCCCTTGTTGCTCAGGAAAAAAAAAGTAATGATAGGAAAGGGAGTGCTCTTCAAGCAAGAGACTACCAGATTGTCGGTCCTTCAGAAGAGAAACAAACTTCTAAGTCAATAAAATGCCTTTTTTTACCCAAGACCAATCCTCCCCCTGTCAACACACACACACACACACACACACACACACACACACACACACACACACACCACACACACACGCCTTTGAACTGAGGACAGAAGGCGGCTGTGAGAAACTAGGACAGTCTGCACGCCGTCTCGTCAGTGAGGAGCAGCAATGTGGAGCAGAAGGCAATGTGAACAGGAGCTCTGCCTTCTGTTCTTGCTCATGATTCAGAGCAGTAGGTGTGTCTGCTGCGCTGCCCCCATTTCTAGACTAGAGCCCGTGGCATTGCAGCTGTTGCCTTGCCCTCCTGCCCAGCTCTCTGTCTGTGTCTCTGCACCCCTTTTCCCTGCTCCTGCGGCTGCAGGTCTGAGAGGGAAGACATGAGGACAGGAGACACACCTGCTGGGCGCCCGTGTGCCTTGCCCTGAGTTATGTGCTGGGCTTGAGGTTCAGCATTTCATCCCCACATCAAACTTAGGAAGACTGTATTATGGTCTCCAGTTTACGGATGAGGAAACCACAACTCAGAGTAAGAGAACTCACAAGACTGCCCTTCTAAGTGAGAGCATAGGTCTATCCCTGGCCTGATGGACAGAGCCTTCTCCAGTCCTCTCCAGGGGAAGTTCCAGGTGGAGAGAAGGAGGACTCCAAACTTAAGATTCGAGGAGCTTAGTGGGGATAGGGCTGAGGAGGAAGTGGTAGCTGCAATAAACCTCACCCACTTCCTAGCTCCTTTCAAAGCTCATCAGACTCAAAGGCCTCTTAATCCACCTCCTTCCCCTCGCTCTCATTCCGGATTCTGCTAACAAATGTATTTGGGTGTCTATCCCCTTATGCCATTCTTTGTCTGTGCATATTTGAAAAGCCTGGTTCGCTAAATTACTAGTTACTTGTTGGATAAGTATTTTGGAAGCATTAACCTCATTGAAAACTAGCATTTTCCTGGGATTTCTGGAAATAAGTCTGGAGGACCCTGTGAGTATCAGGTTGAGTGAAGGACTCCTCCCTCCCCACCCTGTATTTCTGTAGAAGAGAATGGATGGGGACATGCACACTCATCGCCTGTTGCAGAACTGAGAGGCCTCATGTGAAAAGTCCAGACCCCTTTTCAGACCTGGCAGCCCTTCTGTGAGGCCCCCACTGGCTCCCACTGGGGCTCTCATCTGACACAGGCAGAGGACAAATTCCCCTGCCTCCCCTTTGTTGCTCACCTTGAAGACCAGTCCACAAACCTGCTTTTAAGGGAAATATCACTGGTGCCCTGCTGGCAGCAGACACAACATAGTAACTAATGAAGTGAACAGAAGGATTCTAGAACCTGCTGACTTTCCAGCCATTGTCCTCTTCACCAACTCAGGCCTCCTTGCTATGAGGATGTCTGGAAGGCTTGCTCTCCTGTGTGCCAGGGTGGACTTTACCAAATCTTAAACTCTTGGTCAGAATCCCACCCTTCTTTGGACCCAGCACTGGGTCCCTCCCTCCCCCGTCCTGGAAACCCTCCCCAACCTCCTGGCAGTCTGGCAAAGCCAGGGTCATTCTTCGTGGCCTGAAATGCATTGTGAGAGATTTAGACCAGTTACTCCATCTCTCTGAAGCTCTGATTCTTTATCTATGAAATGGGTGCTCAATGGGCTCATAAGTCCATGGTTAGGTGAAAGAATATCAGGTAAATGATGCTCCTAGCACAGCACCGGCACATGCCAAATAGTGAGTAAAAGTGGAATTACTGTCTTCGTTCCTCGCCTCTTAGGACCATCCCTTTAACCAGTGCTTTGCTAACTGTTTCAGAGATGCCTGTCCTGCAGGATGCTCCATGAGGAAGAGGCTCTGGAACTGCTACCTGTATATTCCTTTCTAAGGGACAGTAACACTAGTTTAGTTTAACCTGCATTAAATAAACCAGTTTAACCCATTTTCTTATATTACTCTTGACAAGGTGAACATGTTAATTTAGCAAAACACCATCAGTGCTTTACAAAGACTAATTCACTGAGCTCTTATAACTCTGTAAGATGAGATATTGTTGTTACCCTCATTTTAGAAGATGCTGGAACCATGGCACTGAACAGGGAAGTCATTTGCCTAAGGTCACACAGTTGTTGTGGAGCCAGGATTAGAACCCAGTCTGCCTCCACTCTGCATAGCTACCTCTTCAGTTTAAAAATGCATGCAAAGCCTTAGCCGGTTTGCTCAATGGATAGAGCATCGTCCTGCAGACTGAAGGGCCCCATTTTGATTCCAGTCAATCAACGGTACATGCCTGGGTTGCAGGCTCGATCCCCAGGAGGGGACATGCAGGAGGCAGCCAATCAATGATTCTCTCTCATCATTGATGTATCTCTCTCTCTCTCCCTCTCTCTCTCTCTCTCTACCTTCCTCTCTGAAATAAACAAAAAAGTACACACACACACACACACACACACACATACACACACACACACACACACCTATGTGTAAGTATTATCAATCCTGCAGTTAAAAATAATAATGCTAGTACGCATGTAATAGCTGTTAATATTCTACTAAGCATTAATCCTGGAAGGCATTCTGCTGTCATTTCTCTGCTATCCCTATCACTTGGTCCCACCCCAGTACCACCCAAGCCCTCCCTCCCCCACGAGACAGCTGCATTGCTTTACATACCACCTCCTCTCACCAGAGGAGGCAAAGCACCAACACCCACAAGAGCTCCTTCCTACCTCTCTTTTACTTAAGTATTTCCCAACCCACGCGGGGAACCTTCCCATCCAGTCTGCTGCTCTTTTGAGTGGGATTTCCCCATGTCAGCAGCTTCTTCAGGGTGGGTGGATTCTTCTTTCCTTTTCCTGAGGAAGAAGATCTCTTCCCTAGAGTCCTTTGTTCAAATGGAGAAGTCCTTCCGTTGTTCCTCTCTGCATCTTGACCCGTCAGTATCATACTCATATCCTTTGTGCCTAATCAGCAGGAAGTGTTTTTCTAAGTAAAATGAGAAGTTGGGTTTATATGGAAATCACCATGTGTTTAGAGAGCATGAGCCATGTACCCAGGTTTGTGCTGGGAGGATGGAATCAGGTTCCTGGTTTCTTATGGTGGCAGATCATTCATGAATGGATTAAATAAGAATAGAAGTAGAGTCTTGGGGAGACCAGACTTTGAAATTTTTCCAATATTAGTACCTATGACTCTCTGCTTTCCCACCTTAAATCACAGCACAAGTTCAAGTCACCTAAAAAGTGTCATTTTTTTTTAAATGTCATCAGAGGAGGGGACCTTACAGATATTCTAGCTCAGGGTTGGCAAATAGGTTTTCTCTCCAATGCCAATAGCAATGTATTGGAAAGTATTTCTTGAACTGATGTGGGGACACTTGTAAGATTGAATCTGAGTTGACAGGCCAAGAGTAGTGTGATCAGTTTGGCAATGCATGTCAAAGGAAGGGTCTTAGTTTGGGTTCCATAGAAGTGTGAGACATGGGTTCTTTTGGAAGTGATTTACTTGGGGAAGGCTCTTAGGAGAAGGGAAGATAGGCTGGAGCAGGGGAAGAAAGCTAAGCAAGGATGTGGGCTCATTTGATGGCTCGTCTGTTGCCTGGGGCATGAATTGAGGCCAGGGGACTGACATTTTGTACGCTGGTGATCAGTCATTTTGTATGCTGTGGCCATCCGAGTGGTGATGTTGTACAACCTCCCAGGCCCATGGCTCTGCCCTCAGTGGAACTATTCTTGGGGAAAGGGAGCAGCTGTGAGTCATTAGCAGCCAACACTGGCAGCAGCTGGGAGGTGGGTCTACCAGTCCAGTGAAGGGAGTCTGGGCAGGGCACCAAGAATGTTCACTACTGACACAGAATGAGAGAATGATGATCCACTGGCTGGTTAAAATCATTAACATAGCCCAGCCAGTTCATTTTACAGGTGAGGAATCTGATGTACAGAGAGAAGAGCTGAAGTCAATCTCCTTACATCCCCTCAGAGCCCTCCCACTGCAGTTTGACCAAATACTAACCTCTAGTCATCTGCCAGCCTCAGAGCATGGCTGACATGTCCAGCCTGCCTTTGCCTTGTTCTCCAATGATTCGGGCATTTCTCCTGCTGCCACGCTTTTACTCATGCTTCTGCTGTGGCAGTTGGTGGAATACCTTTCCTTTTTCTCTACAAGCAATTATAGCCCCATTTCATAACATCTGGAATGGTAGGTCCACCGCAGTGCCTATATGCCATTGTAGCCCATTTAACAACTATCTGAAAAGGTTTGTGGTCTTAGAGCAGGTGACTTGTGGGTGCTAATGGATTATCTATAACATCTTCCCTGTGATTATGGGTTTCCTTTAAGTACTTATAGAACATTATAGATTTCTTATAGAATCCCACAGATTGCTTGCTGTAATTACGCCATGTTCAAGGGTCATCCATTTGACTATCTATTGAATGCTTACTATATGCTAGACCACGTTGTGGAGGAACCAGGTGAACAAAACTGACAAGGTCCCTACCTTTATTCTAAGTATAATAAAGACAGTCCATATACTGGAAACTAACAAGTAATTTCAGATGCTGCCAAGTGCCATAAAAGTGATTGGGGAAAACTCATAGGTCAAGGAAAAGGTTCCTCTGAGGAGGTAACATTTCAGCTGAGATTTGAACTGTGAGAAAGAATCATCTAGGACCATGGTCGGCAAACTCATTAGTCAACAGAGCCAAATATCAACAGTACAACGATTGAAATTTCTTTCGAGAGCCAAATTTTTTAAACTTAAACTATATAGGTAGGTACATTGTTATTTACTTAATTAGGGTACTCCTAAGGCTTAGGAAGAGCCACACTCAAGGGGCCAGGGAGCCGCATGTGGCTCGCAAGCCGCAGTTTGCCGACCAAGAGAAAGTTTGAGAGAGGAGCCATCCAGGCCAGAAAAAAAAAAGCAAATGTAATGGCTCCAAGGCGGGAATGAGATTGACATAACTGAGGAAGAAAAATATGTCAGGGTGTCCAGGAAAAGGTGAGTGAGCAGAGAGAATGGTACAAAGTAAGAACACTGAGCAAGTAGTAGGGATAAGGAAATAAAAGCCATGGTGCCTTCCCTCAAGAAACTCACACTCACATTATTTCCGTCATCACCTCTAGGTAGTAATAATAAGTACCATTACAGGTCACCTGTGGGTGTTCATGGACCCCGTTCAGTACTTCAGCCCACAAAGATGAGCAGTGATGATAATATTTCACTGTGACTTGCCTGTAGGAACATGATGTGTCACCTCAATCGTTTAGTTGTTAGGGATGATGACCTGCACATTCTTACAATCTCAGTATAGGTCCATTGGTGTGTACTTTTAAGCAAACCCTTAGTGATGCTAACACATGGCAACAGCAATGTAGCAGATGACCTGAAGTCATGGCAGTTCCATTGTAGACCCCTTAGAGCAGTGGTTCTCAACCTTGGCTGCACCTTAGAATCACTTGGGAATCTTTTTAAAATCCTGATTTCTGGGCCTCATCCTCCAGAAATTCTGTTTCTTTGTTACTAATGTTGTGGCCCCACCCCATAACAAAGAAACAGAATTTCCGGAGGATGAGGCCCAAAAATCAGGATTTTAAAAAGATTCCTAGGTGATTCTAATGTGAAGCCAAGGTTGAGAACCGCTGCCTTAGAGGCTTTCTGATTGCTATAACTTGAGTATGTTTGCAACATCACTCAAGATTGCTTGGAGATTATTTTTAAATCCAATAATGTCCCAATGAACATTTTTTTTGACTCGGTTTTCACTTCCTCTTATTGATTAGCATGAGAAATGAATCCAAAACAAGTATTTGGCACAAATGATAGCACCCCCTTAGAAACATTTCCCAAGTGTATCAGCAAGGATTAGGTACAGCGGCAACGGAGACCCACAATGATAAGTGGTTTCAACAAGACAGAAGATAGAAGGCTGTTTTCTCTTATGGAAGAGTCTGAAGTCAACACTCCACAGAACCAAGTTGGTAGTCCTGTTCCATGCAGTCCTCAGGGATGCAGGCTCCTTTTGGCTTCCTGCTCTGCCATCCAAGTAGCAGGGAAAGAAGGGAAGAAAAGCAAAAGGTGTAGCTAGTTATTTTTTAGGTGAGTTTCAAGAAGCTGTCTTAATATACTTCCCCTTACCATTGACCAAGAGTAAGCCACATGGCCGCATTGCTACAAGAAGGCTGTAAAATGCAGCCTTTATTCTTGGTGAGCATGTGCCTGGTGGAATATTCTCTTACTTAGAAGGGGAAATGGATAAGGAGAAACAATCAACAGCCTTCACTATATCCAGTATGAATATGTCCCAAACCAGATATTGCTAGTCCTAGGAAATTAAAAATAAAAACAACAACAACAAAACAGTAAAACTAAATTTTAAAGGAAGGGAATCTAATAGTGTTACTAACTTTTAATTTGTCCTACAGAGGACTTGAAAAACAACTTAAACTTATTATCCACCATCAAAATCATCTCATAAGGAAAGGCTTTATTACAAAAAGAAATAAGAACCTTAAAAATGTTTTCAATGTAATAAATTTAGCTTTAGGTGAGAAGGTGAGATAAACAATATTTTTTTCATTTACAAGGTAGTGAAAACTTCCTCACAGACCAATGTTAGTAAATGATACTTCAACTTAGAAGCACTTCTTTAAGTCAGCATGACATTTTCTGTTTCTAAAATATTCCCCCATGTTACAATAATAATGACCACTTATTTAAAGCACAAACCATTTAACTGATGACTGCAAACTGGACTCTATTCATAGATGTTTGATCTAATCCATAATTTTAAAAAAAATAACTTTATTGTCAACACCAACATTTTTTTTTAATTCTTGCTTCTGTTGAAAAGTTGGCAGCTCTTGTATGTCTGGCCCTCATTTCCACATGGTCACCCCCAGCTGGAGGACGCTTGCAGCAGCTGCCCCTCTAGATGGCCAAAAACAAAAGGTGTTTATCTCACCTTCTCACCTAAAGCTAAATTTATTACATTGAAAACATTTTTAAGGTTATTATTTCTTTTTGTAATAAAGCCTTTCTTTATGAGATGATTTGATGGTGGATAATAAGTTTAAGTTGTTTTTCAAACCAATTCATTACAGGTCCCACCTGGCCAGTGTCTCTCCTTTATGCTACCTGCCAGGCCCCTGTGGAAATCTGAGTTTGTGACTCCGAATTAGAGCTACTAATGTGCAGCTATTTGTATACATATTTCTAAACTTCACATCAACCTGAAAGTTCAACATTATATCCCCATTTTCCAAGATCGAATAAGAGAGAGGACAGGTGACTTCTCAGGACCGTAGAGCTAACAGCTGCTCATCTGGAAGTTGGACTCAGGCCTCGCTGGCTTCAGTGCTTTCCACTGTTCTGCCTGCCCTCCAGTGGTCCCGTGACCCACATCTCTGTCAGCCCTCTCATAGGTAGAATTAGTCATGCAATCTGGGTTGTATGATTCCCTTAGAATTAGCTGGGAAAACATTGAATTTCCTGTTTCCTTTGCAGTATTATTTTAGACTCCTGTTTATATTTATTTTTGAGAGAAGAAAAGAAATCCTGGGGAAGGAAGGATGGTTCACAGGAGGCTGGAGCCATCTCTCACGCAGACACAGCGTGCATTCAAACAACTCTGAGAACATAAATCGCTTACTTAATCAGCTCTAGCTAATCCATGGAGTGTAGAAGCCACACTGCATTGTAGGAAACAGCTTCTGCACCTGAGGTGGGTACAGCCAACAGAGCCCAGGGTTTTTGCAACAGCTGCCGAGTGAGGCTCAAGGCCTTCCTGACCCTCCTGCCCTCTTTAGGCTCTCAGTGTCCCATGCACAGGAGTTTCAGATCATTAGCAGGTGCTGGATCCCTTTATTAGAGACACGGCTCTGAAATAGAATGAGAATAAAAATGTGCATGTCTTTTCATTCAGAACTGGACTCCTTTACTCTTAGTTGCATGCTGAGAGCTTCCAGTCAGGTACAGAAAGACAGAACCTCCCCAACCCCCGTACCTACTCTACTCATGCTCCATATGGTCCGGTTTTCCTTTAAAAGACTGTGTACATATGAAACATATTTAACCACGACTTTCTCAACTCCCTCCAGATCATGTGGTTTGACAAATGCAGTGCTAATTCCTTCAGTTCATTGAGTTGAGTTGACTGCTGTGTAAAAGACAAGAATGGCAGTAGATATGTGGGTAACAACAAGGTCTGACCCTTGCCCACATTGGCTCTCTTTGTCTGGTGTGAAAGGCACATATAGACACATAATTCATGTATCACTCACTGACTCAACAAGCCTTGTTTGAATGCCTCTTATGATCTACATACCATGCTAGATACTCATCCCGGTCTTCATGATGTTTCCATTCTGGTGGAGGACGGCAGAAAGTTAAATTAGTTTCCTATGGCCACTGCAAACAAAATACTGCAAACTCAGTGACTTGAAACAACATGAATCCAACAGGAGTATGTTTCCAGCCTACTGTGTGCTCAGAATGGAAAGATATCTGGCAAGCCTCTAACCTCAGAGTGCTCAGTGCAGGAAGGAGAGCAGATCAGCAGCAGCAAAGTGCTGGGAGGGAATAGAGAGGTCTAGGCACAAGGGCTGAGGACAGGGAGCCCCTTCTAGGTGAGCATGTCATGGGAGGGTTCTGGGCCCAGTGCCCAGGACTTAGTGGGTACTCAGTAAGTACTCATTTCTGCAGCCATTTGCAAATAGCACAAATTTTACACCTGCCCAGAAGAATTCTATTTTTCCAGAGTGTTATTTTTTTAAATGTAACAGGACTTAGGTTTCAAACAAATTGATTGTAGGTTTGAGATGTAGGCTGAAGTGACTAAAGATGTTTTAACATCTGGAATGTAAAAATACAGTGGGACCTGTGTTTCTAAGTTTATTTCTTTGACATAATGCTTAAACTTTTGCAAAATATGTTGTTTGTTACAGTAGTACTTTATGTTTCTTCTACTTTTAGGAGTTTGCAAGGTGCTGTCATGTGACTTTATTAAATATTCACCAAAATCTAGAGACTATCTTAAATTTCTGGAGGAGGAAACCAGGATCCATTTCTGTAGGCCAATGGCCAAAAAAGGAAATGAATGGAGGAACATTTTCTAATGACCTTTTACATTTTCTCATTAAAGTGTATTCATTGCTTCATAAGCTTCCAGCCTCTAGTCCAGGGATTGCACATACAAATGCCTACAGGTGTTAAGCAGAGAACAAGAGGTACAAGTAGGCTTGGTGTAAGGTCATAGGGAGTTGGACTGCACTAACTGTACACCCAAAGACATTTAAATTGAATTTATATTTATAACTTGCATTTTTATGACACATTTTATCAAGGCATGATTAAGTTCAGTATCTTGTACATTCATAATGTAAGGGCAGTAGATGTCAGAGATATCCTCCATTTGATAGATAAGGAAAATGAGAGAAATTGACTTGGAGCTAATGGAAGAGCTGACCACTAGGTAGAAGAATGCAGAGGTTAAGAGCACATGTTTTGGAATTCGGTAGATTTGACATGGAAACTGGCTTTTGCAACTTGCTTAGCTCTGAGATGTTGTGAAGTTGCTTCCCTTCTCTGAACCTTAGATTCCCCATCTGTGAAATGGGAAGGATAATGCTCACTTAGATAAGTTGGTTGCATACCAAGTGTGACCATATATGTAAATATTTAGCCAAATACCTGGCTATCACAAGCATTTAATAAGTAATAGTTAAATAGTATCTATGATGATAAAAGCATAATATGCAAATCTACCTAACGGCCGAACAGCAGAATGACCATCCAGAGGATCTTCTGGATGAAGCCGGGGCTGCAAGGACCGAGGCAGCAGCTGGGGTGGCCATGAGGGCCTAACCTTGCACGAATTTTGTGCACCAGGCCTCTAGTTAGTGATAAAAGGCTTATAACGCAAGTCTCTTCTTAGTGTGTGTTTTCTCCCATGGCTTACCAAGCCCTCAGATTTTCAGATTTGGATGATTTATTGGAAATTCCTTCAGGATTCCACCATCGATGAAGCTCAAGCCCAAGGGGGCAATGCATTCTTCTTTTCATTTTTTAATATCTGTTCTAGCAGGTTAGTTTAATGATCAGAGGACAGATATAAATTTGCACATGGAAGATAAAATCATAAATTTTTCAGAGCTGGAGGTGACCTTACTTTTCAGATGTAGAAACTTAACTGAGAGTTAAATCATAAATATAAAAAAATAAATTTTAAACATAATTATACATGTGTAATATAAATTATATATTCAATTGTTATATTTATATTCTTTGATATATCACATATATTTTGTATATTATATATAAACTATATATACACACACACACACACACACATACATATACATATTTTTTTCATTTATTTCTCAGTGGAGAGGGTCTAGATGTAGAGATTTTCCCTCCCTGGAAAGGCGTATGCCTGGGTATTCACATGTTATATGCTGCCTTTGGGAGGGAAAGGAGGAGAAAGGGTGTTGGCTATCAATTCCTTTTTTCCCTCATGTTCCACACTCTTTTTTACCTGACAAATCTGAATTTGCCCTCTGGGATTTGCTCTTGTCAGCTGAACCCTCACTCATAACCAGGCTGCTTCATGAGGGTCCTGTCATCCAGCTGCTTTTAGATTTTCTTAAAATTGCTTACAGGTCTCATATCTCATTTATTGTGTATATCACCCTCCCCTTTTCGTTACTCTTTTAACCTTAATTTTAATGATCACATGGAGGAAGAGGAAACAGATGTTTGTGGTCCAACTGAGTTCTTCACATAGTCAAGGTTTATACTAGGAGTTAAATGAAGTTTGAACTAAGCTCAAACTAGGAAGGCCTAATGCAAGGGTAATGTGATGGTTAGCCAAGAGATGATAAGAATCTGGTCTCAGGCATGGGCTTTTGGAAAGGACAGAAAGGAATATATTTTTTAAAATATATTTTATTGATTTTTTACAGAGAGGAAGGGAGAGGGATACAGAGCTAGAAACATCGATGAGAGAGAAACACCAATCAGCTGCCTCCTGCACACCCTCTACTGGTACATGCCCTTGACTGGAATCAAACCTAGGACCCCTCAGTCCACAGGCCGATACTCTATCCACTGAGCCAAACCAGTCAGGGCAAGGGATACATTTTGATTATGTTTTCAGGTTGAATTAAAAAGATTGTATGACTTTAGTTTAGACTTTAAGAGATGATAGCTTTTAAAAATAAGAAAGGCAAAAGGAAGAACAGATTCAAAAAGAAGATAATGGGTTCAGCCTGGCCATGTTAAATCATATTGGGCATTATAGAAAATTAACATTTGCACATGAAAACTGAAGAACTCATAAAGAACTCATTAGTCACAGCCTGACTAATAGGGGAAGTAATTGGAGAAATGTTCCCAATTATGACTGGGACCCAGTATGAATATATGTGCATACATACACACAAACTCACACACACAAAAACATAAGACTCAAAAGAATCATGCCTTTAAATTTGACATACTATGATATTTCCTGTTATCCAATTTAATCTAAATACAATTCTAGTCATAACTCACTAAATTGATTTATTGACTCACCAATACATCATGAAAAATACTGGCCTACAAGGTATAGCTGACTGAAGATCTTTAGATAAGAATGCAAATCATGAATATGGTATCCATAGCCATCCATCAAGATTTGGCTTTAGGAGTTAAACTGTGTTTAGAAGAAAGCATCAGTGTTCAGTGATCCTAACAGAAGAAAGGAGTTATCTGTAAAGAGGCTGAGATCTAACACTATAAATAAGAAAACAAATATTTGCAAGTGAATGAGTAGCCACTTTTGT
This sequence comes from Myotis daubentonii, assembly GCF_963259705.1. Classification (NCBI taxonomy): domain Eukaryota; kingdom Metazoa; phylum Chordata; class Mammalia; order Chiroptera; family Vespertilionidae; genus Myotis; species Myotis daubentonii. The sequence continues at coordinate 179,605,949 of NC_081842.1, forward strand.
TTTTAAGGATCATAAAAATCCTGTCGGATTTGAGCAACACTGAAAGGAATCCTCATGCAAACGCACACCATGGCAAGAAGTACCACTTGCACTGGAGGCAGGAAAATGTATCTATATAGTCCCTATAGTCTATAAAGGTGTTTCCACTTGAGGAAGGGCTGCAATACAGCATCTTCTCACTGAAGACACTGCTGTAAAGGATGGATAGTGCATGTGGTCCTTCCCCATGCAATCAACTGTGTGTCCACGAAGGGCCTTGACACAGCTTCTGGGTAAGCAGCTATATGAAATAAGTCCTCTAATTCACTCTCAACTTTATTTGCATTTCATTTAGCACTCATTTACTGAACAACTGTTCTATGCAAGACCATAGAAGAATATGGAGATAAATAAGATAATTCCTGCCCTCCAGGCTCCCACAATCCTGCTGGTAAGACAGAAACAGAAATGAATAGCTCTGGGAGGAGGCTGGCTGTGATAGATGTTCCACTAGGTCTACAAAGGACAGTAGGAGACAGAGGAACAAAAAATCATTTCAACTCAGGGAGCATGGGCTTTTTCTCCTCCTTTAGTTCTTTGCTCAAACATCACCTCACCTCCTCAGAGAAACCTTCCCTGACCATTCTAGCAATAGTACTGTGCACCCCCCTGCCTAGTGACTTTGTCCCATTGGCCTGTTTTGTATTTTTTATGGCAATTCTTATTAATAATTACCTTTATTATTTATTTTTGTAACTACATGTTATTTGGAAAGACTTGTCCAAGGCACAAAAGTACAGTAAATAGGATGTTTTGAGTGAGATTCCAAATCTGTGAAAAATAACAAAGGAAATAGGTAAATATCAGCTACAATGCTCCTAAGCCTCTCACTAACATTAATGACATGAAATTGCCAGGTTATCACCAGGTTGGGACAGGATTTGTGCAGAGGGACTTTCTTAATTGAGAACCGAGTCCCCCTCCATCCATGGGAGGAGTGGAGATGCCTCCTTGATACCCAGACCCTAGTAAATGTTGCTTCAAGTGAACACCTAGAGGAGTTGATGCTGCAATTACCTACTGAGGCATCACAAGCTACCCCAAAACTTAGTGGCGAAGAACAACTTATTGCCCTTTATTATGATTCTATGGATCATTAATTCAGACAGGATACACTGGGGAAGGCTCATATCTACCAGGCAATGATGTCTGAGTTCTCAGCTGGATAATTTGTACAGCTGGGGGCAAAGTGGGAAACAAAGAGTCTCTCTCTCTCTCTCTCTCTCTCTCTCTCTCTCTCTCTCTCTCTCTCTCCCTCCCTCCCCCTGCCCCCCTCAATCCCTCCATGGCATGGACAAGCATGGACTTCCTCTCATTTTCTTTTACAACAAGAAATAAATATAAAAATATGCTACTTTTCTATATAATTTCATAGTTAACAAAGTGCCTTCACCCACATAATCCCCTACAGGCAACAAGACAGCAAGGGAAACTTTATCCCTTCACAAGTGGGGATGCCAAGGCTCACTGGGTGGAAGCCACTAGCATCGGGTGGCTGCTGGAGCTTAGGCCTGAACCCACTATTTTGTGTCCACCAGTAGTGTTCACCCCATATCTGCTCATCTCACAGACATGCATTCTGTGTACACCACCTCCTGTCATACCCACTGAAGTCACATGGAGTCACCCACTGAGTGGGCAAAAAGCAGCAGCCTGTGGCTTGTTCAGATGAAGGGAGGCTTTCCGTTCCCTGGGGAGATGCCAGCATGTGCTGACCTTGGGAAAAGTATGACTGGAGGAAGAGGTATCAGCATTCACAGAGGGGAATAGGAATGAGAAGTGCAGTAACCGCCAGGTTTAATACTGTGCACACACTTCTGATGAATATGCAAATGTGGCTGGAACCAGAAGCAGGAGGCGAAAAACATTACTAAACAGCAGTGTTAAACCACTTTGAAAGGGGTGTGTCAGGAGAATGGTAATGAAATTAATCCTCTTCACCGGTGAATTAGCAGGGGCTTTGGTTTCCATCCAGAAATGCCCGACTGGAGTTTGTTCTGCTTAGAGCCTCTTGTATAAACTTGATCTTAATGAGGAATGAAGCTTCAGAAACCAATACAAAATAGGAAGTGGCAAAAGACACAACTGTAAATGTGCACTATTAAGGGACAACAGAATAAGGGCACTTCAGTTGTGCCAAACAGTCCAGGATGACTATTGTGGGGCATCCTAACGGCTGGTGTGGACTCCTCTCGGTTGATTTATCAAACAAAAGAAGACGGGTAATTGTGAAGATGGTCCGAGTGATTGGATCAGTACTCACACCGGCTGGCAGAAAACTCTACATAGACAGGATTGGCTGTAAGTGTTCAGTTCCTGCAGGGCAGATGAGCATAAAGGCTGCCTCTCTAAAAATAATTCCGCACCGGTGTGTAAAATAAATATGAATGCAGATCATTTATTGATAGGCATTGTGCCAGGTGCTGGGACTCAGAAACAAATAAGTCACAAAACTCTAGGCACCCATGTATTTACTCAATAGTCCCTGGTAGAAATTTGTTATTTGGGGCCACCCCGTATGCATACCTCCTTCTCTTGGAACTAGATTCTAAATTCCTTTTGGGGGTTAAACTTTGTTCCCCTTAGAAGCCAACAGAAGGATTGATATTCAAGATGCTCTGCCCTCCCTATCCAATCACACTCTCTCACAGCATTCAGGTCTAGGAGAGTATGTGCAATGATGGAGAATTGGGGTGGATTTCCCTGGCTGTGGTCTGTCAGTTCTTGCTTCTTAAATCCCAACCACTGTCCTATTTTCCATCTATCCATGAGCCTAGTCCTCCAGCCTCATTGCCAATTTTGATTTTGTAATTACCTGTTATCCTTCCAGTAAATGTATGTTCCCATTTAGGTTAGCCAAAATCATTCCTGTTGCTTGCTACCAAGCAATCCTGACAGACACACCATTGTCCATTTATTACTCAGCACCTGTTGCAAGCATGGAGTAAAGAAATAACTATGACTGTCCTCAAGGAGCTCACCATCTGAGGGTAAACAACCAAAATCAGGGATTCACTATATATTCCCGGATCTGGGCTGAAATTGGGACAAGAACAAAGAAGTGTTATGGAAACAGTATCAGAAATTGAATTCTCCTGATGGGTGTGAGAGGGTTTCCCAGGGGTCATGGTATCTATCCTAATTTTCAAAAGGTGAATATAGGTATGCCAGATGTACAAGTGAGGAAAGGGCCTCGGTAGGGGAAATCACAGACATGAGGTCTAGGAGGTGTGGCTGGAGCACAGAGCATCTATGGAAGAGATGGGAAATAATATGTACATAGCACTCAAAGGCTGGTGGAAACAATACTGTTGACTCTGATTTCTATGCAATGAATATTGAGTCCCAGATTGTGAAAGGACTCTCCCAAGGTCACAGAGCCACAAAGCTACAGAACTCCTAACCTCATCTCCTGTTCACCTCAGAGCATTTCTGTGAAGCAAAACTGTTTGTTCTCATGTCTGTCTCCCTGTCCCAACTGGGTCAGAGCTCCTGGTGACAGATGGCATATGGTTCTTTTTCTTTTCTCTTCTTAAACTCTAGAAAGAACCATAGTGCCTGATACACAAGAGGGATTCAGTATGTTTGTTGAGTGAATATATGAACAGATATGTATCAATCAAAAAACAATAGCCAACATTTAGAGAACATTTTATTAGTTACTTGATCTCATAGTGAGCATCAGTCCTACAAAGTACATGTACTTGCCCAGCGTACTTCCCTAGGGTAGCAAAATAAATATCATTATTATTATCATCCCCACTTTTCAGATAAAGAAACTTATGATTCAGAAATTTAAGAAACTGTGCTGGCCAAATTCTAAGGACCTGGAAAGGCAGCCTGTGCCATTAGGATGCACTCCCTCAGGAAGGACAGAGACCCTGAAGGTGGAGGGATGGATAGATACCCTATCGAAATAAAAGCATTAATCTATGTGCAGTATTTTCTATCTAGTTACAATGGGGAATGGAAAAATTTAGTCTCTCTGCAGGGAAAAATATACCACAGGAAAATAGGCATCATTAAAGAAAAACAACATAAAAGCCTCTCTTTTTAATTAAAATTAAATGTCCACTGTTAAAGGGGGGGGGGGAGTGGTGAGCAACAAAAACCCGCAGCCTTGTTTAATCACCTGTGATGAATTATAATTAGGATTTGAAAATTATTGAACCTTTTTCCCCCTGTTCACCTTGGAGCTCTGAAGGTGAATTTCAAAGAGTGTGAGAGGAATGAATATTAAAAAGTTTGTTTTATACTTGAACGCCAGAGCTCCCATCTCATTTTTCCATTAAAGCTCAACTTTTGAAATTTTTCTCCGCTTTGCAATAATTACATCTTCAGCCTGACAACTCATTACATGACAATGCTTATGCTAATGCGATTCTATAGGCACTGGGGAAGGAAAGCTCTGGCAGTTCAGTGATGGGGAGTTAGAGGGCAGCTTTCTCTCTGAGGTTCAAAGAGGCCCTGTCTAAACCCAGCCCCACCCTGGCTGGAGCGTTTGGCTTTGACAAGTCTGGATCCAGTTCACTGACCAGCAAGCATATTGGCTGTGGAACCCTTGTACACAGACGCCTGGTAGCTGATTTATTTTATTTTACTTTATTTTATTTTACTTATTTTATTTTATTTTATTTTAAATCCTGCTTTGTTCTGGAAAGACTGGGAATGAGATTATTTGTGTAAAGGTTTGTCTCAACAGTGGCACAAGCCCATTTGTCTTGCTCAGCCTGCAGTGGTGACATTCTTTTTCTCAATACTCCTGCTATTACTCTGATCCTTGCCATTTACAGTTATGATGCAGTTCCCACTCTGTGCCAGCCCCTGAATGGGGTGAGAGGGAGGCAGGGTGGTGAACAAGGCTTCTCAGACATAGCTCCTGCCTGCACTGAGCCGACATACGTGCGGGGGGGATGCAGAAGCAGTGGAAGAGTAGCCAGTCCCAGGACCCAGTGGGCTAGGACATGAGAGTAGGATTGCTTCCGGCCCACAGAGACTCCAACTGGACTGGGTGGTGCGAAGGGGAGGCTTCCCTCAGCAGATGTTAACATCGAGAACTGCTTAGAGATGGAAGTGAGCATTAGGGGGTCAGAGGATGTGGCTTTGGGAGTGGGGAGAGGTTAGTGAACACTCCTGGCAAAGCACTGGTCCAGAGCAAGGGCAGCAGAACCAGAGAATGTACTGGAACTACAGGTTGGTAGAAGGGAATAGAGGGTCAGCAGGGGCTGTGAGGGGCACTGAGACTGCGGAGGAACATGGGGTGCAGATTCCAAAGGGCTATGCCACCAGACTGAGGACCTCACCCTGTGTGCAGCCTCAGGGCCATGGACAGCCAACCAGCCAGAGGTTTTTCCTTTACTGGCGGATGAGTAATGTTGCTTTAAAATCTGTGAAATGCCCCACCACCAGCTGAACACCTGCTAACCAGGTGTACATGCATTATCATACCAAGTCATCACAGCAAGGCCGTCAGCAGGTATTGGTATCTCACGAGTGTGAGGACACAGAGGGTCCGCAACACTTTGTAATGTGCGCTAGCTCTTTACTCAATCTTGTCTATGACTGAGCCATCTCAGGCCCAGGTTGGGAGAGCTGTATAGGTCAGGGTGCAGGTGCTGCCCTGCACTAGCAATACCCAGCACTTACAAAGGGGATGCCAAATGCACTACCAGCTTCCAAGATTCCCTGGGGGAGGGAGGGCAAAGTGTGCATCCCTGCCTTGTGCTTGTTTAAGTTACTGCTCTAGTAGAGTTTTGTAGGGGGAGAGAGCTCTGCTGGGCACCAGGAAACCTACTTTTAGTCTAGGCTCAGCCACTGGCTCGTAGGTCATTTCCTTCTAGCTTGTTTCCTCCATTATAGAAAACACTGCTTCAAAAAAGAATGTCAAATTAAAGGGAAGAGTTTCAATGGAATCTTCAGCTCTAATGCCAAAGGATTTCAGTGCAAGCAACTTTCACTCACTTTTCGCAGGTATGAATCATATGGGGGGTCTTGGGGGCTGGATAGACTTTGCAAAGAGGTGAAGGGGAAAACGTGTGTGTAAAGATGCAAGGGAAAGATTTAGAGTTGTAGTGCTGTATAAGGGAGTTACAGCTCAATGAATGAATGAGTGAATGAAGGAACAAATGGATCAGTTGAGAGTCTTGACCTTCATCCTGGGCCCTGGAAAAGGAACCCTGAGCTGGAAGGAAGTCCTTCGGTGGGAACCCTGGAGGCTCATCTCAGACCCTATAGGCGCTTAAAGGCTGCTCAGCCCCTGCCTGAGAAACTTCCCTTACACAGTGCCCTGCAGTGACCATATACTGATTGGACATCCACCTGATGTCTTCCACTCAGGTTCACTGGGAATGGCAGGAGAAAATCCTTTGTCTCTCATGAGCCTTCCATGATTCCATCCCTAGGCTAGGAAGCTGTCTTCTGAGCCCGCACCGCCCCTCCCAAGCCCATCGCTGCCTGTCTCTCCTTCCCACTAGACTGCAACTCCTGAGGCCAGAGACCGTGTTCTTTCATTTCTGGTTCTCCAGGACAATGGTGGATACAGAGCTTATGGATATGGTGATATCCAAGGAGTCCTGAGTGTTTCTCTCTTGCCAAGTAGGCCAGGGATGATGCTAAGACTTTATATAGAGTATTTCATTTAATCATGGAAACACATCTATGAGATAGGTCCCATTATCTCTATCTTACAGATGAAGAAACGGAGGCTGAGTCAGAGAAGTTAAGGGATTTGCTGAAGGCCACACAGCAACAATGAGTCAGTATTACCTGTGGTCTATGCACTGGCAGCATCACCTGGGAGCTTGTTGGGAAAGTGGGTCCCCAGAATCAGAATCTGCATCTTAACAAAATCTTCAGGTGACCTGTGTGAATTTTAAATGTAAAATGTGCTGATTTGGTAAAATGAAAGACAAAAAAAATGTTTCTCGAATGAACAAATGACCTAAATTTGAATCCTGGCTTCACCACTTACTTGCTCAGTGGATGAGCAAGAGGACCATGCTAAGCCTCATTTTCCTTAACTGCAGTAAGGGAAGAAGGGAAGAATATACAAAGGAGGAGTCGTGAGTGTATGATGAAAGACGCCTGCAAAGTCTGCCCGTTCCAGAGCGCAATAGAAGTTAATATTATCCTTCGTGTTAGCTATTCCCCTCTCTGAAGCTGACTTGCTCTTAAAACATCGAAACTGTTGGACGAAAGGATCTCAGAGTCTAACTTTATAGCCTTGTAGATCCTGAGAACACGATAGTGTAAATGCGATTAGGCTCCATAGGTTAGAAATATGTTACCCTGTGGTCATTAGTTTTCCCTCCCACACCCCCTGTTGTATCAAACTGCAGACAAAGCACTTTGCCTAGTCCCTTTCTTCCGGGCTACAGGGCCCTGCGGGAATTTCCCCTGATTAACTCCTGCAGTGCACAACTCTGACTCCCGCTCTCCCATTTTTCTGCCAAAGAGTTCAGAAAGAAGTGCATGTTGATGTGCTGCCTGGTTCCTTGATTAGATGGCAGATTTGTAACCGGGGTGGATGAGATAATCAGGCAGGCTTTGATGAGACTTTTCTGATAGGTAATTCCAGGTGGGTAAGATAAGTGGCGTTAGGCAGGCTGGCAACAAAGGTAGGGAGAAATCTCAGGTGACTGGAATTGAAGAACCGCCTGAGCTGAGTGTTGGTGCAAATGATGTGAATTTCAAAGAGCACAGGATAAACATTCACTTTCAGATGGGCTAATTTATGCAGGAAGTCATTTGAGAAGCCAATTCTCTCATCCCAGAGAGTCTATAGAAGCAGCAAAAAACGGTTAAGCACTGGGATATAAACACTGGTAATTGGTAATTAAAGGGCACACCTATGAGGAAGGCCTATGCCAAATTACATTGATTGCTTGAGACATTCATTGATTCATTAAATAGTGTATGTGGTTTTTGAGCTCCCATTCCATCCAGGCACTATGCTGGGTGCTGGGGACCCAGAAATAATAGGGTTACAGTCAGCCCACAAATGAAGGGGGTGAAGTGAGTAAATAATTAACATTGTTCTCTCCTTTCTCCCTGTATTCATTCTTTTGATTCCTGCTCTGGGTGGGACATGGGGCTGGCCTGGGGGATACAGGGGAAAGAAGACAGACCAAATCCCAGTCCTCCCAGAGCTCCTGTTCTCACACCGCTCCAGCTTCATGCCTCAGACAGTAGGCACCTGTAGGCATGCAGAAGGCTCTCAAAAACAATCTATGAATGAGTTCATGAATAGAGACAGCCATTAAATAGAGCATTGCATGGCTGAAAAATTACCAGTTGTCCCCCGTGCTAAAGAGAAGCATGGTGCAGGGTGCCCTGAGGAAACCAAATGGGGTGAGCTGACTTAGCCCTATCTGGGGACCCAGAGAAGTCTTCCCCCAAGTGACATTTAAAATGGCATCCGAAGGTGAGCAACAGTTAGGTAGAAGCATTTGGGGGATGCTGTCCCTGGAAGGTGAGGACAGCACCTGGGAAGACAACTAAGGTAAGTAGCTGGGCACCATGGCGGTGCTAAGACACCTGCAGGGTGGCAGGTCCTGATGTAATGGGGGAAGTAAAATGAGATGAAGTCAGAGGGTAGACAGGAGCCAGATGATATCCATGTAGATCACGTTTAGGATTTTGGAATCAATGCGGAGCTTCCTAACTAACTATATTCAGCCTGCACACAGTGGCCTTCAGAAGGTGTGGAGCTATCAAGTAGGGCCTCTGCCTCCCAACAATAGCTGTAGCATCAGCCAGGCAGAGCAGGACTAAGAGCCAGTTAAAGGACAATACAATGTCTTGCTCAGGAAATATAACAGAACAGAACAGAACAAAACAAAAAACAAAAGTAAGGCATGGCATTTGGAGTCAGAGGAACCCGTATTTGAATCTCAGAACTGCCACTCTTTGACTTTGTGTGTGACCCTGGACAAATCATTGAATGTCTCAGTCTCCCAGAGAAGGAGAGTTTAAATGATTCTGCATAGGAAAGGCTTTGTCTGGTGCTTACCACATAGTAGGTGCTTTGTTTTCTGTAGCTTTGCTCCAAATAAACCTAGAGATAGACCCATGACCAGGGTTAGATTGAGATCTCGGGATTTTTGATGTCCTCCAAAAATTACATTTCTAAAATATTTGTTCAGTATTTACTTAATGTCAAGGGAGAGAGACTGATTCTTTTAATCAACAAAGAAAGTATTGGACCTACTTGGTATTGTGTTTAAAATGGGATTTTTCTGAACCCCCAAACTTCCTGGGTTTAACATTTTGATAATGGAATAAAAAATCATTTTGTCCTGGGTAAATAGCATTGTCCTATAGGTTATTTGGCATCAGAATTTCAGGTGACTTTTTGGCTGCTGACTTCAGGTGACTCATAGCTGGCTGTTCAGGGGCTGGTGGACGCTGGTGGGAGGTTTATAGCTGCAGGGACAGGCTTTTGCTTGCAGATCACAACAACACCCTATGGTACACGTGGTCATCAGCCAAATCTGTATTTGTATCTTCTTACGAGGAGAGGAGAGGATCCTTCAGGGAAGTAGGACAGCGATACTTATCTGTAGTGGCTGTCTGCTTTTCATCTTCTGGTAACAGAACCCCTTCTTCTGGATGGGAACCTATCCATGTGGCTCATGATATAAACCCTTTTAACCCATTGCTTGGCTATGCTCACGATCCTGGCTTGCCAGTCAGAGCACTGCTTTCTCCCCAACCAAAATGATTGGCTCAGATGTAAACCAATCAGAGCATTAGCTCAGACTTTCTACGGACCTTTGGAAAAGCAATATAGTCTTCCCTCTAAGATTCCTAGTTGTAAAAACAGTATTAGCTGAGATGTACCACAGCCCATCTTTGCCACCACTTAGAACAAGCCACACTGAGAGAGAAGCCAGGCAGAGCACATGGACGACCACTATTGAAATCTTGATATAATTGAGCCGTCCGGACCTTAGATGCTGTCCTGAATTCCCAGTTAAATGTTCCACAAATAAACCTTTTTTAATATATGTACATATAGCTATATTGAAAAATAATTGTCATACTATAATCTGAGCATATTTAAAGTGTGCAATTTGATAAATGTTGACATTTGTGTGTACCCAGAAAACCATCACCACAATTACAGTAATAAACATTTGGGTGTCCTTTTTATACCCACGTTCATAGCAGCATTATGAATGGACAAACAAAATGTGATACACACACACAAGGGAATATTACCCAGGCTAAAAAAAGAAAGGAAATTATGACACATGCTACAACATAGATGAAGCTTGAAGACATTGTGCTAAATGAAATAAGCTAGGTATGGCAGAACAACTACTATATGATTCCATTCATATGAAATACTCAATACAATGGTGGTTTCCTGGAGCAGAGGGGATGGACAAATATAAATTATATTTTTAACAGGTACGGAGCTTTAGTGTTGCAAGATGAAAAGGGTTCTGGAGATGGATGGTGGTGATGGTAGCACAACAATGTGAATGTATTTAATGCCACTGAACTGTACACTTAACAATGTTTGACAGTATTACAGGCTGACCTGTATTCTTCCAACATTTATATGTTGAAGCCCTAACCCCCAAGATGACCCTATTTAGAGGAAAAGAATGTAATTCAGGTTAAATGAGGTCATGACAGTAGGACCTTAATCTGATACAACCTGTGTACTGATACAAGGATGGGACATCTGAGCTCTCTGTGCTTGCACGGAGGAAGGCTGTATGAGGACACAGCCAGAAAGTAGCGAGGTAAGAGCGAGGGCAGAGCTCTCACCAGAAACTCCCTGATGCTGACTCCTTGATTGTGAATGCCACCAGCCTCCAGAACATGTTTGTTGTTTAAGCCCCCCAGTCTGTGGTGTTTTGTTATGGAAGCCTGAGCAGACTAATACAGGTGGTATATTTTATGTTTTTTGTAGTTGATCACAATTGAAAAGCCACAAACTAGTTTGACTTGGTTTTCTGTTGTGTACAACCCAAAGATTCCTCACTAAAATGCCAACTGATTTCAATGTCGTTCACCAAGTTCAACAATCCTATGCGGTGTCTTGTGTTCATTGGTGCAGTATTTCCAAATATTTCCAGGGAGGTTTCGCTACTTCCTGTATCCCAGGCTGCCACCACACTGGCTGGCTTCTCAATCTAGCTCTCCATTTCTTGAGGGGAGAAGTGACCCCAGACCCAGACCCAGTGGCTCTGTGAAAATCGGGGTGTTATGCCCTTAATGCATGATCCCTGTTCCCAGAGAAGCCTTCCCAGGAAGACAGAACCTGAGGCAGCCTTGGCAAAGGAGGGATCCTTCTCCCTGGAGCCTTCCTTTTCCATTTCCAGATGTTCGTGTTCAGAAATCTTCCCTTATCTGCCGCTTTATGTCCCACTCAGGAAGGGACAGCATCAGAGGCTTTCTGCTAAAGGGACTTCACAGTCTCAGGACTAACACCCCCGCCTATTAGCGTGCAGGCATCCTTTCAAGACAAGTTGGGGCTTATTTGTAACTTATTTGAGAAAAGCATCACAGAGTGTATTTGTAGCCAGGGATCCTTGGGCGAGAAGGTAGCAGACAAAATAACTTATTAGTTCGCTTCCTTCCCATGATTCTCAAAGACTTCACTGCACCTACACATCAGAGCTTTTGTTCTAGAAAGGTTGCCCCAGAGCCTCTGATGCTGCTGACATTTGCACACCTCTCTGAGGCACTGGCAGTGACAAAAAATAAGATTCCACTTACCGAGCATGTACTACTCTGTGCCAGACAGTTTCTAAGGTGTTGCGCTTGGAGCCCTGGCCTGTGTGGCTCAGTTGCTTGGGTGTTGTCCCATGCACTCAAAGGTTGCCAGTTCGATTCCTGGTCAGGGCACATGCCCAAGGATCCCTGGTAGGGGGCATGCAGGAAGCAGCAGATCAATGTTTGCTTTCACATCAATCTTTCTCTTTCTCTCCCTTCCCTTTTTCTCTCTCTTCCTCTCTCTCTCTAAAAATCAATTTTTAAAAAAAGTATTGTGCTTCAATTATACTATTTATGTCATATAGGAATACTGTCAAGTCAAGCAGAACAACCCCATTTTAGAGATGAAGAAACAAAGGCTCCAAAAGTACAAATACTCAACTTGTCAGTTGGCAGGCAAAATTTGAACCCAGATTTCCAAAATATAGACTGCTTCCTCTACAGCAGTTCTCAACCTGTGGGTCGCGACCCCTTTGGCGGTCGAATGACCCTTTCACAGGGGTCGCCTAAGACCATCCTGCATATCAGATATTTACATTATGGTTCATAACAGTAGCAACATTACAGTTATGAAGTAGCAATGAAAATAATTTTATGGTTGGGTCACAACATGAGGAACTGTATTTAAAGGGCCAGAAGGTTGAGAACCACTGGTCTAGGTCATACTATCCCAATTCAGAATTCTAACCTCTATAACCTCTATGCAATAACTTTGATCTGGATATGCCTACACCTCGGTATTGCCTTTGTGAGTTTGGCTGGTCCATTCACTCCCTGCACATTGATGGTGGTGATGATGTTCATGATGGGATATCAGCCATTTTCTGAGCTAGTGGGTCAAAGATTAAGAATATTTGTATGGTGTGTGTGTATGTGTGTGTTATGGAGCCTGAACCCTCAATGTGCCTATATTTGAAGATAGGGCCTTTAGAGAGGTAGTTAATGCTAAATCAGGGTGGGGCCCTAATCCAATAAGACCAGTGTCCTTATAAGAAGGGAAGGGGCATCAGAGATTTGAGCATGCTCACAGAGGAGGGATGATGTGAAGAGGCAGCATGAGGGTGGCCATCTGAAAGCCAAGGAGAGACGTCTCAGGATAAACACACCCTCCAGGGACTTTGATCTTGAATTTCCAGCCTCCAGAACTGTGAGAAAATAAACTTTTTTTTTTTAGTACATTGCTATGACCGTCCTGACAAACTAATGCAATATATAGTTTTGTTTTTTCCCCTCCGAATTGCTTCCCATAAATTTTGGGCCAATTCGCACTCTTCCAGCAGAGTCTTAGAGGTTCCATCTATCTTCCTGTAACTCCACAACTTGCTTACTATACAGCTTTTAAAATCATTGCCAAATGAAAAATGTTATTTTTAATTTGCATTATTTCCCTTCTACTGAAGGGGAAATGTTTTCATAGTTATAGTTGTATTGATCGCTTATATTTCTTTAAAGTTTTTACTCTCTTTTCATATCAGAGACTTGGCTTTTTTTATTTACTTGTAGATTTTAATCTGTCAAGGTTATCTTGTGTATCTTAAAAATAATATCAAAGATCTCATTCTTTTATCTTTCAAATATATTGTAAATATTTCCCAGGTCATTACTTACCTTTTGATTTAGTTTAAATTATATCTTATCAAATCTATTTCTTATTTTCTGGTTTCTCTTTTTTGGATGAGGCTTTCTAATGTCTTACCTGTCTCAACACTATAAAAATAGAGAAATATTCATATATATTTTTATCTAGTTATTTTGTTCTGAAATCTTTGTTTTTAATATGTTGTTATTGATTTCAGACAGAGGAAGAGAAAGGGATAGAGAGATAGAAGCATCAATGATGAGCCTGAAACCTGGGCATATGCACTGACCTGGGATCGAACCAGTGACCTCCTGGTTCATGGGTCAATGGTCATCCACTGAGCCCTACCTGCTGGGTATGTTCTGGAATCTTTTTAAGTGTAACCTGTAAGGTAGTTATCAATCATTGATGAACTAGTTGCCCATACACCTTTATTTAATAATCCAGCCTTTATCCCAATTTTAAAATGCCCTCTTGACTATATGCTAAAATGTCTTGATATACCTTCATCTACGTTTGGCCTTTCAATTCTGTTCTATCGGTTCTATTTGATTTAAGTTACATATGAGCTCTTGTTTTTTTTCTCCTGTACTGTATGTGTTGGTTCCAAATGCTATATAAATAAGAAAAGGGGCCCTGGATTCCTTTACTTGTGAAAACTCCAGTGATTTTTTTTTATTTGTTCTGTGTTTCTTTCCTAATGTGAGCCGATAAGGAGAGCACTCAGGGATCCCGTGATGTAGTCTAATGATGATAAGGCTTTAACCTTCTTTGCACTCAGCATTTTAATTCTCTGGTATTTACTGAAATGCCATTAATCATTTTAATCACAATAAACTAATTTGATAGTAACGTGAATATCCTAAGAATTTAGATAGCACTTCCATTTTAGTTCTCCAATAATTAATTTTACCATTATTTTATAGTGTTATCAGTGCTGGGAATAGAACCTTGCAGATGAACTTTTCCTTTGGGGGCAGGGATATGGGAAGAGCAGAGTAACAGAATACAGATGTTTCTTATTGGTCCTAGCACAGCTGTGGAAAGCACTTTCCATGTTACGCTGATGCTGCTTACAGATGGAGAAATAAAAAAACCTGGATGCTTGCTTCCCGGGTGTGTCGCCAGTCTTCCCTCTTCCCTCATAAATCACTGGGCAAAAAAGCTTCTGATAGAACTTTGTAAATTGCTTAATGCAAATAAACAGGGAGGCGGCTGTGGGGAGACTTTAGAATGTGGGAGAGGAGAGTGGCCCCACAAGTCACAGAAATTGAATAAGGGAATGGCTGTTGACCTTGCTCCCAATTGGGGGATGGAACAATACTTAGTAGTGACTGTCTGGCACAGGATCAGGCATTTTGCACAAGCACAATCTAACAGCTAGTATGACTTTAATATTTATTCTATTTTTTAAATCCTCACCCGAGGATATTTTTCCATTGATTTTTAGGGAGAGTGAGCGAGGGAAAGCCTGGGGTGAGCCTACAACCAAGAAATGTGCCCTTGACTGGAATTGAACCTGGGACCCTTTGGTCCTCAGGCCAACGCTCTATCCACCGAGCCAAATTGGCGAGGGTGGTATGGCTTTAATATTTATTGCATAGTGAACTCGGGCTAGTCTCTTCTTTGCTCTGAGCCTCAGTTTCCTCAATGATATATAGAAATGACCATACATCTCTTAGATGATGGAAGAAATAGAGCAAATATTTTAAACTGATCAGTAGAGTGTCTAAAACAGAGTAAATCTTTTAAAAATCATATTTTCACCACTGAGATGATTATTATAATCTTATGGCCAGAGACCCATGGTAGAAGAGAAAAACTGGGAGGATTAAGCCATAAAGATTAGGCATTGAGTCTCAACTCTGCCCTTTATTAGCTGTGTGACCTGGAAAAAAAATTATACAATTTTTCTGGGATAGAGTCTCCTGATATATCAGATGGAGACAAGTAATCCCACACCAATCTTTGTCTCAGAGTTTCTGTGAGAATAAATTGCTAATGGATGGGAAAGAGCTTTGAAAACACCTCTAGGTATTATTTGCCTTTCAAATGTGAGATAATATTATCCCTTAGAAACCTCTTAGCAGATCCTGAAACTGTGGATGTGGCTAGCCCTGACTCTTAAACTGTCAGACAGAAGAATCCTCATGGTCCCAGCAAAGAACAAGGAATAGCCGGGGGGGGGGGGGGGGGAAGGTAACGTGAGTAAGATTTTAACTCATTTAGGAAGAACTTTCTAACAATTTAGGATGTGTGATGGAATTCATTTTGGAAAAATTTCCAAGTAGCCTGAGCTGCCTAGTGAGATTCTGAACTCTCCATCATTGGCCATGCTCTAGTAGACAGAGGAGAGATGGCCATCTGTCAGGGGTGCCAGAGAATTGACGCTGGTATTGGTGGGCAATTTATTTACTTAGCCAGAATTCCATATTTTTCCCCCAGAGCTCACCGCATGCCATATTCTAGGATTGACACCTAAGTTCAAAAAGATTTGATCCCAGAATTAGTTAGGATCCTTGGTTTTAAGTAAAACACAGCAGTAGCTCTAAGTTAAATAAATAAATAAATAAACAAACAAACAAACAAGGACAGTAGAATGTAGATTGTGGAGCTGAGGAAAGGTTAAACAACCAAGGGAGGAGACAAGGACTAAGGACAGGTCCCTGGATCTCAGAAGCAGGAACAATGGACCCTGCTGAAAGAATGATTTGGTTCACATGCTTTCAATATTCTGTCACAGCGTGCCACTTCCCTAAAGATTCAGATTCCCTGGAGAAAGAATCTGACCTAATTTTGCTTGCCCATTAGAGGGAGTGTGTGTGTGTGTGTGTGTGTGTGTGTGTGTGTGTGTGTGTGTGTGTGTGTTTGTGATGGAAATCTCTATCGGCCATTTCATCAGAACAACATGGAATGGGTTGATGGCACAGTTCTCCCTGGGAGAAGTGAGTGTTGTACCAAAATCATGGGGAGAAGATCCTGAGAAAGCAAAAAAAAAAAAAAAAAAAAAAAGATATTGATTACATTCCGAGCCCTCAGACGTCATAGCAAAATGGGGGACAAATAAACATTGACTGTGCTGAGCTGCAGGAACACTTTAGAAGGCAGTATCTCACCCAGACTTGGGGCTTCAGGAGAGGGAAAGAGGAAGCTGAGTTGTATTTTCAGAGAAGAGGAGGTAGTTAGGTGAAGGTGTGGGTCAGGAGACAAGAGGTCCTAAGGCTCCTTCTGACTCTAAGATCCTATGATTCTGAGCATTGGGCCCTGTGCTTTGTGATGCCTTCCATGCTGTCTGCTTTTGCTATGTTTTCCCAGCTAGATCAGACACTCTTTAAAGGAGATTGTCCAATATGTTTGATTGGTTTGATGCATAGGGAAACCCAAACGCCACTGCCAGGCTGAAGCGAGCCCAGTGGCTACTTGTTTGTCAACATGAATCTAATCCAACCTTGTCATTTAATACAAGAAGAAACTGAGGCCCAGAAAGGGTTCCAGGGTGAGTTTGTATCCTTTAGGATGCCCTTACCTATTAGTAACAGATGACCTGGTAAAAGTAGCTGAAAACATTGGTACTTTTAATGTCACATAACTAGAATTACAGAGTGGGCAGTTCTGAGGTCTCTTAGCTCAGCAGTGTAATAATTTCATCAGGCTGAGTTCACTTTCCCAATCCTCTTGCTTTCCCCCTCAAGATCACACGAAGGCTGCCTTGCTTCAGACATCGTACCATTCCAGCATACAGAGGCAGGGAGGCAAAGGGATTTTCATCAGAATGGAAAGTCTTTCCTTGAAGCTCTTCTTTTGTCTTAGTGGTCAGAACTAGTTCATGGGCTGGCTGCTAAACCAGTCACCTGCAAAAATTAATAAGACTGCCATGCTTGGCTTTGACCACTCATGATTTACCCTCTAGAGCTGAGCTCACATTCCTTCAACAAAGTGCCACCTGTCATCTACATAAGGTCAAATCCCATTAATAAGGAAGGAAGTCATTAACATGGCTCTTGGGGTGGCACCTGCCCCTGTGATGGAGCCAGAAGCAGGGTCCAGCTCTCCTGACACCATGATGCCCCAGCCAGGCTTCCCTCCAGAGCACCCGGAAGGAGGAGGTACCTATGAACTCATAACATTCACAGTTGATTGTGGAATTAATATTCATTGGGTTCTCGGAAACTTAGCAAAAATGGCAGAAGATATCCTAATAGTCTTCCTAAATGACTTCCATTTGTCCAATTTTTCATTTTTATTTATTTATTTTTAAATTATTATTTGCTGATCAATTTAGAGAGAGAGGAAGTGAGAGAGAGAGGGAAACATCGTTTTTTGTTCTACTTATTTATGCATTCATTGGTTGCTGCTTGTATGTGCCCTGACCCTGGATCAAACCCACAACCTTGGCATATAGGGACAATACTCTAACCAACTGAGCTACCTGGCCAGTGTTGTCCAATTTTTAAATAAAAGCCCGGCCAATCAATTAAAAGAAAACATTTATTTTCCTTGGTAACATGCCCATTAGGTGTTGTGCTTTCCATTCATTTGATCAAATATAATTGATTTAATATAAACATCTATAATAATAAAAGGGTAATATGCTAATTAGACCAGATGTCCTTCCGGACATCATTCCAGATGTCTTTCCTGATGAAGCCGGAACCAGGGGGAAGCCGGTGCCAGCAGCCGGGGTAAGAAAGGCCTGCTCTTGCACGAATTTTCATGCATTGGGCCTCTAGTTAAATATAACATATTATATTTATTATATTACATATGATATATGTTATATTAAATTTAATAAATATGTATCAGTTTCATAAAAAAATCTCACCACAGTTCTGTGAGGTTAGTGCCACCATCCTTACTTTACCGATTATGAAGCTGAGAACCAGAAAGACTTAGTATTTTGCTCACAGTCACTCAGCTCACAATTAGTCTGCCCAGCATTCAGACAGGTGCAGTTTACCAGAGAGTTCCCATTGTATTCAAATCCTTTCCAGATTTGGGGCACTCAGATATCCAGCACAGCCCACTCCTTTGAAGCTCATAGTGTAAAAAAGAATATATTTAGGTCGTTCATTTTATTTTTTGTTCCCCTAGAGTTTTCTCTGAAGTGTTATACTAAAAATATGTCATTCTATTAATGTCTTTTTTATTCCCTTTCCCAATCCTCCAAAGCTTTAAAAGATTTTACCTCTGTCAGGTGCAGAAATTGCCTTGATTTCTTAAAGTGACAAAAAATATGTGTGGTTGTTTGACAAGGCGTGCCACCAACCTGGGATAAAACCAGCAGGTATTCCGTCTCTGAGGCATCTCCGCAGAGGCGACCCAGAGCGGGCTCCACAGGCTGGTACACATCTCTTGCTTTGGCTCAAAGACTGACTTTCTCGGTCATGACCTAGGGCCCTTAGGTCAGGAAATAGGAAGCACCCTGACCTGAACTCAGGGAGCCCTGGACACTGGCTGAGTGACCCCAGGCCAGTATCTTCACTCCTCTGATCCTTAATTAGCCCATTTGTAAATTAGGCACAATAATACCCACATCATAGGATTGTTATGCAGATGAGGTGAGTTGGCTGCAAAGCACCAGTGCAATGCTTGGCAGATAACTAATGCACAGTGGTTAGTAGCTGTGGTTATTATCATTGGCCCAGGCTCCATGGCTACTCCCTATATGGTCTGAGTACCTTCGAAAGCTTCTGCTCAGACCAGGGATATTGGACGGAGGCAAAAGAGGAGAGGGGACTGGAATCCCTTACAAAGACCAACCAGAAAACCCAAGAAGGAAGAGATTTTGGCTTCAAGTGTTGGAAACATTTGAAGGGTAAGGCTTAGTTTATGTGGCCCCCAGGGAAAACCAGGACTATGGAGTAAAAGCTGCAGGAAGACAGGTGTTAGATGGGTATCAGGGAGAAGGTTCTTACAGTCAGATGGCTGGGGATGCATAGGGTTGCCTGAGGATGCAGTGAGCTCTGTCTCCCTGGAGATGTGCAAGCAAATATGGAAAAACCACTTGTAATAGTGTGTGTGTGTGTGTGTGTGTGTGTGTTTGTGTGTGTGTGTGTACTATCTTAACCCAGTTTATTTTTAATATTGTGGTAAAATATACATGACATAGATTTACCATCGTGACCATTCTTAAATGTATAGTTTAGTAATATGCAACCAATCTCCAAATCTCTTTCCATCTTGCAAAACTCTATACCCATTAAACATCAACTCCACATTCCCTATTTCCCCACCCCTGGCAACTACCATTCAACTTTCTGTTTATGTTAATTTGACTCCCCTTTAAGTACCTCACTCCTGTAAATGGAATCATACTGCATTTATACTTTAGTGACTGGCTCATTTCACCTAATAATATCCTCAAGATTCATGCATATTGTAGCATGTGACATAATTTCCTTCCTTTTAAGGCTGAATAATATTCCATTTTGTGTATATACCACATTTTGCTTATCCATCCATCAATGGATACATGGATTGCTACCACCTTTTGACTATTATGAATAATGCTGCTATCAACATGGGGGCAAACAGAAATATCTTTATTCTCTGCTTTTCATTCTCTTGGATATATACCTAGAAATGTAATTGCTGGATTACATAGTAATTCTGTTTTTAATTTTTTGAGGAACCACCATTTTATATTCCTACCAACAGTATTTTCTCTACATCCTGATCAATAGTTATTATTTTCTATTTGCTTTGTTGTTGATAGTAGCTATCCTGAAGGGTGTACAGTGGTTGTCTTGATCCAGTTTTGAGGCATTGGCTAGAGCCTGCTCAGTTCCCCTTGAACAGCAAATTAAGTCCACAGCCTCAATTGCTTCCTTTATTGGACTCTCTCTGCCCACCTGACGTAGTCACTCCAGAGCCAGGTATCAGACAACTAGGGACTTATGCCCAGAGACTGCTGAAATGATCCTAAACCTGCTTGCCCTGCCTTGCCCTTTCCTTCCTGAGGAAACCACAATGAAGGCCCTTGCCCACAGTCCCCCACCCCTATTCTCTCTACCTTGTGACTGACCCAGTGCTTTTCTGAAGTGGCCCTGTGATCTTCTCAGATTACAACAAAAACCTTCACATTTTCAGTTCTCTCTCGTTCCATCCGCATTGTTCATGTGTTGGGAACACCACCTCATCAGAGGCTGCAAGTGTTAAGGGGCTAGATCAGTGTTTCTCAAACCTGGCTGTGTTGTAAACCACAGGTTCCCCATCCCCAACCCCAGGGCTGATTCAGTGGCTCAGAGAGAGGGAGTCTGTGTGGAGTCTGTTTTAACCGGCTCTCTGATTGCTTCTGACGAGGAGGCCCATGGCTGTACTTTCCTCTAAACACAAGATTCTGTAATTATTAGAAGAAAATAGAACTAAAGGAACAAAAATAGCCATGTTCATTACATCTATATAGTTTACAAAGTGCTTTCCTAGTTTCCCCTTCAGTTCCCCCTCAGAGCAGCCTTAGGGAGTGCATAGTGCTATGTCACCTAATGGACAGGACCATATGGAAGTGTCCTCCTAGGGTTGGAAGGCCAGTAAGTGACAAGGTAAGTCTGAACTCTGATGAGTCTGTTTGTAAAGCCCTTTCTACCACAGAATAAGGAAACCAGCATTTAGGGAGCTGTCAACATTCCAATCAGGAAAAGAGAACAAAGCTGCTAAAAACAAAACAAATATTCTGCATTTTAGTTCTTAGTCACTGGCTTGCTTGAATTTATTAACTACCTAGCTATTCCTTTTTGACATGGGGGAGAGTGGCTACAATGGCTCGTGGATTTCAGGTGGGTCCAACCTCGAGGTTATTCCTAAGACATTGTGAGATCTTTGAACATGACAGCAACCATCTACCACCTGCCGGTGGGAGTGCTGACTTCTTCTTCATTCTGGTAAATCCAATCCATCAAAGGGAGCTGGAGCTTTGAATGAAGACCAACTGCTTCCATGGCAAATTATTCATTTATTCAGGCAGTGATTCAGCAGCAGGTAGCAAATGCTGACTGTCTCGCTTCAGGGAAGTAGGAATGGAGTCAGAAATGTAGTCCCAGCCTCAAGGGAAGGGACAGATGCAAATCCACACAAATTCTCCTACCAGAAGCACATGCATGTGTGATGAATGCATGTGTAACTACTGTAAATCAGAAAATTAAGAATAATGTCAACCTTTCACTATTCATCTATAGGGTGTCCCCAAAAGTGTATGCACATACGTTGAAGAATTATAAAGGTAGTGTTTATTAAAATACACTTCATTTTAATAACTGGCTAATAACTAGGTGGTTAATACATTCAAGGGACTATATCCTCCAACTCATGAGTGCCAGAGCCTGGGCATGAGACCCTGGAAGGTAAGTTCTGTGAAGCTAAGTGGCCAGCCTGGAATGGTACCCGCAAAATGTTAGTGAGATGGAAACCCGGCAAGCCTCTAACGCCAAGGCCAGGCAGTTTTTCATTGAACTCATGGGGCAAGACCTTAGGGGTCTCCTGTCTGGATTCAGCAAGCCCAACACCGAGGTCTCGCTGTGAGTCATCGCTGCAATTCCAAGAGACCCGGCCATGGACATTCTTCCTGCCAAGGAAGTCTGGCACCAGGAACATCTTGGTTTGACGGAAATGTCAGAGATGGAAGCATCTGAAGAACCTTTAACACAACCCCTGCTCTGGTGGCGGAAGGACCTTCTGTGTAGTTTTGATTTTCAAGTCCTGACAGGACCTAATTTCACTCCTTTCATTTGCATGATAAATGAAAACATTAGAATGGGGTCCCTGGATGCCTAGGGGTGGGTGGGAGGCCACGCCTCTGAGGCGCTCCACTGAGACACCCTCATGTGGTTCTTGCATGATGAAGCATTGGCTCAGAGCCAGCCGGTGCATATTTGGTCTGCTATCTGGGAGACATTTGCCACTCACCTAAGGACCCTAAGGAAGGGCGTCAAGGAGCCCTTATCTGGACTAAAAAAGAGGCAACTGGTGTTCCCCAGGCAACAGCAGCATCAGAACACCACGGAGCTTATAGGATCCGGAGTCCACCTTCAGAAATGCCAGCTCAGCAGGTCATGGTGGAGACCAGGGCTCTGGACTTCTACCAGCCATCCCTCCTGCTGCAGCAAATTAGGATGTGGGGGGATTAGGGCTGGGTGCTGGCTTCTGGATCAGTGTGAATCTGGGTCCAACCCCCTACCATGTGGTTTTGGAAAAGTCAGACAATGCCTGTGAGCCTCTGTTTCTTCATGGGAGCTTCATAGACTATTGTGAGAACTAAATGATACAATGTTTCCTTAGTGTTCAGTAATCAATTGAAGGTTAGATCTTATTAAAAGGCTTATAAACAACTGAATTTTACTTAATTTTTCGAAGTGTATTTTTATTGATTGTATTGATTTTTTTAGAGAGAGGGAGAGAGAGAAAAATATTGATGTGAGAAACATCAACTTATCAGTTGCCTCCAGCATACACCTCAACCAGGGATTGAACCAACAACCTGGGTTCAACCTGGGTGCCCTGACCAGGAATCGAATTGGAGACCTTTCAATGCATGGGATGATGCCCAACCAACTGAGCCACACTGGCCAAGGCTAAACAGCTGAATTTTAGAAAGATGATTGATTTTTTGGGAAGCTTCCAATCATACACTAGATCAAGAGGCAGAAGCTTCTGAGCTTGAGGTCCTCTGCTGGCATTCTCAGATCCTAGGACACATTTCTTAGCCTCTCACGTCCTCAGCTTTCTTATGTGTACAATGGAAACCTTCCTAACAACCACCATCTGAGTGGTTGTGAGGAGGAAATTAAAAGCCTAGTGTGAAACACACAGTTTAAGTTATAAAGAACTTTGCATATTTGCTATTATTCTTGTAATAGCAAGAAGGATCAGAATGGGTATCGAGTGTCCTCCGTCAGCGCCCTGATGGCCTGCGTTCCCGAGCATTACAGACTCATTTTCAGCTGCAGCATCCATTTGGATTCAAACAATTATTGTGCAGCAGGCCCTCACTGCAGCTCCACGCAGAAGGCATTAGCTGCAACTTCGTTTACATTATTAATTTGCTTACTAAACCTTTTCCAGTCAAGAGGTGAGCTAGGAAGCAGCCACAGCAGAGGGGTCTGCCTCCAGGAAGGGAAGCTGCAAGGCAAACAGGCTGCAGGGGGCCCAGGAGGTAGGTGGCTCAGAGAAAGCAGAAGGTGACCAAGTTTGTGTCTTTTGCTTTCACCCCAGCTCAAAACAAACAAACAAACAAAAACAAACAAAAGACAGGCTTTTTTTCATTTAAATATTTTGTTGTAGCTTGTTTCATTGCTCTGGTTATATGTAAACTACCACCTACATTAGTTTCCTAGGGCTGCCATAACCATGTGTCACTAAGTGAGTGGCCTAAAACAACAGAAATGTATTGTCTCAATTCTGGAGGCCTGAAGTCTGAAATCCAGGGGTAGGCAGGACCATGACCCTTGGGAACCTATACCGGAGAGTCCTCCCTGGCCTCTCCCCAGCCTCTGGCCTTTGCCAGCAAGCCTGGCGTTCCTCAGCTTGCGAATGCATCACTCCAGTCTCTGCCTCTGTCCTCAGATGGCCATCTCCCCCTGTGTGTCTCTGTCCTCGTATAAGGGCAGCCGCCATTGGATGAAGGCCCACCCTCCTCCTGTGTGACTTCCTTGGAACTTAATTACATGGATAACAACGCCGTGTCCAACTAAGTTTGCATTCTGAGGTACTGGGGGGTGAAGACTTCAATGTATTTTTTGTCAAGGGCGAGGGGGTACAATTCAATCCAGGATACCACCCAACAGGCAGTTTTACTTCTTTATGGTCAGAACATAAGTTTCATGAGAGCAGGGATCCTGTCCAATGTTTCCCAGTGTCTAGATCAGAGTTTGGCATATAAGAGAACTCTGAAATGACTTCTTAGATGAAACAGTGACTCACAGCCTGGGGCCAGGAGTAAACATAAGGCTTTGAGGGGTGGAAGATCTTAGCTTCCTATCTCGGCCCCAGTACTCTCTTCCTGTGCGCATTTCTGAACCTCTGCAGCTCTGCTCAGTTATTTGTACAGCAGACACAGCAGCATCCGCAGCCTTTTCACTCTGGTTGACCCGCTCTTAGGCCACAGCCGTATCTGGCTCCACATGCATGGTTTATACCGTGTGACACCAATTCTCTAGCATCCAGTTTCACCTCTTCTTATCTCTTTGGCCTTGAACAAAAGGTTTCTTCTCCTCTCTGGAGAGTTTTTGGCTTACGGTCTGTAGAATGGGGATGAATAGTAAGGTTATTCTTTGATTGTTAGGAAATTGATCTAGGACAATGTATGTGAAAGCATTTTAGTAACTCACTAGAAGATGTAGGTTCCTTATTATCAATTTAACGGTCCTATTATCAATTTAAAGGTCCTATTACTATTATTCAACATTTAGGTCACCTCTTTATCAGATTCAAAGAACTTCATTTTCATTGATGTTAGTGATTCCTTTTCACAGCTTATTTGACTAAAGCCCAGAGAAGTTAAAAAATTTGCATAAGATCACAGAGCCATTTGCAAGGCCAGTGCCTAAAACTTCCCAGCTCCTCTGCCTCCTTCACCCAGCCCCCAGTTCTCTGCCAGCCCTGTGATCATATGCGGGAAACCCTGTAATGAGGCCTGAAGTTGCATCCATTTTTGTAACCTCTAATTAGTGCATTTCACCGTCTCCTCCTCTTCTTCCCTGTAAGGTGTCTTTTTATGGATGGGGAAGCTGAGATTGGATCAAGCAGCCAGAAAACTAGAACAGCAGGCCCTGCCTACCAGACATGAAGACTAGGACAGTGTGATTGGATTTCCAAGTACCATATGTGCATCCCTAATCTTTGTCAGCTGTGGGTTCATCTGAGCCCAGTCCCTGAGCCAAGAGGACTCAGGGGACAGTACTCTCCAGGGAGAACCTCAACCATTGCAGGGGCGGGGGCTGCAGTCTAGATACCTGTCTAGACTATCTGTCTACCCCACTGTAGCCTCTTCTCATCCCTTCCTACCTTGATTACCCAGGAAACAGACCTGGAAAGGTACCAAAAGTCCTGAAAAATCTCATGGTTTCTGAAGTCAAATGAACCTGAATTTGAATTATGGTCAGTTTGTAGCTGTGTGATCTAAGAAAAATGCTTAATCTCTTTGTAGTTATTTTCCTCATGTATAACATGGAGATTAAAAGGGGATACATATAAGTGAGATAATGTATGAATAGCACTTAGTTGGTACAAAGTAGGAATTCAACCAATGCTTGCGACTTAGCTTTCAGGAGTCTGCTTGAACCAGGGCCTGCCCTAATCCACATTGGGAGGAACCCAGTCTCGTACCCCCATGTGCCACCTACACATCCTCTAAACATGCCCTCTCTATCTGGGGCCCCAGATACTGGCTGGGGACCTGGGGAAAGGCTACTACCTGATAATGAGTGTGACTCTCTCCCTGAGGACTTCTGCATCTGGGTCCTCCTCATTCTGAGTATCAGAATCCGATGAGTCAAACCCAAGTTTGGAGAGATCCCTAGGACCTTGCAATATGGGCTTCTGACATCTCTAGTTATCATCCTCTGGAATCACTTTTTCTTTCTGGCCATCATTAAACATCCGGGCTGCCTCACAGTACAAGCCAGGTTCTGTGGGATCATCTCCTCCCCACACCAATAGTCAAGGAGAATGTCTATTCCTCATTTGATCATCCCACTAATGCTTCACTTATTAATTCAACAGACTTTTGTAGAACATACTACATGTCAAGACCTGTGTTAGGTACTAGGGGAAGCAAAATGAACAAAGCTGTAGCTAGATAACTGTGGGAGGAGAGAAATTATTGTCAGCGGTGGGGGTGGGACAGGCAGAATGACTGGGTTGAGCCCATCTACTCCCTGAGTCCTTGGCTCCTCCCTGCAGCATCTCCAGCCCCTGGTTGCTCTGACACAGGGAGGTTCAGCAGCCCAAGAAATGGCTGTTGGGCTCCTTCATTGTGACAGGGATTTAAACCACAATGAATATTTATAGGACATGGCTAAGAGATTATCCTAATGTGTGTTTCAAGTCCATTGATGTTCAAACTCAGAGACAGACTCTGTTTGTTCAAGAGCAATAACATGCATTCATAGTGTTACCGAGCCAGCTGCTGGGGGAGGTGGGGTTCTGGGGATTGCTGCCTCTTTAGGTTTTATTCAGGTCTGAAAATATTTGAGGATTCTGACTCAGGCTCAATGCACATTCACTAATAATAATTATAATAAACATGATGGTGTAAACATTCCCATTGAGTATTTACTATATTCCAGGCACTAAGTATTTATGCAGATTGACTCCTATGAGAGAGGTAGGTTAGGCCCTTATCCCCATGTTAAAGATGGGGAAGTGAGGCACAGATGATCTACTCCCTTCATCTCTGTTTCAATGGACAACCATGTCCACCACCTGCATTTCCAAGCTGGACTCGGAAATTATTCCAGACTCCTCCCTCTCCCTTTCTTCACTGGCCGAGACAATCAGACCTGCTAATATAGCCCAACTGTGTCACCTCCTCTCCATCCCTACAGTAATGACTTCATTGTCTGTTTCCTAGATTATTATCACAAAACAATCTTCTTACCTCCTGTTTCAGCATCTCCCATCCTTCTCCCATTGTGCCTCTAGAAATGAAACATAAATCTGAATGCTTAAGTTCCCTACATAGAAAACTTTAGAGCTCTCCATTAATTGCTCATTAGCCATGAAGGCCCACCTGTGACTTGTCTCCTCCCTCACTCTCCAGCCTCATCACTCACCAGGGTGCTTCTTAAGAGTGACTTTCTCATAATGACCTGTTTGAATTGTCCTGCACACAAAAATCTGGCTCACAAGGCCATGCCCTTACTCACACTGTTCCCTCTACCTGGAATGTTATCCCCTCCCATCTGAAATTCCCTCATTGTCCAGTACTTTTTTCAGAAAATCCTATCTTCCAGAAACTACAACCAGACTTCTCCAAAGGGGGCTAGAAGCCCAACCCTTATACTCTAAGGGCATCAGCATTCCCGTCTACCACCACACATGGTGTGCTGGATTGTAATTATTTCTCTCTCTTTTTTCCCTCATCCTAGGATATGTTTTTGTTGATGAGAGAGAGAGGGAGGGAGGGAGGGAGGAGAGAGAGAGAGAGAGAGAGAGAGAGAGAGAGAGAGAGAGAGAAAGAAAGAAAGAAAGAAAGAAAGAAAGAAAGAAAGAAAGAAAGAAAGAAAGAAAGAAAGAAAGGAAAAGAAAAAATTGAGAGAGAAACATCAATCAGTTGACTCCCATGTGTGCCCCAATCTGGGATGGAACCCTCAACTTAGGTATGTTCCCTGACCAAAAATCGAATCTGCAACCTTTTGATGTATGGGATGATGCTCCAACCAACCGAGCCACCCAGCCAGGACTGATTATTTCTCTTTTAGCTTGTACTTCTGGACACCCAGCTCACTGAAAGCAGGCATCCTTTCTTGTTCATTTCTGTATATCCTGTTATTAGCAAGGTGCATAATACTGAGTAGGTGCTGAGTGCATTTTCATTGACCTCAATTAGATTTGTTAAGTTAACCTTACTCTGGGGTTTTTAGAGTGAAAACTGATCTGTGGCAGGCACTTCAGCAGGGTCAGAAGAAGCTAAGCTAATTTTGGAATGTCCCAATTGTGACACTGACCTCATCTGAGTCCCCCGACTGTGGCAGTGTCCATTGTGAAGCTGAAATATAACAGTGCTGTCTTGCCTACTCAGAGCTGCTGGAGGAATGCGGTGGGAGTGGGGGGCGGGAGGGCAAGGAGAAGCTTTCCTCACTGGGAGGGAAGCAAGTGCTCACAACTATGCTGTGTCTCTCCTGTGTAATCTTTGCTTGAAGGTGTAACATACAGGTTGGGGCAAAAGGAGGTTTACAGTTGTTCGTATGGAAAATAATACAATAATTAATAAATAATAATACAAGGATAAACTAGGTTTTCCGCACTCACAACTGTAAACCTCCTTTTGCCCTACCCTGTATTTTCTCTGTTCGCGGAAGTCATTTATTGCTATTCTAAATCCTACCTTTGTATAAGACCTGGACATTTGGCCCCCTGGTTAGTAATTAAGAGTGCCTGTTTCAAGTCTCAGGGAAAGAAGTTCCTTGCAATCACTTATCTGCCACGTTATGCCTATAAATTAATCCATCAAGGAAGATAGTGTTTCCTCCCAAGTCTTAAGGGATTCACACCACTTATGCAAACTCCTGGAGACTGCAGTCTGAGTTCAGATGACCTAATGAGTTCAGGAGCAGAGCTCTTTAAGTGGCAGGCCTGCATTTGCATATAGAATGATGTTGGCTCAGCCAGCCCTAGGATTTCAGGTCCATTGTTCCCTCAAGTGGCCTCTGTGTCCTCACACTAAGAGGGGGAAGCTCCAGTGGTATACTAAGTTGCCTGAACTCTGTTTGCTAATTCTCCATTTTCATTTTGTGGAAGATTCCAGTGAATCTGAGTAGGTTAGACCCAACTCAGCCTCCTTGTAATACGTTTAACCACTCATTCATTTATTCATCCATCATCATTACTATCATGCACCTGCTCTGTGCCACTGAACCAGCAGTCACAGGAGGGCAGAACTCTACCAAGGGAGAGGCTGGCATCCTGGCTTTACCCAGGCAATGCTTATAGGCATCTAGTGCGTGAGGTGAGGATGAGATGGTAGGAAAAACCATCCCTATTTACTGAGAGGTGGAGATCAGGAATGGCAAATAGATTGCACACCTGCTAGACTTATTTCCACAGTGCTCCTGGGAGGTCATGTTAGTGGCATGCAGGTTAAGACACATTTGCTCTTCCTAGTACAGATGGAGGGAGTGTGATGCGGTGGAAACTCATGGTCTTAGAGTAATCACATCTAACCCTACCACTTTATGTGACTTTGAGCAAGACATTTAACCCCTTGGAACTGCAAAGGGATAAAAATGGCACCTCACAGCGTTGTTCCTAAAGGCTTCTATGAACTAATATTTGCAAAGTACCTAGCACAGTGCTTGGTAGCGAGTACATGCTTCATAAACGTTACTCACTCATCACTCCGGGATGCCAACATTACTCTATACAACAATTTTAGCTCCTTTGAGGCATATGAAGAAGACTAAGACAGGATACCAAATTATGAGCTTTCAAACGATATTTGAGTTAACAACAAAGGAGAGTCTGTATTAAACACCATGAAAGAAATGCCTTCAGGAGTTCCAAAGAAAACATGGGAGCAGGAGAAGTAAAGATAAAGCTGTGGAGAGGAGCTAGAACAAATACAATACAGATGAGACACAAGGACAGATGCGTAGATGGATGATGGGCAAATGGATGGTTGGACACATAAAATGTTAGATGATAGACAAATAAATAGTTCAATGCAGGCAGATAGACAGACTTGCATTTGAAGGATCTTTGTTATTATTAGGTAAATGAGAGAGATAGGTGGATTAATGGTTTGTCAAAGGCCTAAAGGCATAGATACTCAATGGAGAGAAGTAGGAAGTTTCTATAGAAGGTATACAGATGTAGTAAGACAGATCTAGTTGAAACAGTACCTTAGCAGCACAGGGTATAGAATCAAAGGACTCTGTGCCTGAGCTGTCAACCAGCCCAATTCCTGGTCCGTGTAAGAGTCCTATTTATAATATTCCAGCAACTAATGTTTAAGCCTCTATGAGGACTAGGAGCTTACTCTTCCCATCTATCACTGTGGATGGCATGTAGTACCATTTATGAACAATCTGTGCAGTACTACGCTTTTTCTATACATTATCTCAAATCCCCTCAAGTGCGCTTGAGGAAAATATCATTCTCATTTTATAGAACAAACCTGCCATGCACACATCTTACAGCTAATTAAGGGCCCTAGAATCTGCACCCGGTTTTTAGGGCTCCAAAGCCTACTGTCTCTTTTCATAGACGAGACAACTCTTTAGGTGTCAGTCTTGTGCAGTCTGAGAACTTGCCCCTCAGAAGCCTTTCCTAGCGCTAGCCTTAAAGAATAGCCCTGCCCTCTTCCTCATTCCTGCAGAACTCTTATTGATTCTCTCCCCCCCCCCCCACACACACACACCGCCCTGTGTATGGTACTTACAACCATCCATTTTAAATCTCATTTCTGCTTAAGTTCTGTTTCATAAATTCTTCTTTGTTCTTTCTTTAAATTAGAAAGAATTACCAAAAGCTAATAGAAATTTTAAAGACTTGCTCTTGCTTTCATTCATGCTGACCTGAAAAAGGTCTATTATCTGTCTCGTTGCACAATCTAATGTCTTCCCTCCAAAAGATGTATTAGTGTCTTTAGCTATTCAAGGGATTCAACTGACTGGGCATGGTTGGATCATTGTAACTTGATTTATCAGACTCTTAAAGGTAGGCCTACCTGGGGAACGGCCAGGGAACCTCTCTGAGAGCCATGTCTCTTGACCTTCAGGACTGAGAAGGCAGCAGATGATCTCATCACGTTTGTGAGCAAGGCTCCAAGAGCAAAATGCCCTTGATGTGGAGGGATTCGAGAGGATGGCCAGCCCATTCTTCATAAAGTTCTTCATAGACCTCTGTTGTCAAGCCTCGAGTTAACCAACAAATTTAGAAATTGTTATCACAAACTGTCTACATTTGAGACATTGTGGAAGACATAAAATGCCAAGCTAAGGCCCATTTCTTGCACTACAGAAACAGTTGCAGGAAAAGCACACAAAACAGGCTATTTAACACCTTTATCTTCTTGGTGGTGACCATTGCTATGATAATGATCTGAGCAAAGTGATGTAGGAGCACAGCCAAAGCAGGAATGTTCTCCACAGTATCCACACTATTAAGAATTGTAACCTCTATTTAAAAACCTTCAGTCACAGGGCCCTCAGTACTCCACTTGGTGTTTTTTAAGGGACAATATAAAATACTGGTTTAATCTAATGAACACAATAAACTAAAGAATAAAATAGAACCAGAGGCATGGAAACATGGAACAGACTGAGGAATCTCAGAGGGAAAGGGGGTTGGAGGGCAGGAAGAGATTAACCAAAGAGCTTATATACATACATGGATAGCCCATGGACACAGATAGTAGGGTGGTAAAGGCCTAGGGCAGAGCAGGAACTGGGTAGGGAGTGGCAAAGGAGAAAGAATAGAGGGACATCTGTAATATTTTCAATAATAAAGATTTTTAAAAATTAAGTGCTAGTACTATAAAAAAAGAAAGAAAAAGATATAGGTTTTGGAGCCACAGCATTTTGGTACATTATTTAAGCTCCCAGTAATGAAATGGGGAAATAATAGTACACGTCTGAATGGGCTATTATAAGAATTAAATAAATTCATGCACATAAGGTACTTAAAATAGAAGCTAGCAGGTCATAAACATGCATGTTAATGTGAGCCACTGCTGCTTTGAAGAAGAAATGCTAGAAAACCTCCATATACTGAGTCTCAGACTGCCGTGGTCTAATATCCACCCAATAGACCGAGTGCCATCCCCTTTGGGGCAAAGCCTGAATAGGCTCAACCACTGCAGGGGAACATTCAGAGCTGGTTGGCTAAGCTGCAAAGGAAGGAAGGTTCTGTGCTATTCTTTTCAGAAGAAAAAGTTGCTATTGACCCCTCATCTAATGTAGTGATTGTGTGGACTACCCTAGTGAAAAACTGGGAGACTCAAAGATGGGGTTTGCTTGTAATTTACTTGGAAGTGATTAGATTTCACAACTAAAAGATTAGATTCTTATTGAGCAAATTCCATAAGCAGAAACCTCTGTTGTTGGTACAGTAGGAATTGGAAAGATGCGTAAAAAATGGTTCTTTGGTGTGAGGCTTAGAACTTGAACTCTGATACGTGATTTAAATTTAAATCTCAGCTCTGCCACTTTCTAGATGTGTGTGACCTTGAGAAAATAACTTAAATTCACTGAGCTTAAAATGCCTCATCTATAAAATGAGGTGATCATAATAATAGCTGTCACAGTGTATGGCTGTGGGAAATAAATGACAAGATATTTTTAAGTTACTTCCCCAGAACCTAGAATATCATAAATACCAAGTTAACAGAGGGTAATTATTAATGTCTTACAAACTCACAGTCTGATGGGGAGGAAGAGATAAGACAGATGGATGCATAAATAACCATGATTATAACTAGGTTGTGCACATATAAACACAGGTAGAAGACAATGGGAGAGAAAGGAAAACAGGAAGAAATTATCCTTGAGGAGAGAATGTTGCATTACATGGTTGCAGACAGATGGATAAAAAGCTTTTTCTAGAATTCATTTTTTCATTCATTCAATAGGCTCATATAGTGATAACAACATCCTTGTACGTCAGCCACTGTGCTGGAAGATAGGGATTGATCTGCTTGTTGGGGAGACAGAATTCCCAAAAGCAAAAATAGCAGTGGGGCAAAAGAGCAAACAAAATCTCCAAGAAAGAGTGAGAATGCCATCATGGGAGAAAAGTAGGGTGGATGGAGATAGCAGAAGACTGACATAGCAAAAAGACTGTGAGGCCAGACTAAAGAATTGGGACTTCATTCTTATGCCAATAGTTCTCAACTAGGTGATTTCCCCCCATGGACATTTGGCAATGTGAGGAGATATTTTTGGTTGTCACGACTGGAGGGGCGCTACTGGCCTCTAGTGAGTAGAGGCCAAAGATGCTGCTAAACACCCCGAAATGCACAGACAGCCCCTACCCCCACCCCCAACACACACACAAAGTATTATCTATTCTAAAATGTTAATGATGCTGAGTTCTATGCAGTGGGGAGATGGAGCAGGTTTAGGAATGGTAATGAGATCAGTGATTAATCTAATTCTCCTAAGGATGTAGGATTGTGGGAGGTGTTGGAGTCAGGGAGACCAGGTGTGGGAGATATGAGATACTTTGGAAAGAGGACTGAAGAGACACTGAGGGGAGATGGCTAACATGAGAGACATTGCCAGGGACAGCTAGCTAACACCGTCACAGGATCAACTAAAACGATATAAGGAAACACTAAGCAAGTGATAGGAACTCACTAATAACACTATAGTTATATTTCCTTCCAGATATTTTAAGATAAGCTTTCAATTTTGGATAATGTTTGATTTACGGAAATGTACAGATAGTACAGAGGATTCCCATACACCCTTCACTCGGTTTCCCCTAATGTGAACATCTAACATAACCACAGTGCATTTGTCATAACAAAGCTATGCCGGAAGCCGGTCCATCCTTGCTGCTTGACACAGTCGCTGCAGGAAAGAAACATCTGCACAGCATATGTTTCAAGGGACCTGGTGTATATAGCATACTGTTCTTAACATGTTTGCTCCCCTTAGCGCTGTGTGTTTTAACCAAGGTCACCTCTCCGAGAAAGGTTGTTTCCCCAGGTAGGGATTTTCCCCTGAAGTTAGGGAGGGAATAAAACCCCTCAACTAAGTGCCAGGCAGGTAATTAATCACTTTAACTATGAACAATCATGCTTAAGCTACATAATCTTTACTCCCTGGAATGGAGATAAGAAACGCCCTAACCTTTGTAATAGAGATTGATAGGATTGAATCAACTGGTATAAATACAGATGTAACAAGACAGCAAGAGACAGAACTTAGGAGACAGAACTTAGGACACAGAACTTAGAAGTCAGAACTCAGAAGACAGAACCTACACAGAACCTACAGACAGAAGAACTTCGCTGGAGAGAACATGGCAAAAGATCCTGGACTGAACCTGACTACAGAAATATGGCAAGAGAACCTGACTAGAACCTGGCTGGAGAACCTAGCGAGGGAACATGGCTACAAAACCTGGCTGGAGAACCTGGAGAACCTAGCAAGAGAACATGGACACAGAACCTGGCTGGAGATCCTAACCAGAACTTTGCTGGAGATCCTGAGCAGAACCTCTCTGGAGATCCAGACCAGAACTTGGCTGGAGATCCTGGCTAGAGATCCTGGCTACGCTGCTGATCAACTGAACGCTGTCTCCGTGTCATTCCTTCTTCGCCGACTCCGTCCACACCTCTGGGGACCCCTGGACCTGCTGGGGTTGGACCCCGGCAAAGCTATAGACTTCATTTAGATTTCACCAGGTTTCCCACTCAAAGCCTTTTCCTGTTTCATGATCCAACCCAGGATACCACATTGCACTTAGCTTCCATGTGTTTTCTATGTGCCTATTTGTTTGTTGAAAAATAAATGCATTCACAATTGCTGAAGTCAGCTTCTCTCCAGAGCTCTTCCTAGCAGACCCAGATGAAGCGAGATCTCCTGCTTTGGTAACATCAGCTGTGGGCTCTGCTCAAAGTTCTCAGTAGCTACTGTCTTGGCAAGAAATAAAATCTGCAACTAACACTTTCTTCTGTAAATGGAATGACTAAATTAAGCCAAGCTGTAACTTTAAAATATTTCCTTTTAGAAGAATTAAATATCTCAATTTAGTAGTATGAGATTTTAATGAAAAGCTCCAAATTTCAGGTTTTCTTTAAAAAAGAAATTAAAAACAATTAACAGGGTTATAGAAACAGATTGTTGAGCCAGTTCAAACAATACTCAGGACCCAATATGTGTGTCTAATGTGTGTGAGATGATTCTCCAATTTGACTACTTTTGTCCCTTCTGTCCTTGCCTTTCATTGTGGTCAGCACTCCTAGAGTAGCACAGAGGAGCCAGGTATAGATAACTGGTGGCCTCCAGTCTTGGCCTTGACTGATTTCCCTTCTCCTTGCCTCTCTTGTCATTAATCCCTCGGTCTCAATTCTGGTTCTTCAATTTCCTTAGCTTCATACTTCAAATCCTGATGCCCACCTCAGTTCCCTTTACTTGTCTTGATTACTTTTCTTTTTATATAAAAATATTAATACTCATTTGCTGGAGAAAATTAGAGCCTATAGATAAGCATAAAGGAGAAAATTGAAATTACTTGTACTTCTATAACTATTAACATTTTTACATTCTGGTTTCTAAAATACACATAAATACACATATATATTCTCCCTAAATAGACTCTCTTATGTAGCATTTGTGCATGTATCAAGTTAGTTAGTCCTCACCATGTGCCATGAAGGGGCACTATTATTATGTTCATTTTATAGATGATGACACAGAGGCTGGGAGAGTGAATGCCTTGCCTAGCATCGCACAGCTGGGAAATGGAGGATCTAGGATGGGAAGAGTAAGGCTCCAGAGCCTGTGATATTAACCATTATGTTATATCCCACAAAGCACTCTCTCATTGCCTACTTCTATTTAAAATATCTGATTTACATCTCTCTCTGTCAAAACATACATTCTCCTTTTATATATTCTTCATATGTCTAATCTTGTGCAAGATGGTTCAATAAATACCCTTCACCATAGTCATAGAACTCATCTTGAATTATTCACTCAGTATTTTCTTGTTTTCATGACTCCTTTTGTCATCTTTGCTTCTGCTTCTCAGTCTTCTTCTTTTCTCCCTATACCTGCTCCTAACTTTTACACACACATACACACACACACACACACACACACA
Organism: Myotis daubentonii; assembly: GCF_963259705.1. NCBI lineage: Eukaryota > Metazoa > Chordata > Mammalia > Chiroptera > Vespertilionidae > Myotis > Myotis daubentonii. Next base: position 179,641,782 of record NC_081842.1, read on the forward strand.
CACACACAACCTGGTCCATTCCTTTGTTGGAAAATCCATAGTACTCCTAGTTACATACCTCCTCTGATAGTTGCACTCATTCCATTAGTATAGAATGATAACTTGATTATGAAGGTTTCACTGTGGAGTCTTCATCTAGTTTCATACAAATATTCATGCAACAAATATTTATTGGACATTTATTCTTTTTTTAAAAATATATTTTATTGATTTTTTTTTAAGGAGACGAAGGGAGAGAGATAGAGAGTTAGAAACATCAATGAGAGAGAAACATGGATCAGCTGTCTCCTGCACATCTCCCACTGGGGATGTGCCCACAACCCAGGTACATGCCCTTGACCGGAATCGAACCTGGGACCTTTCAGTCCGCAGGCTGATGCTCTATCCACTGAGCCAAACCTGTTTTGGCCATTCATTCTTTTTTTAAATATTTTTAATTGGTTTTTAGAGAGAGAGGGAAAAGGAGAGAGGTAGACAGAAACATTGATTGGCTGCCTCCTGCATGCCTCCCACTGTAAATCAAGCCCACAACCCAGGCATGTGACCTGATTAGGAATCAAACCCATGACCTCTTGTTTCATGGATGGACGCTCAACCACTGGGCTGGACATTCATTCTTTACAAAGTGTTCTAGGGACACCAAAGTATAGCTCTCCTCTAGAAGTTCTAGCAAATGACAGACAAGGAGAATCAACTGGAATGTAAACTGCTAGTAAAACGAAGGTAATGATAACATGATGTGGGAGCCAAAAGGAGGCAGCTGTGAATTGTGATCAGAAGGCTTGGTGCAGGTTTCCACAGGCAGTGACCAAATGACTAATTATCATGTACTTGTCCTGTCTTCATTGGGTGTCACATATGATGGTCTGACAGGCTGGATCACCCAGGAGTCAGGAGCCCAACATTTTAAGGGGAACAACAGCAGGGTAACCAACCTTACTGATTTGCCCAGGATTGAGGGGAGTACCCAGGACATGGGGCTTTCAATACTAAAACCAGGAAAGCCTCAGGAAAACAGAGACAAGTTGGTCACCCTAAATAGCACTGAACAATACAGACACAGCGTATTGCCCTTGGGAGCTCACATCCTAGAGAAGAGAGACACATTGTAAACTAGTTAAGGATGTGATGTCAGGTGGATGAGTGAATGCAGAAAAGGCAGAGTAAAAGGAGAGGGACTGGAATGCAAGGATTCGGCGGGGGTGGTGATCTACAATTTGAGCAGTTGGGGAAGGCCTTCAAACAGTTGTCATTTAAGCAGAGACACAAACATAGGGAGAGAGAAAGTCATGAGTAAGCCCAGGAGAAAAACGTTCCAGGTGAGTGCAGTTCAGTGTGGGAGGGGAAGGACTAGGGATGGGATCAGAGAGGAGGCCAGGAGTCAGATCCCACAGACGTTGTGGGTTGTTGGGAATCCCTTGGGTTTCATTCCAGGAGAGAGAGAATGTTGGAAGCTTTGAGGAAAGCAATAGTGTCATCTGATATATGCTTTCCAAGGACCACTCTGGCTGCTACATGGGAACAGGGTGTAGGTAGGACAAGGTGGAAGTTGGAAGACTAATTAAGAGGCTATGCAGTAATCCGGAGGACAACATATGCATCAGAAAGTACAGAGGCCTCAGACAGACCCAGGCTTACCATCCACCCTGTCATCACTAGTGCAAATGACTTCATTTCTCTTAGCCTTTAATCTTCTTATCTAGGAAGTGGGGATAACATATTGTGAGAGTTAAATGAAACAAAATGTAGACGTGACTAGTGAAGTGCCTACAATTCTGTTATGAAAATACTAGGATGCCATAGGAATTAAAATGTTGAATGGCTAATCTGATTCTTCAGGCCAGTGACTGGCCCCACAAAAGCCTGGGTGGGTATTCAGACAAAAATGCATATTCCCCTGTGTTGTTTCAGTCTTCTAGTTCTGTTGGTGCGTGCATATGCTTTTCTTATTGCAATCAAAATTAACAGTTTCACAAATGCACTTAGTTTTGTGCTACTATTGCTTAACTCCTGTGGTTTCCTCTACTCAGGAATGCCAACTCCTTCCACTCTCAAGCCTTTTTCACTTGGCCCAGATCCAAACTCACCCACTCCCAGGAGCCTTCCAGCAGAGGCCATTGCTGCTCTCTCATTATTTTCGTAGGACTCTGTGTTTAGTCTTACCCTATTTCACATTACAGCCTTTTATCATAGTTTTCATATGCCTGTTTTTCTAATAAAAAATACAGAAAAGTAGAGGACAGGGAGAGTGTTCACTTCAAGTCTCACAAGGTATGACACACATTCACTACATAGCACAGTCCCTGGCACATAGCAGGAGCTTGAGAAATTATAATGAACTAGAGCCCCAGTGCATGGATTCATGCACCAGTGGAGTCCCTTGGCCTGGCCTGTGGGGATTGGGCTAGAACCAGCTCTCTGACATTCCCTGAGGGGTCCCAGATTTCAAGAGGGTGCAGGCTAAGGGACCCCACCAGTGCATGATCAGGGCCGAGGAGGGATAGCGGGAGGGCTCCAGCGCATGTCCAGCTCATCTTGCCCAGTCCCAATCTGCTGGACCCCAGCAGCAAGCTAACCTACCTGTCAGAGCATCTGCCCCCTGGTGGTCAGTGCATGTCATAGCGACTGGTCGAATGGTTGAAGGGGCAATTAGCATATTAGGCTTTTATATATATACTAGAGGCCCGGTGCACAAAAATTTGTGCACTCGGAGGGGGAGGGGGGGTCCCTCAGCCTGGCCTGTGCCCTCTCGCAGTCTGGGACCCCTAGGGAGATAACGACCTGCTGGCTTAGGCTTGCTCCCGGGTGGCAGAGGGCAGGCCCAATCCCTAGGTGCAGCCCCTGGTCGGGCTCAGAGCAGGGCTGATTGGGGAGGTTGTGGAGCAACCCCCTGTCACACACAGAGCAGGGCCCATCAGGGGGTTGGGGTGCTGCCCTCTATCACCCACAGAGCAGGGTGGATAGGGAGGTTGTGGCCCCGCCCCCTGTCACACACAGAGCCGCAGGGCGATCAGGGGGTTTGGGTGCTGCCCCCTGTCATGCTGATCCCGGTGCCGGGAGGCCTCACGGCTCCGCTGATCCCGGTGCTGGGAGGCATATTACCCTTTTACTATATAGGGTAGAGGCCTGGTGCATGGGTAGGTGCCGGCTGGTTTGCCCTGAAGGGTGTCCTGGATCAGGGTGGGGGTCCCCACTGGGGTGCCTGGCCAGTCTGGGTGAGGAGCTGAGGGCTGTTTTCAGGCTGGGGGTGACTGAACTCCCAAACGCTCCTTTTTTCCTTTTTTTTTTTTTTTTTTTTTTTTTATTCTGGGCCAGCTTTAGCTTGAGGCTTGGCTCCAGCTCTTAGGCCTAGGCTGAAAGTAGGTTTCTGGCCTTTGCTTACAATGTTGCCAATCTGCTGGCTGAAGTTGGGCGTATTTGTTACAGAGTTTCTTAAACTGCCCGCTCAGAGGCCTGCAGCCGCAGGCAGGGAACGTTGGTTTCCTCCGTCACTGAGGCAACCAAGCCTCATGTTAGTTTCAAGCTGCCTGGCTGCCGGCCGCCATCTTGGCTGACAGTTAATTTGCATAACTTGCTGATTAGCCAATGAAAAGAGTATCGGTCGTACGCCAATTACCATGTTTCTCTTTTATTAGATAGGATATAGATTAGCCTAGGAAGAGCTGTGTTTACTAGTATATAATTTGGTCCCTGATATATCTAATGAAAATCAGGAGAGCATGATGTAGGGGAAAGAGTGGGTTTGAAGTCACAGACACCTGAGAACAAAATTAGTGTCTCACCTTAACTAAGCCATGTGGTCTTACCTACCTCAGTTCATTTTTCTGAATCTGTGTTCTCATCTTTTTTTTTTAATATATTTCATTAGTTTCAGAGAGGAAGGGAGAGGGAGAGAGAGATAGAAACATTAATGATGAGAGAGAATCATTGACCAGCTGCCTCCTGCAAAACCACTACTGGAGATCGAGCCTACAACCCAGGCATGTGCCCTTGACTGGAATCGAACCAGGGACCCTTCAGTCGGCAGGCCGACATTCTATCCACTGAGCCAAACCAGCTAGGGCTGTGTTCTCATCTTTGAACAGCATTTCAGTCACCCACTGTTGCACAGCACATCACCCTGAAACTTAGTGTTAAACAACAATCATTTATTGTTTCACATAGTTCCTGAGGGTCAGGAGTCTGGGGCAGCGGAGCTGAGTGGCTCTGATTCAGGTCTGTCAGGTTGCAGCAAAGGTGTCAGCTGGACCTGCTGTCACCTGAAAGGTTGACTAGGCTGGAGGAGCTTCTTCCAGCCTCACTCCCAAGGTTCTTGGGAGGAGGTTTCAGTTCCTCTCCACGTGGGCATCTCCATGGTGCTGCTCGGAGATGGCAACTGGCTTCCCCCATAGCAGGTCATCTGAGAGAGAAACCACGAGGGAAGCTGCAGGGTTTTTACAGCCTAATCTCAGAGGTGACATACCATCTCTTCCGCCATATCCTCTTGCCACACAGACCCACCCTGATATGCTGTGGGGGAGAATAAGATGAGGACTGTGAGTACCAGAAGTCAGGCATCATTGAGGTCATCTTGAAGAGTATCTGTCGCAAACAGGGATAAGATTTATCCCACTACTGTTCAGATTGAAAATCTGGGTGTCCTTAGCTTGTCCTGCTGTGGGACTGTGGTGGTCTCCCATTGCCCCTAGATAAGTCCAGGGTCTCTGGGCAGGGGCACCAAGTTCCCCAGTGCCCTTGTCTAGTTTTTAAGATGCATCCTCCTCCTTCTCCTTTCATCATTCTTTAATCTTCAACTCTCTCAAACTCTGGCCTCCTGGCTTTTGTCCAGGATGTTCCCTCTGCTTGGAATGCCCTTCATTCACTGTGCTTGTCCACCTAGTAGGATCCCTATGTTTCAACCATGGCTACATCTCACACTGCCAGGTAGCGTTCTGCAGGTGAGTCCCATCGCACGGCCTGGGAACAGGCTGCTCTGCACATTGTCTCAGAATAAACACCCCCACCCATACTATGCAGCACAAGAAGGATTTAAGACCTGGCTCTGGTCTTTGCTGAGTGACTTCAAGAGAAAGGAAAAGAACTAATATTTATTTAACTCCCAGAGAGCCAGCTGCTGCATAGGGCACTTTCTCGGACATTGTCTTAGGTAATCACATACATTTTTTTTTCCATTTGGGTAAGCCATGGTGTCTTTTTGGATCTCAGTTAACTCATTAGTAATATGAGAATATTTCCCAAATGTGCCCTGGATACTTCCACTCATCTATGCCTTGCACACAGCCTCCTGCCCTGGGTGTTGTCTGTCCATCTCCACGTGTTCACTCCTACACAGGCCCCTGGGATCTCATCCCATCTCTACCCTTTCGGAGTCAGGTGACCTTAGAAAAGTTATTTAACTTCTCTGAGGCCACAAAATAGCAACATTTAACAACTTTCACTTGTGCCCTCAAAAGTGCTTCATGAGATTGTGGTTGTCAGGGGTCCCTAGAAGGATGTCTGGTACTCACAGGGGTCATAAATGTTGATTCTCTTTCTTTTCTTCTTTCAGGGACAAAGCAAACATAGACCCAATACCACCCTACCCTATCCACCCAAAACCCATTCTATCACAACCGACTTCCTCCATCAAGGTGTCTATTTTTAAAAATGTAACTGTGTGCCTCATGAATAAAAGTACCACTGGAGGTGGGTCTCACAAAAGACACCTTGTTACAATGGCATTATGAAGGAGGATTTGTCTAAACTTCTCTGAGTCTCAGTTTCTCTATCCACAAAATGGGAACAATAAAATCGACCTGAGTGGATTATACTATGATGAAAAAAGAAAAAAAAAAAAAAAAAGCCCCCAGGCCAGGACTTGGCACATAGTAGATGTTCAAGAAATGTTTTAAGCCCTTTCTAGAGCACACACATTCTACTTATTCTGGTCAACAGTTTGGGCCACCGAGTTTTGCACAGCCACCACTACGGCCACCTAAGTGTATCATCTGTTTATTAGGGTACCACCTCCCTAGTTAGGCTCCGTGCTGGAAAACTGATCAGGCCTGTGTAGCATCTGTTCTGGTTTGTGTCAGCTGCACTCTTTCCTGTCCCTGGAGGCTCTGGGCTCCCCTGTCAGTGTGCCCAGGTTTGCTGTGAAAATAGGCTTTCTTCTCATTACTCACCTCACGTAGCTTCATTATTTATGTACAAGACAGAGATGATCTTTGGCCTTTTTAAATTACATTTATTTTTATTGTCTACTGTAATCCTATCATATTTTCAATTACCCACTCATTCATTTAGAAGTAGATTTCCCCTCCTTTGGCAGAAAAAAAAACAAGTAATTTTACAAAGTAGCTCAAAGGTTCCTGTTCCAACCAGAATCATTCGGTTCAGCATTCTGTCCTCTGGTTTCTAAGAGAATTTACAGAAGAAAGGTAATTTCTTAGTTAACAAAAGATACCCACTCTTCCCCCTTCCTTGTCAGTTAGACACACAGTGACTCAAAATAATTTGAAATCATATATTATTATTTTTTGCCACAGCTTTGAATGGTAGCAGGAAATAGTCTTTATAAAATAAGTGCTTGAATCAGCTACTTTATTCTCTCAGTATTACAATTGAATCCCCTACTTCCAATCTAGAAAACCAGCCCCCTCCTGTTTTAGATGTTGTTATTTTTAGAGCTCTGCAGTGCTTTTTATTCATTTGTTTGTTTTTCCAGTTCATCTAATCATCCAAGACAACAATGGGGTTGTGAAATGTTCATTCTAAAATAGTTTTTGGAGAGAATCAGCATCTGGTCATTAATGAGACATAGTCAGTCTTTACAGACGGAACTCATGTCGAGTTCCCACTGACTATGCCCTAGAAAGGGGCTGCTTCCCTTGGACCTTTGAGAACAGCTTAGCTGAGGTCTGAGGACCAACCTGGGGAGGGGCTTTGGGAGGGTTCAGGGGAAGGAAGGTATTACAATTGAAATGCTAAGGCTGCAGTTTTGAAATAAGACCTTAGCAAAGGCATTTCCTCCTTGCTCCCTGCTTTCCCCTGAGCGTGCACCTGCTCAGGACAGATGCTCCTTAGGGTGTTGTGATGGAGGGTTGGAGGGAGGGTGGACCAAAGGAAGGATGTGCCTAAAAGGAGGGTGACCAAAGCAGTCCCACAGTCATAGGGAAGGTGGAACTTTTCTTGTTTTGCTGGTTTGTCCCACTCATAGTATAGATGAGAAGGAAAGTGACACTCAGGCAGTCAATGGCGGGACTGGGCCGAGGGTGCAGACTTCTGCCCCTTGCCCAATGTTCTGGGCACTGAAGAGGCTGCTCTGTGGCCTGGGGTGCAGAGTCATGGGACTTGGGCTTATGTAGGAGGAGGTGGCTGAGGGTTAATGCATCTTAAGTTTTCATCTTCCATCAACTCTTATCTTCAGTTTGCATTTCTTTAGAATAAAAGAGGGAGGAGAGGATAATGAAGATATGGGGGACTGAGAGAGCCTGGTCCTCACTGATGGATAAAACTTCAGGGAGGCAGGAGCTGGGAATGCCAGCTGCTCAGAAAAGGTTGTGTGGGGCCAAAAATTAAACCACTAAAAGCCGGAGGTAGGAACAGGAGCCAAATCAGGACAGAAAATCTAGTGCCAAATGTCTACCCACAAAGGATGAAATGAGGTTCCTTCATTCAGCACATGCCCTGAGCCATTCCTACAGGCCTCAGGGTATGAGACATGGAGGCAAAGAAGTAGCCTTCAGGGAGCTCACAGTCTAATGAAGGAGACAGGGAAATAATGGAAACTATAGGTATGTAATGAGGGCTGGGATAGAGCAATGGTTTTCATCATTGACTGTATTTGAGAATCAGCTGAAATTTTTTTTTTTTGTGGGGGCGGGGGGAAACAAACAAAAATGCCTGGGTTCTACCCAAATTCATTCAATCCAACTCTTAAAGATGGGAAGTTCTATATTTTACTCAGTCTCCCCAGGTGATTCTGACATGCCGTGAGGGTTGGCATCACTGCTATAGAAGGAAGTACAGGGTAACCTGGGGCCAGCATCTCAAAGTGGGATGACCTGAGACACTGACTAACCTGAAGAGCATCATAAACTAGATTCTAGGACCCCATGACTACTAAGTGAGAATTGCCAGAGAATGGAGACCTGGTATCTCTCTAAGGTGGTTCAGATGTCCAGGTAGGTTTGGGAATCCCTCTGCTAGAGCAGCTCTGTCCAAAAGAAACATAATGTGAGTCATATGTGTCATAGAAATGTAATGTGAGCCATACACTTAATTCTACATTATCCAGTAGCCACATTTTAAAAAGTAAAAAGAAATAGGAAATTATTTTAATAATTATTTTAGTTAATACAATATATGCTAAATGTGATCCATTAAAAAATATTATTGCTTGGCTATTTTGCAGTTGCTGTTTCTTTCATACTCAGTCTTTGAAATCTGATGTGTATTTGACACCTAAGGTTCAGATCACACTGTCCACTTGCCAAAGGCAGGACTATATGTGGTTCATTGCTGCCTCTCCGACATTTGGGCCAGGCCTGGTCTGGGTCTCTGCATTCTAAACAATGGGAGCTGGTGAGCAAAGGCATGGAGATGTGGAATTATGAACAATGTGATGGTGAGGCCCAGGATGGTTGGGGGGATGAGTAGATAGGGAGAGGCAAGTGGTGCAGGGAATGAGGCTAGAGAGGGAGGCAGAGCCCCAACCCAGAAGGGGAGGCTTTGAGGCACACTGTTGGATCTCCTCAACTCTGGCCAATGGATCTTTTCATGTCCACTGGCTGGATAATTTGTCTGTCTCATGAACCAAACATCTTGGCTTTAAGAGTAAGTGTGAAGGACCCTGGGTGGGTATCTCAGTTGGTTAGAGTGTTGTATCCATAAGCCAAGGTTGCAGGTTCAATCCCTAGTCAGGACATACACAAGAGTCAGCCATTTAATGCATAAATAAATGGAACAACAAACAGATGTTTCTCTCTCCCTCCCTCCCTCCTTCCCTTCTTTCCTCTTTCTCTTAAATCACTATATAAAAATTAAAAAAAGGTAAGTGTGAAGGGCTTCAAATTTACTCCATTATTTCTTTTCCTGGGAGATCAGGGCTCCAGGCCCTCCAGGACATGGTGTTAGGTTGATTGAGTGATTGAGATGTGCCTCAGGCCAGAGTGACTCTGTGAGCTTCTTTTTGCTGGGAACCAGAATTGTTCTAAGGGAAGACTTTGCTGACACTGAGAATCTGGTAAGTATATGCTTTTTCAGTTTAATTTCAGCCTCAGATTTATTTTGTCAGGTCCTTAGAAGCCTCACTGTGGGCACATTAGATATATTTTAAGACAATAATAAAACTGATTCAAGTGATCCCATCTGGTAGAACTCTTTTACAGAAATCGGTCCTACTTTCTTGGCCCTCGCAGGCTGATAAAGTTTGTTATGGATTGGTCGATGGATTTGTCACTGGCTCCCGGCAAGTTCAGAGACCAATGTTTCAATCCAGGGTCTTGATGATGTATTCCGTGATGCAGTGAGACAGAGAACAAGTAATTACAGTGCTTGAGTGTAGCAGGAGAGATTGAAGTAAGACCAAAGTCTAAAGTGGAGCTGGAGATTGGGGATCAAAGTTGGATGGGTCCCATTGTTTACAAAGGCAAGTCTAGTCTAAAAGGAAAATCTCAGAGCTGAGAAAGCAACTACTCAACCTCAGGGTGCCAAGCCCTGCTTAGAGGGCTCCAGATTTTTCACAAGTATCTAAGGGGAGCCAGGTGAAGCTTGAGTTTTCTCACTCCTACGTCAAGTAGAGCAGACCCATTTCCACCAGTTTTATCTTTTTAATTTTATCACAGGATTGCATTTCAATTAATAAAAGGGCTCCACTGTACCCCCCAAAAGCTTTAAAAAACACTATGTAGACAATGGGTAGCATTATGGCTAAGCATTATCGTCAAGAATGCCCAACAATATCTAAAAGTAGATGCATATTATATTGAGACAATAGGTACTGCAATGGTAACTTCAGGCAACCAGGTAGGTAGCATTAGGGATTGAGATCATTCTTTAGTTTATGACTCAGTCATTCATTCCACAGATATTTATTTTTCACTTGTTTATAACCTTGATATAATACTAGACACTGGGAATACAGCTGTGAGTAAAACAGGTATGTTCCCTACCCTTCAGGTTATTTATATTATTGTAGAGGAGACAGATAATAAACATGAACACAAATACATAAATAGAGCTATAGCCTGAGGTTGTGAATTAATACGGTGACAGGAGAGCTACTTTGGACAAGATGGTTACAAAAGGCTTTGCTCAGGAAGTGCCCTTCAGTGGAATCCTGCAGGACTGAGAGGAAATGGCTTTGCTGAGAGCTGGGGACTAGCATTCCAGGCAGTCACAGCTGGTGCCATGACCTACAATGGGGTCTTAGATTGTGGGAGAGATTGAGAAAGTGTAAGGCTTGAACAGACAATGTGTGTGTGTGTGAGATGAGTTTAGAACACAGACAGGAGGCAGGTCACATATGTATTCTCTGAATGCAATGAGAAGCTATTGAGAAGTTTCAGGAAGGGTTTTGAGTTCTTATTCACACTCCCCAAAGGCTACTTCCTTCAGCAGATGGAATTAGGAAGAGAGCAAGGGCAGGCAGAGCCTTTTCCTAGAGACCGGTTGGCAGGTCACCAAGGAAATGAGGAATACATAGGCATTCCATTCTTAGAACCAGGGCCCCAGGTGAGGCACAAGGGGAAATCCCCACTTCCCTGACTGGCACACAGTGAGCTCTCTATGAAGAGCCGGGGGCCTGATGCCCATGGTCAAATATGGCTGAGCCATGTCATCCCCCCCACCCCCGCCCCACTCTCAGGGCAGAACTGGTCCAGTAGCCTAGAGTGGGGTGAGCTGCTGGTCAAGTTGTTGGGAGGAGACAGGGTCTTCAGGGTGAAGAGGAGGCCAGCCCAGCATTTGGAAAGGGTGCTCCAACATGCTTTCATCCACCTCGAGAGTGACTCCATGCTGGCATCAACACAGGCTCACAGCAAATCCACTTTCCCCACAAATTGCATCCACATTTTTGCAATTTGGTGTGTATTGATTTTCTCCAAAGGACCTCTCGTTGAGTTATTTAACTGCCACCGTTGCAAAGGGCAGCCAGTAATTTTCAGTGCAGACCACTTCTTCTGAGAAACTCCAGTCCAGGCCAGTCAGTCCTATAATTTCATTTCAGAGCACTCCTGGATGATTATGTTATCCAAATCTGAGCATTATTTCAGAATGAATGGTTCAACCATGAGGACAGAGAGAGCATTAGATCTTCTTCTCCACCTCAAAATAATAGACCAGACAGGAGGGAGGTAACAATGGAGCAGTTCCCAGGAGAAAAGGAAACAGACTTTGTCTCTACTTTGAAGCAGGGGTGTATGGCTGGTATCCTCAGTATTTACCAGCCACTACACCCCTGCTTCAGTTGAAGAGGCACCTATGATTTTTGTGGGTATTCCTTAAATCCTGAGACAGCTCTCAAGGAGGTCACATGAAGCATCAGAATCATATCCGAAGCTGCTTTTGTTTTAGCGCTATTGTTTAGGACAATGACCATTCCTTCTCTCCTTACTCTCTGATATATATAAGATCCCACCCACCAGAGGACCTACAGGGATGCCTCTACTTCCCCCATTTAAAACTGCTAATGAGTTGTTGTTTTTTGTGTACATGAATTCTTTTTCACTTTGGCTGCCAGGAAGTAGATAGATAGATGGATGACAGAGATAGATAGGTACGTAGATAGTTAGATAGATATATGATACATATTTATTGAAGCTCAATCTTAACAATCATATGACCCTTATGACTTGTATATATAACTATATATGATTTTTAACCTATTCCAAATTTTGTATTTCTGTTGTTATTTATACTCACATATTCCTGGTCCCAATTATTTACCCTCATTTTGCTATATTATTATCCTATCTAATAAAAGAGAAACATGGTAATTAGCCGTACCTCTGCTACCCTTCCCATTGGCTAATCAGGGCGATATGCAAATTAACTGCCAGCCAAGATGGCGACTGGCATCCAGGCAGCTTGAAGCGAACATGAGGCTTGCTTGCTTCAGTGACGGAGGACTCCAATGTTCCCCGCCTGCCGCTGCTGGCCTCTGAGCTTGCAGTTTGAAACATTGTTACAAATATAGAAGCTAAACAAAACCCCAGAAACCTGCTTTCAGCCAGCCGGCTCTCAGAGCTGGAGTTGAAACAGTGTTTTGATTATAGAACCCAAACAAGCCAGATACCTGCTTTCAGCAGCCAAGGCCTAAGAGCTGGACCAAGCCTCAGAGCTAAAGCTGGCCCAGAATAAAAAGAAAAAAAGGAGCGGTTGGGAGCTTCAGTCACCTGCCAGCCTGAAAACAGCCCTCAGCCCCTCACCCAGACTGGCCAGGAACCCCAGTTGGGACCCCCACCCTGAAGGGTGTATGACCAGCTGCAAACAGCCATCATCCCCTCATCCAGGCTGGCCAGGCACTCCAGTGGGGACCCCCACCCTGATTCAGGACACCCTTCAGGGCAAACCAGCTGGCCCCCACCCATGCACCAGGCCTCTACCCTATATAGTAAAAGGGTAATATGCCTCCCAGCACCTGGATCAGCAGAGCTGTGAGGCCTCCTGGCACTGGGATCAGCATGACAAGGGGCAGCGCCCAAAGCCCCTGATCGCCCTGCGGCTCTGTGTGTGACAGGGGGCGGGGCCACAACCTCCCTATCCACCCTGCTCTGTTCATGACAGGGGAAGGCACCCCAACACCCTGATCAGCCCTGCTCTGTGTGTGACAGGGTGTGGTGCCCCAACCCCCCCCCCCCCCACAGGCCCTGCTCTGTGTGTGACAGGGTAGAGCCATTACCTCCCCATCAGCCCTGCCTTGAGTGTGACAGGGTGCGGCGCCCCAACCCCCTGATCCGCCCTGCTCTGTGTGTGACAGGGGGCGGTGCCCCAACCCCCCATTTGGCCCTACCCTGAGCGTTACTGAGGGTGGCATCGCAACCTCTAGATCTGCCCTGCTCTGTGCATGACAGGGGGCCGTGCCCCAACTCCCCAATCAGCCCTGCTCTGAGCCCAGCCAGGGGCTGCACCTAGGGATTTGGCCTGCCCTCTGCCACCTGGGAGCGGGCCTAAGCCAGTAGGTCGTTATTTCCTGAGGGGTCCCAGACTGCAAGAGGGCACAGGCCGGGCTGAGGGACCCCCCCCCTTCCCCCCGAGTGCACAAATTTTTGTGCACCAGGCCTCTAGTTTTACTATAAATGATTAATTCATCCAAAAAAAATTTGGAAAGTAATAGGATGTAAATAAGTAATAGTTAAGCCTTCCTACCTTCATTCAGAAAACATTAGGACAGGTGTCATAGGGCCATAGGTTCTATGTAGGAATCAAATGATCCTGAATGAGAAGAACAGTGAATGCTGAATTTTCAACACAAGTCAGGAAAATCTGACCATGAAATATGATTGGGGGCAATGGGACTGCAGTATAGATTGAACAGAGAATGGGGGTACCACATTGACAAGCTATAAATATGTTAGGAGGGGAGACATTGTGGTGATATGTGTCATCCTAGCTAATAAAAGAGAAACATGGTAATTGGCATACGACCGCTACCCTTCCCATTGGCTAATAAGGGCAATATGCAAATTAACTGCCCGCCAAGATGGCGGCCAGCAGCCAGGCAGCTTGAAACTAACATGAGGCTTGCTTGCTTCAGTGACGGAGGACTCCAACGTTCCCTGCCTGCCGCTGCAGGCCTCTGAGCTGCAACTCTAAGAAACTATGTAACAAATATAGAAGCTAAACAAAACCCCAGAAACCTGCTTTAGTCTGCCGGGCTTCAGCCAGCAGGATCGCAACATTGTAAGCAAAGGCCAGAAACCTACTTTCAGCAGAGGAGGCCTAAGAGATGGAACCAAGCCGCAAAGTTAAAGCTGGCCCAGAATTAAAAAAAAGAAAAAGAAAAAAAGGAGTGGTTGGGAGCTTCAGTCACCCCCAGCCTGAAAACAGCCCTCAGCCCCTCACCCAGGCTGGCCAGGCACCCCAGTGGGGACCCCCACCCTGAAGGGTGTGTGACCAGCTGCAAACAGCCATCATCCCCTCACCCAGGCTGGCCAGGCACCCCAGTGGGGACCCCCACCCTGAAGGATGTGTGACCAACTGCAAACAGCCATCATCCCCTCACCCAGGCTGGCAATGCACCCCAGTTGGGACCCCCACCCTGATCAAGGACACCCTTCAGGGTAAACCAGCCAGCACCCACCCGTGCACCAGGCCTCTACCCTATATAGTAAAAGGGTAATATGCCTCCCAGCACCGGGATCAGCGGAGACGAGAGGCCTCCCGGCACGTGGATCAGCGTGACAGGGGGCAGTGCCCACACCCCCTGATTGCCCTGCGGCTCTGTGTGTGACAGGGTGAGGCACCCCAACACCCCCCCCACGGGCCCTGCTCTGTGTGTGACGGGGTAGAGCCATAACCTCCCCATCGGCCCTGCCCTGAGTGTGAGAGTGGAGGGACCCCAACCCCCTGATCAGCCCTGCTCTGTGGGTGATAGAGGGCGGCGCCCCAACCCCCTGATGGGCCCTGCTCTGTGCGTGACAGGGGGCAGCGCACCAATCCCCTGATTGGCCCTGCTCTGTGTGTAACAGGGTACAGAGCCCCAACCCTCCTGATGGGACCTGCTCTGTGAGTGACAGGGGGCAATGCCCCAACCCCCTGATTGGCCCTGCTCTGTGCATGACATGGGGTGGCGTCGCAACCTCCCCATCGACCCTGCCTTGAGTGTGACAGGGGGCGGTGCCCCAACCCCCAATTGGCCCTACCCTGAGCGTGACTGAGGGTGGCATCACAACCTCCCAATCACCCTGCTCTGTGCATGACAGGGGGCGGCGCCCCAACTCCCCAGTAGGCCCTGCTCTGAGGCTGACCAGGGGTTGCACCTAGGGATTGGGCCTGCCTTCTGCCACCCGGAAGCAGGCCTAAGCCAGCAGGGCGTTATCTCCCGAGGGGTCCCAGATTGCGAGAGGGCACAGGCTGGGTTGAGGGACCCCCCCCCCTGAGTGCACAAATTTTTGTGCACCAGGCCTCTAGTCCTATATAATAAAGAGGTAAAATGCAAATTAATCCTCATGCCCTGAGAAAATGGCTGCCTATGGCCAGGCCAGCAGAGGGGTTAGTGAGGGACTACCAAACTACTGAACAAGCAGGATGTGTGGGGCGGCCAGGCCGACGAGGGGGCAGTTGGGGGCAACCAAGCCAGCGGGGGTCGGGGGGTCAGTAAGAGGCAACTAGGCTGGCGGGGGGGAGGAAGTTAGGGGTGACCAGGCTGGCGGGGGAATATGCAGTTGAGGGCGACCAGGCTGGCAGGGGGGGAAGTTTGGGGCAATTATGCTGGCAGGGGAGGCAGTGAGGGAAGACTAGGCTGGCAGGGGGGGGGCAGTTGGGGGCAACCAGGCCAGCAGGGATGGGGAAGTTGGGGGCAATCAGGCAGGCAGGCAGGTGAGTGATTAGGAACCAGTGGTCCAGGATTGTGAGAGGGATGTCCGACTGCCGGTTTAGGTACGATCCTGACCCCAGGATCGGGCCTAAACCGGAAGTCGGACATCCCTCGAGAGGTCCCAGTTTGGAGAAGGTTTAGGCTGGGCTGAGGGCCCTCCCCCATGCATGAATTTCATGCACTGGGCCTCTAGTTATATTATAAATCTTGGGAAAATTCACTGTGCTCTGGGGTGAAAGAATTTTGATATCAGAAAAGATAACTTGATCTCTGGAGCCAGACAGGCTGGGTTAGAACCTCAATTCTGTGTCTTATAAAATGTGCATACATTTTTTGGCAAGTTATTGGATATCTTAGGGTTTCAGTTTTCTTACCTGTCAAATGGGAACAATAGTAAAAAGAAATGCCTGATGGTGTTCTTTTGAGAATTAAAAGTTATTATGAGAATTAAAGTGGTAACAGCCAAGTGTTGCATAGTAAATATTCAACAAACACTTTTACTGTCATTGTTATTACTAGTATTCTCTTGCTAGGCAGTATATACATATTACTTTATTTTTCCCTCACAGATATATGAAAAAGACATTTTTATTCCCTGATTAAAATGAGTCTCAGAGAGGTTAAGAGTGTTGCCCAAGTGCCAGAGTTGGGCACTGAGCTGTTTCCTCCCCCTCTGCTATACCTAACACATCCCCAAAAGATGGAGTGAATAGAATACTTCTTGCTGTTATAGGCCACAGACTAGACAGAAGAAAGTTATGTAGTAATTCATTCATTCAAAAATTATTTGTGAGCATTTTATTTTGGTTCCCTCATATGGCAAATAAAGATTAGACTCCTTGCAGGCTCTGCCCTCAGGTGACTTCTAGCCTAATGGGAAAGATAGATAAATCAAAATAGGGTGTGGAAAATGCCAGATCAGGGTATATACAGTAACATACAAGAAAGGGGAGGCTTCCACGATGTCAGGAAATGGCATCTAATCCAACCTACTAGAGTTGGAATTGGGAAGGAAGACCTATTAGTTCAAAACATTTTCCACTATCCGGTCCTTCTTTAGAGAAGTTGTGTTTTGCAATTAGACTGTGGAATAATACTTCTGCTCCTTTAATAACCCCATCCCTGTATCTCTATCACTCCTCTCCCCAACCTAACTGCTTATGGGAAATGTTACCCTTAAGGTTAAACCTAGATGGCTCACAAGAACCCAACCCTTCAATCATTAGGAATTTTACAAGCCTGTTGCTAAAGTCATTAAAAACGAAATTATGTGAAACCACATTTAAATAAATTATATTAAAAACAAAGATAATTAATTCAGTGCATCACCTCCTTGTTATTCTACTACATTTTACTACTATCTATGCACTTGATGTTGTTTATGGCTATTGAATGCCTCCTGTTGGAAATCTCCTATAATGGTGTGCAACTGCCCACCCTTCCCAACTCCACCTTCAGTGACAGCGTGTTGATAGCCTGGGAACAACTATGCTGGGACGATTTACACCACAGAAATAAGCAAATGCTATAAATCAGGGCATTATGGGTAGTTAAGCATCTACCCATACGTCACTGGCCATCATCCTATCTCTTCCTCCCCAACGTTGCCCTCCAAGGCCCTCCACTTCACTGAATACCCATTTCATTTCTTCCTTCTTCATTCTGTATGCCATGCTCCTTCAGCTCCCTGGTTGGTCTGTATTTTTTGTATTTCAGTCCTCTGTTTATTTATCATATCCTTTTTCCTTTCTCACATAGAACTTCTTTGGCCTAGAACATTTCTGCCTAGTCCTGGTACTTGGTTTATAAACTTCCTTTGATTTAAAGAGGTCTCTCATCACAGAACTTACAGGATTGATATGACAATATTGGCCAACTGTTTTGATGGTATTGGTATAAAGTGATACAGATCAGTAAAAGGTCCCCTGCTCATCAAGAAACAATAGGAGTCTAGCCTGGAACCTGCGCCTCAGTTCCCTATCTTTGCTGTCTCTTGTTACCAAGGTATTCTCTATGGAAATATTTGGTGGTTTTTAATGCCTTCCTTGAATTATTTAATTGGATTGCAGCACACCAAACATTTGAAAAGAATTTGAGCACAAGCTGCCAGGCTCTCTCTTAATGAACATTCTGTATGTCATTGTTTGCCAAGAAAGTCATTCATTGGATAGAAATCAGGAGGTTGAATGAAGAAATAAAAATACATATTTTTCTTGTGTTTTTTTGCGATACAACTGCTTGTTTCCGCAAGCAATATTTCTATCTCTATCTAGTCATGTGTGGACTGTTTTCCCAGGCAGAGAAGAGGTTAACTGAATGGCTCTCCACAAATACCATATGTAGTTTCTTGCAATTACATTCTATCATCCGTTAAAGAATGGAAGATCCTATTGGGTTCCATCATATGACAAATTTTTACAAATCCTTTTCCTTAAATGTGCAGATGGTATACGTTCTGTCTATAAAATCCATATTGGTTCACGTGCCCAACGTGATGATACACAGAATGGAGCGGAGAGGGAAATGGTCCCTTATATGTCACAATTTGCATATTGGAACATAGGGAGGGTAGAAAAAAAGGAACACAGACTCCCAATCTCTTCCTTTAGCACATGGGAAAGCTGAGACCCAGAGAAGCTGGCAAACCAAATGTTGCAAGATGAGTTTCTTTGAAAGTAAATTTAAATAGTAATACCTTTAGTTTTGTAGGATTCAATGTAGTGTTGCTTCCCTAGATTTTTGTACATATTTCATTTTTTGTATACATCTCAGGGTATAATATCATAGATTTCTTCTGGATCTACTACTTGTTTATGAATGCTTTAATGATAAGGGGCTGTGTTAATTACTCACTGCTTCCCTAGCACCTGACATATGGCATGGCATAAAATAGATGTTGTAGCCCTAGCTTGTTTGGCTCAGTAGATAGAGCACCGGCCTGTGGAACAAAGGGTCCCAGGTTCGATTCTGTCAAGGGCACATGCCTCAGTTGCAGATTTTGGCATAAGCAGGAGGCAACCAATCAATGTGTTTCTATCACATTGATATTTCTCTCTCTCTTCCCCTCTCTCTTCCACTCTCTCTAAAAATCAATGCAAAAATATCCTTGGGTGAAGATAAGTAAATAAATAAATACATAAATAAATAAATTTTTAAATGTTATATACACTCATATGTCTAATAAGTACTTAATAAGTGTGTATTGAATGAGAAGATAGTTGTATATCTGTTTACCAAAAAGATTCATGGGAAAATACAGCTAGAAATACACAAACATTAATCTATAGAAATTTTTTATCTCTCAGTGGATGAAAAATAAGGAAGAGTGAGAGTTACAATCACAAATGCAGCTCAGAATTCTTTATTTGGTGGTTCGATTTTACAGGGTAGTAGAATAGACTCCAGAGTCAGTGTGTGCGGGTTCACTATTAAGCACATGCATATTTAAAATTGTTATATCTTATTGAGAGAAGTTAGAGTGTAATATTATTATTATGAGATGTCTGTATCTGGTAATACTATTTGTCTTGAAGTCTACTCTATGAGATATTAATATAGTCATGCCAAATTGCTTATGTCTAGTGTTTTGCTTTGTATATCTTTATTCATTCTTTCTCTTTCCAGTTGTCTTTTCATTATATATAAAGTGCATTTTTGGTAAATGCCTAATAGTTAAGTCTTGCCTCATTATCCAGTTAGACAGTTTTTGCTTTTTACATGGTGCTTAGTCTAATTATGCTTATAATTATAGTTTAATTTAGATCTGTTATCTTGGTATTTGTTTTATGTTGTTCTATCTGTTCTTTGTTCCTGTTTCTTCTAGACTAACTTTTCTTTCTGGTTAGCCAAGTACTCTTAGTAAAAAGGTCCCCTGTCATCAAGAAACAATAGGAGCCTATCCTAGAGCCTAGGACCCCAGGTCCCTGTCTTTGCTGTTTCCTGTTACCAAGGCATTCTCCATGGCACTCTTATATTGATTTTGGCTATACTTTTTTGTTCACTTTTAAAGCTTGTTGTGGAAATTAGTTATGCAGTTTGATTTATCACATTCTCCTTTCAAATAATATTATGCTACTTATATGATAAATGAATAATATAAGAACTTAAAGTTTGTAATTCTATTCATTCCCCTTACCCTTTCTGCTCTGGTATTATATATTATATTTCTACAATATACTCTCATTATTTTTCATGTATGATGTCAGTAGCCTTCTATGTAAGTACTAGAGGCCTAGTGCATGAAATTCATGAACTCAGGAGGGTCCCTCAGCCCTGCCTGTGCCCTCTCCTAGTCCGGGAGCCCTTGGGGGAATGTCCAACTGCAGGGTTAGGCCCACTCTCCAGCAGTCAGACATCCTTAGCGCTGTGGAGGAGGCGGGAGAGGCTCCCGCCACTGCCGCTGCTAGCCAGCCGTGAGCCTGGCTTCTGGCTGAGCAGTGCTCCCCCTGTGGGAGCACACTGACCACCAGGAGGCAGCTCCTGTGTTGAGCATTTGCCCCCTGGTGGTCAGTCCACATCATAGTGAACAGTTGTTCCGCCTTTCAGTCGATTTGCATATTAACCTTTTATTATATAGATGGGTGTCCATCTTTTCAATATGTCATCTATCTGGTAGCAGTTCCTTTTAGCCTGAAAAACTTCCTTTAGCATTTCTTATAGTATGGTTCTGCTGGCAATAATGTCTCCGCTTACTAGTATATTTATGTTAAAATGTATTTGTTTTGCTTTCATTTTTGAAAAATATTTTTAATGACTGTAGAATTTTAGGTTGACAGTGGTATTTTTTTTAAATTTATTTATTTAAGCACTTCAAAGTATTGTATTGTTTTCTGATCTCCCATGGTTTCTTTGTGAAGTCTGCTATAATCTATACTAATTAAAGGATATATGCTAATTAGGGCAGAAGTCTTCCGGACATCCATGTGGACAAAGCCACAGCAGCTTCGAGGCCTAGAGCTCACAGCAGCCTTGAGCCCCAGAAGCTGCAAGGCCTGGAGCTTAGGCCTCACAGCCGCCGTGGCCAGCAGTGGCAGCAGTGGGGTTATGGGGTCAGCGCCTTCCCCTGATCAGCCTGGTCGCCTCCCACAGAGGGATCCCAGACTGTGAGAGGGGGCAGTCTGGGCTGAGGGACCCCCACCCCCAAGTGCACTAATTTTCATGCACCGGGCCTCTAGTCATATACTTTCCTTGTACATAACATGGTTTTTGTTTGTTTCCCACCAGCTGCTTTTACGATTTTCTCTTTATCTGGTTTTCAAGAATTTAGCTAAGATGTACCTAGGTGTAGTTGTCTTTTTATTTTTCTACTTGGGACTTACTGAGCTTCTTGGGTCAATGATTTGCCTTTTAAAAAATCAAATTTGAAAAATGTTTGATAAGAATTCTTTTTTGGGTGGTCCCATTCTATCTCATAGAAACTAAAAGTTAAGATTTGTGAGGGCAAGAAATTTATCTTTCTTATTCACCACTATTTCTATAATAGTAGGGGGCCAGCAAATATTTCTAAACAAGTTATAAAGTTCCTGATTACTTGGATTTCTCTCGGAGTTATAGTGTTTTGGAAGTTTCCCCAGGACTTTCTGGTATAAGTTTGATGCTTAATTTGGTGCAAACGTTAAATAAATGTAAAATTTAAGAACCATAGACTTTACTGGATAGATTCTGGAGAGCTCAAAACCTAATTTTCTGCGGGAAAGTCCAATCTGACAACATTCTTTAGCTCAGCCCTCTAAAATACACCGATTTTTGGTTTTGTATATTTTCTACAATATTACAAAAAAAATTTATAGTGAACTTGTCAAGTTTTGTTTGTTTGTTTTTTAGATATAAGAAGTCTCTACCATACTAGGTAAGGCCAGAGTGATTGTCTTTCTCTTTTCAAAAAAAAAAAAGTTATTTGAAATTTAATCAATATATTTTCATGTTCATCCTTTTAAATAATCAGCTATACAAAATAGCTTTCAATGAAATATAGTAGTCCCTTACATTACCTGCTTTATTTCTCCAATGCAACAGATTTTTACTTTTAGCCTTTTTTCTGGTTTTCAAGTTCCCAAATATTATGCTTATACTATTTTTCCTTGGTTTGACATTTTTGAAATGATCTTTTTACATCTTATTTTGGTTGTTAAATATTTCGTTTTTCCCTATTATCATTCCCACTTTCTCTCTCCCATGCTTTCAATAAGTTTACTTCACAATGTTGAGTTATAGCAAGAGTTAGTTTTACATTATTATGCTGTGTTACAACTATTGTTTACCTTAGAGCCAATTTGTGTATTATGATTATATTTCCTTTCTCTTAAAAATTTTTATTTTTCCTACTGTTAATATTCATCTCCTTTTTTTTTTCATTTG
The DNA here is from genome assembly GCF_963259705.1 of Myotis daubentonii. NCBI lineage: Eukaryota > Metazoa > Chordata > Mammalia > Chiroptera > Vespertilionidae > Myotis > Myotis daubentonii. Next base: position 179,663,659 of record NC_081842.1, read on the forward strand.
CTTACCTTTCTGTCTCTCTCTCTTTCTCTCTCTTAATGTTTCAACAGATCTCTCAAGTACTTAATAACTTTTCCAAATGATTACTACACTTTTAAACTTTCTGCCCAGCCAGCATGACTTTATTCAGCTTCTTTGATCTCCTGTTAATCTCACTCCTACAACTCTTGGTTCTCTTGCTCCAGTGTGGACCAGATGATTTCTAGGCCTTATCCATGGCTTGTTCTTCTGGAATTTTCCTTTACCACTTTTCTATGCTGGATTTTTGTTTTCTTGATGCTATATAATTCTATTTCTTGGTTTATTGTTCTTATTTTACAGAAGCACATACTCTAATATCGCTAAGACTGTGTGTACAGTAGGGGAAGTTTTTGAATCCTTGAATGTTTGGAAATTTCTCTATTTTATGATTTGGCTTGGTATAAACTTTGGGTTGTTGAAAATGATTTTCTTTAAATATATCTTCATTGACTTCTAGCATTTAATGCTGCTTTCAAGTCTAAGTCCATTTTCTTTCTATATCCTTTGTATGTGAGCAGTTTTTATCTGATTGTTTAGTTTTTATTTGTTTTGTTGTTTATCTCTGTTAAGTTTTTAAGTACTACTCTTCCTCATTTCTTTTATTCTGAAACTAGAGGCCCAGTGCGCAGATTCCTGGTGGGGTCCCTCAGCCTGGCCTGCACCCTCCTGCAATCCGGGACCCCTCAGATGATGTCAGACTGCCGATTTCGGCCCGATCCCTGCAGGCCAGGCCAAAACCAGCAGCCCGACATCCCCCGAGGGATGTAGTAGTGCATGAAGCGGCAGGCAGCTGAGGAGGAGCCAGAGCCCAGGCTGGGCACTGCGATGCTCCCATTCATTCCAGCCCCATTGTGCCTGCTGCTGACACTGGTAGTGCTGCCACGGAGGTAGGAGATCTCAGCCTCTGGTTCCCCTCAGTCAGCTGAGTGGTGCTCCCACTGTGGGAACACACTGACCACCAGGAGGCAGTTCCTACTTCAGTGTCTGCCCCCTGGTAGTCAGTGCACATCATAGCTACCTGCTGGTCATCCTGTCCCTTAGGGTTTTATATATATAGGTTTAACAATAATATGCTTTGATGTAACTCCCCCCCACCCCCGCTTTAAATCATTATACTAGGTACTTTTAATTTAAAAATTCCTGTCATTAATTCTGGGAAATCTACATAATTGTGTGGATCACTCTTTCCCCTCCATTTTCTGTCTTTCTGACTCTTCCTCCATCTCCCCCTTCCACCAAGAACTCCTTTCAGTCTGATCTTTTTTTAAATTTTACCTCCAGAATTCATCCTCTAATTTTTAATCTTCTCTCTCCTATTGCCATTCCTTTGTGTTTTGGTTTTTCTTCCTGTAATGATTCCTAAATTTTACCTTCAAACCTTTTTAATAATATTTAAAAAATTTTCAGTCATCATACTTTTTCATAGAACTCCTTCTTGTTTTTTAGTTGTGCTTTTTCTATAGATGTAGTGTCTTTTCGTTCAAGCATATGATACGAGTCATTTTAAAATTGTGTTTTTCTTATGTTCCCTGTGATATCTTTGCTTTTTCTGAGTATGTTTTCTGCTTACTGTGGACAAGAATTTTCTGTTTTGAGGCTTTCTGCAATGTCTGGAGCTCATTGCTGTTTGTTCATATATAATTGCAAGGCGAGAAAAAGGTAATTGGAAACCATGTGTGTGGGGTTGGGGCATGAGAGAAGGGAAGTTTCTGTATATGTACCATGGTTGTCATTTTGGGTGAGTGTTTTTGGAAGTCAATAAATAGACTTTACTCTTACATCCAGCTTTTTCACTGAAAGTAATACACTTCTCCCCCCTACCTCAAATATTTATATCTATTGCTATTTCCTCTGGAACCAACTTCTTTCTTCATAGAAGATTCTCAAATCTTGCCTGGAATGAAGTAGGTGTCCAGTTAGTTATATTCTCAGAACACACAAGGAATGGGGGTTAGTGGTGGAGTCTAACACTTTTGGATCCAAATGTTACTGAACCCCCTTATTTCCAGTGGAGCTTCTCCCCTGCTCTTCACTATGCCTGGTGTCCTCGAGTTTAGAGCTTCTAGGGTACAGCTGATTTGCCACATAGACCTTTATGTCCTACACAGATGAGAGAGTAATAGTCACCTGACTACACAGGATTCTGAAGAGGCTCTGGTTTTTAAACTGTTCTGTATGGAGTGTTAGCCAGATGCCTTTTAGCTGGGAGCCTCATGCTTGCCTTTCTTGGGGCCCATGGCCTCTAAATCCAGTTCTTTCCAGGATGATGTCTCTAACTCTGGGCTTAATAATCAGTCTCCACTCTGACATCCCTCTATAGGCACTCTGTAGGCTTCTGCCCTGTTATCTCATTTCTGGTCCATCTTCCCAAAACTTGAAGCTATTCTCTGTATCAGCTACTTCTTCCTCTCCTGTTCTCATTCCCTGTGTGTGTTTGTTTCTTTATATGTACCATGGTTGTCATTTTAGGTGAGTGTTTTGGGAGGGAATGGAGATAACTGCACCCATATTTGGTCCACTAGTTTTACCTAGAAACCTCTACCAGAGTGATTTTCTAAAATGAAGTTTGACCCTTGTTTTATTCCTGTCTTCCAAGTCCTTCAAAGCCTGCTTGTAACTTTCAGCATGAGATGAATATGGCTGAGCCTAGCAGACAAAAAATGTTATGATCAGAGGTTGCTTGCCTCTCAAGATTTATCACCAGTTGCCTCCATAGATGAGCCCACTGGGATTGTGTATTTGCCACCCTCTTTTGTGGAATTGCTCCTCTTGCAATACTCCCAGCAGCATGGTTGCAGGCAAATCTGTATTTTCCCCAAATTGACCTTGCTCCCTGGTCACCAATAACTGACTTGAGCTGAGCCAGTTAATGTATTCCCTAGACATTTTGAGAACCTGCAAAACTTAGGGGCTCTTTTAGCTATGCTGTATATTCTATGTATCTGCAAAGCAGAGAAAGCTTATCTGGAGAGATGGGGGGAAAGGCATTCCTATTAGGAGTCTTGATTTTCAGGTTCTAGTTCATTTCTGAGTCCAGTCTCTGCCCCTGTCCTTTGCTCCCTGGTTCTCTGAGTATCCCTAAAAGAAATTCCCTGCTTAGAAGAGAGTGCAGCCCATAGTTAGTGCTCAGTATGTGTTGGCTGCTATTATTCATTCTCACCTCACTGAATGAAAACAGCATTACATTTCATCCCCATGTGTCTTCTCAATGTCTTTTCAAACTAATGCTCCTCCTCAAATCCATGGCTATTATGCTAAAAGTCAGATCAAGGGCCGTTCTAGGAGGCTTTCCATAAGTTTCCAGCCTGCTCAGACATCTTTTCCTGAGTTTCTTATCATAGCATCATTACCCAAAATTCACCAAAGTCATTATTTTTACTCTTCTCTCTTGATTGTGAGCTCCTTAAGAAGAGGAGCTATAGTTACTTTGCCAATATATGAAAAGAAGAAAGAAAGAAAGAAAGAAAGAAAGAAAGAAAGAAAGAAAAGGAAAGGAAAGGAAAGGAAAGGAAAGGAAAGGAAAGGAAAGGAAAGGAAAGGAAAGGAAAGGAAAGGAAAGGAAAGGAAAGGAAAGGAAAGGAAAGGAAAGGAAAGGGAAGAAAAGAAAAGAAAAGAAAAGAAAAGAAAACTAAGTTCATTAAGGGAACATACTGCCTGCTTTCAAATGATAGCAGTATAACAATATCTAAAACACTTTCAAAAGAATAGTGTCATTCTGATTATTCTTTCCTATTTCAGAATTTACTGTAAAAGCTGATTTTGGTACAATTTTCACTTATTTTCCCAGGGGTTCCCCCCTCCCCTCCAGCTTTCTCCCACCTCTCTAGTCTATCACCAGTGGATTTCATGTAACCCACATATGTCCCTTCCTTTGATTGCAATGTATAAATACAAATGTAACCCGCCAATCTCCGGAGCATTATCTCAATTCGTTGAGATTCTGCTTCCTGGCATATGTCAACAGTTTGGCTCAAATAAACTCACAAAAGTTCTTTACAGGTTTCAATGGTTTTTACATTAACAAAACTGACAATGCCACACTTCCATCAACAAGGTATATGAAAGGGTTTATTATTACTCACATGATAAGGCTTTCTGGGGAGATTAGGGCAGGCCTCCCAAACTGGTCTGAAATGGCTTGGAAAAGTCAGGAAATGAGCTTGGTTTGGAGTTGTTATGTGGTTAGGGGGGTAGGGATGGAATGAGGGTTCCCACACACAGGTGGGGGCTTATGTGGTCTGAACCTCTCACCAACAACGAAGACTTTCTTACCAGCTTTCCCAGATGTGGAGCAGAAGAGGGCAGGGGAGGCTTAAAAGCTGTCAGCAACCCAACATGAAAGAGTGGAATCAGACACAATTACCCTAGACAATTTCAGGCAGTCGTGAGTTCTGTTTGTAAAATGCAGGTTAATGTGGAGAAGAGTGTCTGGAGTTGGTAGTGGGAGATGGCATGAGGGTAGCTCTGTTTCAGCTAGAATGGCAGCTGAGGCATCTCTGAAGAGGAGGCCTTTGAGTTGAGACCTGAGGGAGGAGGTGGAAAGGAGGAAGTGGCAGTGGCGTGTAGAAGTCATGGAGGGAAAAGTGAAAAGAGATGAGAGTGTAAGACAGCGGTTCTCAATCTGTGGGTCTCAACCCTTTTGGGGGTCGAATGACCCTTTCACAGGGGTCACCTAAGACCATCGGAAAACACATATATAATTACATATTGTTTTTGTGATTAATCACTAGGCTTTAATTATGTTCAATTTGTAACAATGAAAATACATCCTGCATATCAGATATTTACATTATGATTCATAACAGTAGCAAAATTACAATTATGAAGTAGCAACGAAAATAATTTTATGGTTGGGGGTCACCACAACATGAGTAACTGTATTAAAGGGTCGTGGCATTAGGAAGGTTGAGAACCACTGGTGTAAGAGAATGGTGTGAGGCAGCTGAGAATCAGTGTAGGGTAAAGATGATGATGATGATGATGATGACAGCTACTATTCAGTTTAGCAAGAAGATTCAGGTGGCTCCGTTTAGATGTCTGAACTGCTGTTTCACAGAAGAGACCAATTTGGTCCTGTTTGGTTCCAGCTGCACTGAAGTTACATGGAGTCCAGTTTCTTGTGCTCAATATAAGAGAAAATAGTGAGAACACCTTTGGCAAGTGATGAGCTCCCTGTCCCTGAGAGGCTGGGTGCCACTGCCAGAGAGAATTTCAGCTGAGAGTGAAAGAGCTGGATGGATCAAGCAGCCTGTGAGGTCTTTAAGTTGCTTGCAGCTCTCAGGGTCTAATCTTCAGGGAAAGAGGCTCTGGGAGAGGTGGAGAGGAGCCTTCAGAGGAGAATGTGGACACTGCATGCCCTTTGCTGCCTTGGAAGTCGTCACCTACACTGGTAATGCTGGCTTCTTTCTAAGCATGGGTCTCTGAAAGGCTATGGGGGTTTCTGTTTAAACACTGCTGATTAAAGCCCAGCTCTAGTTAGTGGCTTATTTGCATGTCAAATTAGGGTTCAAAGAAATGCAAATACGGAAGCTTATTTGCTCTGGTAAATTTGCTTTAGTAACCTGGAGGAAGCAGTAAGTTCTAAAACACTCAAGCTGAAATTAATGGACAACTTTGGCCTCTCAGATCTTCTTTCCCTCACCTTTTGTCTTTTCTCTGTTGCAATTCACTTACTAGTATATGCAAAAAATATTTAGGATACCTCCTTGTGTGGAAGGCACTGGGAATAGAACCATAAAGAAGCAGCTACATTGAGATCTCTGACCTCTGGTAGAGGAAACAGGCATAAGGAAACCCTGGCTCAAGAAAGCAAAAACTCTTACATGTGATAGTAGAGATACAAAGAAACAACGACATAATTAAGCAAGTAAGTAAATGGTACCTACTGTATGTCTGCCCCAAGCTAGGGACTTTGAACGCAAAGGAGATTTATTTTTACTACCGGGAGGAATCAGAGACACAATCTAGCAAACTTGCATTTTACTTCCCTCCTGCCTCCACCTTTGACTAAGTCTGCGAACTCCTTGAACAAGAAATCATTTCTCATTCATCTTGCTATTACCAAGGACTGACACTTAGTAGGGTTCACAGTACATAATTTCTTCAGTAGATGGATGGATAAGTGAGTATAGCATGTGAGATGGACTCGAGTTGGAGGCAGCATTCCCATAGGGAAAGGTGATGATAGAAACTGCTCAGTGAGCAAGGACCGGATGTGGGGAAATCAAAGGTGGCCTGTACAGTAGCCCAAATGGTCCAAGGTGGTGCTTCCTATGCTGTATCAGAGGAGCAGCAGGAGGGAAAGAGGAAAGAGGGCTGGAGCCTTCCTGAGAGACTTGGAGGACTATGGTGAGGAGTTTGAACTTCATTCTGCAGGAGATCAGCGGCCATTAGAAGTTTTTGCCAATCAGATGACAAAACCAGAATAATATGACTTTACTGTTCTCTACCTGTCGTTTTATAAGCAGTAGCTGTAATTCATGATTAAAGGACCATCTCATGAGAGATCAAGTTTTAGAGAAAGTTGAAACAGCAGATAACTTGCAAGGGTATGAATATGCCATTTCTCTTTTTGTGAATTTAGAAATTCAAGAAAGTCTCTGTCTTATGTCTCATAATATTGCTGATCTAATCATCTTTGGAGGAAGTTTCACCTCATGCCACATCTGATGAGAAAGCTTACTCAGTGGTCTCCAGGTTTTCCTGATGTCTCCCCTTCACTTAAAACACAGTTCTTGTATCTGCCCCACCCTAAAGCCCCACACCTGTGTAAGCTGTAACATGTTAATGTATTTATTTGTGTGTATACTCCCATCTTACATCTTTTGTAGAACAAGACAGACTCCTTTTCAGTGAGATAACTTAGATATTCCATGCTAATTCCTAACAGCCAACAGCAGTATCTGACTTTTTGTGCTCAGTAAATCTTCAATGGATAGATGGGTACTTATTCATATATATATATATATATATATATATATATATATATATATATATATATATATATATATATATATATATATATTTCAGAGAGGAAGGGAGAGATAGAAACATCAGTGAGGAAAGAGAATCACTGTTGGGCTGCCTCCTACATACTCCACACTGGGGATGGAGCCTACAACCCAGGCATGTGCCCTTGACTGGAATCAAACCCAGAACCCTTCAGTCTGCAGGCCAACACTCTATCCACTGAGCAAAACCAGCTAGGGCCAATAGATAAATGGGTATTTAGATGAGGGATGGAAGGAAAGAGAGTTACACTTCCTGGTAGAAAACCTACTACAAAAACAAAAACAAAAAAACAGAAACACTCAGGGCATCATTTCAGTCAGCATGAGGACCTCTTAGACTGTAAACACCCATGACAGCAGGAACCCATGGATCCCCAGTACTTAGCTCAGGGCCTGACACAATAAAGGGGATTCATGAATGTTTGTTGAAGGAAAGAGTGAATGAATGAATGAATGAATGGTAACAAGATAACCCTATTCAGGTATATGTATAGGGTACAGTAGCCCACAGGCCAGACACTTTCCAGTAACAATCTGGTTAATTGCCCAGTTCTCCCTGCCTTCAAGAAGATATCTATTGACCTTCAGGATTCAGCTGTACCAACACTTCCCTTCAAATATTATATGTTGCTCTGAGCTATGAACTCCAGCTATATCCTTGGTTTTGAGGACATGAAGGGAATAGCCATGATTGTAATAAGCTAATAAAGCTCACTTATCTCCCTAAATAAGTAAAGTTATTCCAGCATTATTGCCCTATAATTTCTTACCTTTTTAACATTTCAGGGAAAGTCTAAATTGCCTCTTACAATCAGTGTCTAAGTATCTGAACATATAGCTACAGGGCTTAATTTGTAACCCAGGGCTGATAAGAAAGCTGAGCTTTTGGTTTGATTTCAGTTGTTTCTTTGCTGTATTTTATTTTGTGCTTTTCTTTTCCTTCTCAGAATAATTTCAGCATGGTTGAATGGTTTTCTAGGTGCCTGAAGAGAGATATATACCTTGTTTCATGTCTTTCCATGGGAAAAATTTACAGTATTATACTTTAAGTAAGATACTTAACTAGATGATAATGAAAGTAATTCTATATCGTGATGTGCCAGGCACCGTTTTAAATACCCTATACATAATAACTTGTTAATTCATAAAAAGCCCTATGCGAAAGATACTGTTATCTAACCTATTTTATAAATGAGAAAACTGAGGCACAGAGTGGTCTGGTTCCTCCTCCAAGGTGACAGAACTAACATTTCAGCTCAGACAGTCTGGCCCTGGCATACCATTCTCATTCTCTATACTATTCAGTCTTGCCAGCTCTTTGTTCTGACTTTTGTTGTCTTCTTAACTGCCCCCCACCCCACAGCATTAACTTCATACTGATGTACTTGGTCTGCATATGTCCAAAGTGTTTGCAAGTTAAAAAGATCCTTTATTCCATGCATATTTATTGGACACTAGTATTGTGCCAGAGGCTGGTGTAGGCTCTAGATGTAAACCAATGAACAAAAGACAAATCCACTGATTCCATTGAGTTTACATTCTAGTTTGAGGTAAAAGATAATAAGAAAATATAAGGCAAATGTAGATCTATCCTAGGTTAGATAGGAGTAAGTGTGATGGAGGAAAACCAAGGAAGGAAGAAGATAGTAACAGTGGAAGACCCTCACTGAGAAAGTGACATTGACTTCAGGACTTGGAAGTGGTCATGGAGTGGGACTTGCAGAGTCTGAGGGAACAGCTAGGCAGGCATAAGTAAAAGCAAGTTTGAGAGTCTAGGGCAAGGGCTGTGGGAGGATTGAGGAGTAGTAAGGACACCAATATGGCAAGAGTGAAGTCAGAGCTTAATCAATAATATGGTGGAAAAATTGGCATAGGCTTTATAGTCAGACTAGTGGCCTGGTGCAAAAAATTCATGCATGGGGGGCGTGTTCCCTCAGCCCAGCCTGCACCCTCTCCAATCGGGGACCCCTTGGGGGATGTCTGACTGCCACTAAAGTGGCAGTCAGACATCCCTCTTGCAATCTGGGACCACTGGCTCCTAACCGCTCACCTGCCTGCCTGCACTGATCACCCCTAACTGCCTCTGCCTGCCTGCCTGATTGCCCCTAACCCCTCTGCCTGCCTGCCTGATCGCCCCTAACTGCCCTCCCCTGCAGGCCTGATCTCACCCTCAACTGCCCTCCCCGGCTGGCCTGATTGTCCCTAACCCCCTGCTGGCCTGATCTCACCCCCAATTGCCCCCCCCCCACTGGCCTGATCACCCCTAACTGCCTCTGCCTCAGCCCCCACCACCATGGCTTTGTCTGGAAGGAAGTCGGACATCCAGAAGATGGCCAGTCGACCTGGTCTAATTAGCATATTACCCTTTTATTAGTATAGATAGATTATATTGGATATGATTGCTTAAATTGGGTGGGGGGGGGAGCCCTTTTCAGCAGGAGGAGATGCTCTTGGCAGACAAAACTACATAATCCCTATATCTGGACAGATAGCCAGCCATATGCACTATACTGCCAAACTGGTCATTAAAAAATTGAATTGCTTTCTTACACCTTACACCAAACAGCTGTTGCCCTTAAAACCCCTCCTCAGCCCCCACCTTAGGTTCTGCCTTCTCAGTTCACCCAGATTAGCTTCTGATTGGTCGGTTTCTATGCCAGTCAGTGTCTCCAGGCCTATCTCTGGGCCTGATCAGAGAGGCAGGGCTGATCAGCCCCTCCCTCGCTGCTAGCGAGGCCCGGAGAGAAAGAGAGGCATGGCTGCTGGCGAGGCCCGGAGAGAAAGAGAGAGGCAAGGGCTGATCAACAGCTGCCATGGAGGCTGCGGATCAGACCCTGTTTCTCTCTCTGGGCCTCTCTCTGGGCCTGATCCGCAGCCCCCGTGGCAGTTAGTGCTGGCTAGCAGCAGCGACTCAGCACTGACTGCAGGACTGACTTCTGGTGTTTGGTCGTCTGTTCGGTTGTATTTGGATGTTACAGACCCTGGTTCTTTGTGCTTACATGTGAGCTAATCTGTTGGTGGGGTCATCTTAACAAGTTATATATGCCTTTGAGATTTTGTTTTCTCATCTGCAAAATGGGAAAACCAATTTTTTGTTAGGAATAATGAGAAAATATAATAAGCCTGACACAAAAATGGGAGACACAGCCCTGGTGTGTCCTGACTTTGCAGGTCCTCCCAGACTGTCCTCCAAGAAACACTCCATTTTCACCATCTATGGAAATGGGTCACGCCCCAGGAGGCAGGAGCCCTCAGCCTTCATTGTCTCATGATGTTATCTAAACACCATGCCCCAGATGTAACCTACTTGCAACAGTTTACCTTCTCATTTACCTTCTTGCAATAGTCCAGCTGAAACTGGGGTCCAGGCAGTGCATCCAGCAAGATTGTGCTACTGGCTGCCAAGTAAAGAATGACTTGAGCTGCTACAAACAAACAAAGCAAAACAGTTTCCAAGATGTAGGCCTTTTGTTTGTGTGAACAGGGACATGAGCAAACACCGACCTGTTTCCATTTTAAATAGGTTCTGGAGTCACTGTTGGCACTGTGTTCCCTAGTTACATAATGTCTGCCTTCTTTGGCAGTGACCTTGGTATTGTCTTTGTTGTGAAAAACAAAGTCTGAGACTCCACACACATAGCCTAATTAGTTATTTTGTGTACCTATTTCTTAGAGCCATCCAACTGAATTTCTTTATCTTGTTCTTTTTCTTTCTGGCTGATAATTATTTATTAATAGGTTCAGAAAATGTTCAGACATACTTGTGGATGGCAAACTTAATATTTCTTATGTACCAATTCTGTGCCTACCAGGGTGCTAGATCCTTGGGATGTTAGAGGAGTTGTACAAAACACCCTGCCGTGAGGAAAGGTGGGGGTGACATATGTAAGAAATTACAATGCAATCAATTATGAGATATAACTCAGTGCTGAAGAGGATGATCTTTGGAATTAGGCAGACTTGGCTCTGAATCCCTGGTTTCACATCATTTTATTATGTTGGGCAAGCTGCTTAAATTCTGAGACTTGACCATGAAAGATATAATTCCTATGTCCTAGTGTGATTGTATGAGTTGAGTAAGACAATATTTTTGAAACACCAGGCACTACAACTGGCATAGACTAGGTGCTCAATAAACATCCATGGTTGAAAATATTATTAGTGCTATGATAGACAAAGAGCATGAAGACAGAGAGGAAGGACTGACCCACTCCCAGGGGAACAGTTGGATTTGAACAATGAAGAGAACTTTATCAAATGGAGAAAGAGAGGGAAGGCATTTCAAACATTTGAATAGAGGTGTCAAGATGAGATGATGTTTTTAGTTCATTTAATAAATATTTATTGATCTGCTACCTTGTGCTAAGCATTGAGCTAAGTTTTAGGAATATACGACAAATATGGCCACGTCTTGCTCTCATGGAACTTACATTCCTCTGTAGTGGAAGACAGACCATAACCTGTTAAAAAACAACAACAAGCTAATTGATAAACAAGGAATAGCTTGTTGTCATAATGTCTATAAAGGAAATAGAGTGATATCAAGTGGGATAATTTAGCACTTATATATGCTCTTATTTTAGATAAGGTCATGGGAGGTCTCTCTGAAGAAGGGATGGTTAAGCTGAGCCCTACAGGATGGAATGAGGCAGCCATGGAAAG